>NC_091989.1:91977746-92286352 GCF_044704955.1 Pristiophorus japonicus | reverse complement strand
CTCCCACAGTGCTGTTAGGAAGGGAGTTCCAGGATTTTGACCAGCGACGCTGAAGGAATGGCGATATAGTTCCAAGTCAAGGTGGTGTGTGATTTGGAGGTGGTGGTGTAGCCATGCGCCTGCTGCCCTTGTCCTTCTAGGTGGTAGAGCTCATGGGTTTGAGGGGTGCTGTCGAAGAAGCCTTGGCGAGTTGCTGCAGTGCATCTTGTAGATGGTACACACTGCAGTCACGGTGTGCCGGTGGTGGAGGAGTGAATGTTTAAGGTGGTGGATGGGGTGCCAATCAAGTGGACTGCTTTGTCCTGGATGGTGTCACGCTTCTTGAGTGTTGTTGGAGCTGCACTGATACAGGCAAGTGGAGAGTATTCCATCACACTCCTGACTTGTGCCTTGTAGATGGTGGAAAGGCTTTTGGGAGTCAGGAGGTGACACACTCTCCACAGAATACCCAGCCTCTGACCTGCTCTTGTTGTCACAATATTTATGTGGCTGGCCCAGTTAAATTTCTGGTCAATGGTGACCCCCAGGCTGTTGATGGTGGGGGATTCGGCGATGGTAATGCCGTTGAATGTCAAAGGCCGGTGGTTATGCTCTCGCTTGTTGGAGATAATCATTGTCCGGCACTTGAGTGGCGCGAATATTACTTGCCACTTATCAGTCCAAGCCTGAATGTTGTTCAGGTCTTGTTGCATGCGGGCATGGACTGCTTCGTTATCTGAGGAGTTGCGAATGGAACTGAACATTGTGCAATCATCAGCGAAAATCCCACTTCAGACCTTATGATGGAGCGAAAGTCATTGATGAAGCAGTTCAAAATGGTTGGGTCTAGGACACTGCCCTGAGAAACTTCTGCAGTGATGTTCTGGGGCTGGGATGATTGACCTCCAACCACCACAGCCATCTTCCTTTGTGCTGAGTATGACCCCAGCCAGTGGAGTTTTCTCTCTCATTCCCATTGACTTTAATTTTACTCGCGCTCCTTGGTTCTACACTCAGTCAAATGCTGCTTGATGTCAATGGTAGTCACTCTCACCTCACCTCTGGAATAAATATATGTGTTTAATTGTATAACTAATTTTTATACAGGAAAATACTATGAGTTGTGTCACAGAGCATCTGTGAATTTTTACAACACGGGAGGGGTGGTCTCTGAAGCAAAAAGATTGAGCACCTTCAGGATCTGCGAAGCCAATGAAGTACTTTAGGACTGTAGTCGCTGTTGTAATGTGGGATCTGAGGCTGTGGTGGAATAGATTGTTCCTGGACTATTGCAGAATTAACCTTCAGGATTCCCCCCCCCCCCCCGCCCCCCAATCTTTGCTTCATATCCCTGCAATGCACAAGCTCCTCACCCGACCCATATTCTTGCAGATGTTCAATACAGTGCAATCCTGGTTAAACGCACTACTAGTTTGCCAGAGAATCTTCCACTTTCTGTAAGGTATCAGTAGCTTTGTTTCTTCCCTTCCTCCCATTTAAACATTAGTTGAGCAATTTAACCACATTTAGCAGACTAGATTTCAGAATTTGTTGATGCAGTCAGCTGCAATTTCATTGGCTGTTGTAGGTGTCTAGAGTGAGCATTACTGAGCTGTTTGGAACCGTATACTTGGCTCGGGATGTTGTACTGAAGTGCTGTCCCTTGGATCAGTGGTTTGTGCAACAGTAGGAGCTGGGAAATGGTTTGCTACATTGGATTTGTGCACTTGGAATACAGTGCATGTTTATCTGCCTATAAACAAATACAAGTACTGGATGGAATCCCAGACCAGTAGCCAACCTCGGAGAAGATTGCTGCAAATGATGTCTTGTGAAATTCTCACTAATTGGTCAAAAGGACTGTATAAATGGCCCTGTACCTGATTCCACCCACATCTCCCTCCCCCTCTTCCCCCCCCCCCCCTCCCCCCAACCTTCTGTGGTCCGTCCCTGGAAAAAAACTCTCTCCCAACTCACAACTGTAATTTCAAAATTTCCCAGCTGTCCAGCCTTTGGCCTTTCATTCACCATGACATTTCTGCAGCTACCAATCTGCTCAGCTCTACCCTCCCCTCCACCTTTGATGCCCTAGACCTCATTAAAAACATTACTCTCTCTCACCCTGGCTGTTTCTCCCTCATCTTCGCACCCTCAAGCCCAAGGGGCGCAGACTTGAACGGGTACAGCGGACAACTGGTTTCGCCATTCACCGCCAGATCTGGCTGGACCACATAAAGCACTACTCTTGTCTGCCAAAACTGCTCACTATTCCAGGATCATTCTGGAATTTAAAGATTTCCCTGCCCTATCTCTACTATAAGCTGTTTTCTTAAACCCCTCTTCCCTGTCTCCTCCACCGTCACCTCCAACAACAAGTGTGATAAGCTCATGGACTTCTTTGTCTCAAAGATTGAGACCAGCCGATCAGTTGCCTCTGCCACTTACTTCCCTTCCTTCACCGGGTCAAACTTCCTCTGAGTTGCCCCCTGCCCTAACCCTGAACTCACATCTTTCTCCCCTCGTGCCCTCTCTGAGCTCATCCTGTCCATGAGACCCACTTCCTGCTCTCTCGGCCCGATTCCCACTGAACTGCTGACCACCCAGCTTCCTTTTCTGGCTCCCATGTTAGCTGACATTGTTAACAGCTCTCTCTCCCTTGGGTATTACTGTCCCCTCTCCCTCAAATCTGCCGTCACCTCGGTGGGGGGGGTGCGGGGGGAAACAACCCTTGCAAACTTCTGCCCCATCTCCAACCTCCCTTTCCTCTCCCAAATCCTGTGTCCTAACTCGCACTAAGCCCCATTCACACATCACTCCTGTGCTCGCTAATCTACATTGTCTCCCAATAAAGCAACTCCTTCAGTTTTAAAATTCTCATCCTTGTTTTCAAATCCCTCCATGGCCTCACCCCTCCCTATTTCTCTAATCTCCTCCAGCCCCACAGCCCTCCGAGATATTTGTGCTCCTCAAATTCTGGCCTCTTAAGCATCCCGGATTTTGCCCATCTCTCCCGGAACTCCATATTTGAATCCCTCCAATCAGGTTTCCACCCCTGCCACAGTACCAAAATGGCTCTGTGACAAAGGCATAGTTCCATCCTTCTCCAACGCCTCTTCACCATCGCCCAGCTGGGTGGGACTGCATTCTTATCTCTCTAATTGTCGCCAGAGAATCACCTGAAATGGCTTCTCTTCCCACTCCCGCATCCTTACCTCTGCTGTCCCCCAAGGATCTATCCTTGGCACCCTCCTATTTCTCATCTAAATGTTGCCCCTTGGCGACATCATCCGAAAACACAGCGTCAGTTTCCACATGTACACTGATGGCACTCCCCTCTACTTCACCACCACTTCTCTAGATCCCTTTACAGTCCCTAAATTGTTAGACTGCTTGTCCGACATGAGGAGAAACTTTCTCTAATTAAATATTGGGACGGCTGAAGCCATTGTTTTCACAAACTGTGTTCCTTAGCCACCGACTCCATCCCTCTCCCTAGCATCTGTCTGAGCCGAACCAGACTGTTCGCAACCTAGGTGTCATATTTGACCCTGAAATTGGCTTCCGGCCACACACCTATGCCAATACGAAATGTCTATATCTACCTCCGTAACATTGCCTGTCTCCGCCCCTGCCTCAGCTCATCTGCTGCTGAAACCCTCCTCCATGCCTTTGTTACCTCGAGACTTGACTATTCCAACGCACTTGGCTGGCCTCCCATGTTCGACCCTACGTAAACTAGAGGTGATCCAAAACTGGGCAGCTGTGTCCCAACTTGTACCAAGTCCCGCTCACCCATCACCTCTTCTCTTCACCCACCCCCCACCTTACTGTGCGGCCTCAGACCCATTTAGAGTTCTTTCCTGCCAGTGATGTCCATCTCCAGTAAGAAATGTTTTGCAGCATTTTCTGCTTTGAAATGGATCCTTAACATTATTAAATGATTGGTGCTGTCTTCTTTCTCACCTGACACTGTCACTGCATTTTCACTCAGAAAAGGAGTGTTTTAAACAACACAAAGTTGACTTAAGTTCCACATATCATGTGACTCATGCTTACCTGCAATTACTTTATTGCAGCCCATTGATATTCAGCTTTGAATAGTTCAGAGGGCACATTGAAGCTGGACACAGAGGCTTTGTGCAACACAGCAATGCCAATGTCCTGGAATTGGAGGCAGGCCTGTCTGAGCCCCACATTATAATAATGAGTACACTTCCAAAGTATTTCAATGGCTGTAAATCACGGGGGGACATGCTGAGGTTGTAAAAGGTGCTATTTAAAGGCAAGTCTGTCTTTATTGCTCTAAACACCAGCACTGGAGAGAGGACAAATCTAAACATTCAAGGGAGCAGCCAGTTTGAGGTGGGACCCAGTGGGATACAGGAGCATGGGTGCAATTGCTGCAGGACATATCCTCGATTTTCAGCAGGGCTGATGTGAGGGAGAAGGAAGGGAGCCCAGTGTTCTGGGTGAATTGTCTTTCACTGTCGAATAATGAGTAACAGGAGCCGGGCCCAACAGTCCACTCTCTGCTTATCTGTGAGAGGCCTGCCACAGTTTGCAAGAGCTTTATATGGGCACTTGTTTATTCTGTATAAACAGTTTATTGCAGTAGAAAACTTCTGCATTTCTGCACATCTCAATTATATTTTGTATGTCCTGCACAGTAACTGCAACGATCCTGAACTCCTGACAACAGCTCTCCCGATATATTCTATCAATGGCTGTCATTCGTGTGTGAGCCGAGGCAGTGCTTTTCGGCGGGGTATTTGACTGGTGGGCATCACAACAGAGCTCAATCCTAATGTCACATTCCAGCAATTGGCTATGGGGTCCTTGGCTCATTTTGCAGCACGGTGACCATGTTTCACCAACTCTAAGAGCATTTCATCGAATCAATGAGCTTAGTTTATCCCTTAGTATTGGAGAACTGATGGACTTTCCACTGAGGGGACCATTACTGTGAAGTACTTTCAGTGCAAGGTTCTCTTTGTCCTCAATGCCAGGCATTGTAAAAAAAAAAAGACCTCCTATCTGGGAAGAGATGTATTTTCACTCAGACCCTCCTCCTCCCTGCTGTGCAGTCCCACAGTACACACGGCAGGTATTGGCTTTTTTTCCAGCTCGGGGCCTCTCCGACCAGCAGTGGGTTCCCACCTCGGATGCTGACTTTTCGAGAGGAGTTGCTGCTCCCAGGTGTGAGGGGAACAGAGTCAAAATATAATGAGGGGAGTGGAGCAAAGTCAAATGAATATGGTGAGAGGATGTGTTTATTGGGCAGGGGACTTGGTGATGATGCATCATCATCCTCCTCACTACTTTGATATATAGCCAACAACAAAAGAGAAAGATACCGATAGAAAATAAACAATGCTTTGTCACTGAGTTATGAAAAGCGTCAGTGTTGCGGGACCGTGCCGATTTCCAGGCCGGGCCGCAGCACGCTGCTCCCTCTAAGACCATCAGGAGGCCGGGGGCCATTGGAGGGAGCAGTACGTGCTGCTGCAGGAGGGCGGTGGTTACGAAGCCAGGTCGCTGATTGCAGGCACAGCAGGGTGGGGAAAAGGAGTCCGAAGAGGGAAGTGACCGGGGCCCAGAAGGGGCGAGGGCCCAGGGGCAGCATGGGCCAGCCCACACTGTGATATGTGTGCGAACTAGGTCCGTGCAGCACAGCTGGTCTCCAGTCGTCTTGGGTAATCCTTGCCACTGGACCAAGACCTAGCTCTGGCTGGTGTACAACGGCCACCACATGTTAAAAAAATCCATGCACTGGCATCTTCCACCCTTCAGGATGTAGTTCGGGATCTGGAATATTAGGTCCTTCATTGAAACACCTGTGAACTCATCCCTTTTTGGCGTGGAAGCAAGTCATCCTCGCTTTGAGGGACTGCCATTGATGATGATGATGATGGGAGATCAGGGACTGCAGTGACTGCCCTTGCACCCCTGCGATCTGTGTTCAAATCCAGCCCAGACCAACGAGATGGAAGACTTTGTGCTGGCTGAATGGGTCAGTGAGTTTGGAGTTGTGAATTCAGGATAGCACACTGCCCCAAAGTCATCATCAGTTAGCAACTCGCTCAGAGTCCGCAGGGTGGTAGGTGTGGCAACTGGGGAAGAGTAGAGGGGGCTTCATTCTGTCTCTAACCCAGCTGGAACTGAGGGAAGCTCTCGATGCTGAAAGGCAAATCCAAAAAGGTTGGCAAATATTTCCTCAGCGTGATAACTGTTTGGGATCAAATCCCTAGGTGAGAGAAGCAGTTAGATGCTCTAATAGAGGAAGGGGAGGACCCGGAGGCATGGGCTTCAAGGCAGTTTCTTGCCCTTGACCTCGTGTTCTTGGATTATCTGAGCTGGACAGCCAGTGATGCCTGCAGCTTAGGAGAAAGCGTCACTTGCTGGGCAGCTGACAGTCACATGACAGCACGAGCCCCGGAGTCTGTGCAAGGAGATTAAAATAGAGACCAACAGCAGGACTTGGTCTTTGCTGTGTTGCGATTTCTTTTAAATCCTTTTTTGCTATCTTGGGGGTAAGTTTTCAAGTTACAGCCCCAGCGTTGATGCCGATTTTCACCAAATTCAATGGCGGTTTCTACAGCGGGCGGCCAATCCACATCATCGGTTTTACACTCAGGAGACAAGTTGAAAATAGATTCCAAGGAGCTTTCCCATCCGCCCACTGAGCTCAAGCTGCAGCCTGTCACGTTCCCGTAATCACACCGTAAGTATTGGTCTTTACCGTGCTTGTAATGTGCTGTGAATGGCTAACTATTGTAACATTAGAGCATCCTTTGAAAATGTTGCTGACCATGTAGGTAGTTAAAACACAGCGCAAGAGTCATTTTGTTTTGTAACACATACTTGCGTCGCCGGGTCGATGAGTTGGCAGCAGTGTAAGTGACCGAGCGGGACACCTCCAGCGTCAGGGCAGTTACAGCTTGCTGCTGTAAGGTGGCCGTGTCCTTGCCTTTTTTATTTATTTGTTCACGGGATGTGGGCGTCGCTGCCTAACAAGGCCAGCATTTATTGTCCATCCCCAGTCGCCCCTTGAGAAGATGGTGGTGAACCGTGTCCTTCCTGAACCGCTGCAGTCCGTGTGGTGAAGGTGCTTCCACAGTGCTGACTTTTTTGCATCGGTTTGTTACAACTGAGGTGCTCGCTGGGCCATTTCAGAGGGCAGTTAAGAGCCAACCGCAATGCTGTGGGTCTGGAGTCAAATATAGGCTCAGACCGGGTAAGGACGGCAGATTTCCTTCCCTAAAGGGCATTAGTGAACCAGATGGGTTTTTCTGACAATCCGATAGTTTCATAGTCACCATTACTGATACGAGCTTTATTTAATTAAATTCAAATTCAAATTCCCAGCTGCTGTGTTGGGATTTGAACTCGCGCCTCCTTCTGTGCTGCATTCTCTCTAGGTCTGTAAACAGTATTTCAGATCTGGTACAGTCGGAGTTAGCTACCTTTCATATTCCTGTGTTACCCTCGCAGTATACCTTACCTCCCAGTTGATCTCTGTCTGAACGAAATGCTCAAATTAGAATTGAGGTGAGGGTACTAGGTTCCGTCACACCATCAGAGAGACAGAGAGAGAGACTGTTGCAACTGCCTGAGCTCCCAGAGTTAGCTTAAAGAAAGCTGTTCACATCCCACCCAATGTCTGAATCTATCACTGCCAGAAAATTGGATTTTCTTTGTGGGTCAGGGGTCAAATGTAGGCCAGACCAAGTAAGGACGGCCGGTTTCCTTCCCTAAATGACAGTGAACTAGTTGGGTTTTTCCCGACAATGTGGTAGTTTCATGGTCACTATTACGGATACTAGCTGCCTGCACACACACTTCCAACAAAGAGGACAGTGAGCGCAGACACTTTCGACCATCCCGAGTCGGGTTTGCCAACTCTGGTTGGGCCTAAACCTGGAGGCTTCATCACATGACTTTGCACCTCCAACCGTCACACAGTGTCCAGGAGATTCATTGTTAATTCCTGGAGACTCCAGGCACATCCTGGAGTGCTGGCAACCCTAATCCCGAGCTGGTGACCAAGGAGGGAGTTGTGCGATAGACCAGCTGCCCGTCCAGCTTGGAACCTGTTTCGACCTTAGCCGCCTAGTAATTTACACTGCGTGAAAGCAGAGACCCATGGCTCAACAACAGAATGCTCTACACATGACACAGTCAAGTGCCCCCCTCACCCTGTCACCATTGCAAGGGCCAAAGGGTGCCAGCCCCACAAGAAGTCTGCAGCTGCAGTGACAGTGTACAGTGGTGCTAATGTGGGTTGGGTGGTTGCCACAGCAACAGGAGCTCCAGCTGGTGGTGTGATATAAAGGCAGCAGTAAATATTCAGTCTCCCGAGTGTTTTCCTTTGTCAAATCACCTGTTACTCGATGCGGCGTAAAATCTATTTCTACCACAATTCCCCTCCCTCACTCCCTGAATGGTTGCTTCTATTCTCTGAACTTCATCCACCTACTTCAGAATCAAAGGGGAGCAGGTTCGGTGAATTCAGAACATGTACGATGATCCCCCACTACCCCCCCCCCCCCCCAACCCTCCCTCGTGCTAGCTCCTGGGACGCTGATTTGGAGATGGCCTTGCAGCCAGAACAGTTTGAGTTTGAGTTTTTGTTTCCCCCACCTAAAGGTTGATAGTTCCCTAATGGCCTGCCAGGGAGAGGCTGGTGGTGTGGAGTTACGGTTACACCAGGAGTTTTCAGTTACAACTCCCGGTCTTAACCGATTGAAGCCGATCTCAGCCAGGGCAGCATAGAAAATAGGTGCAGGATTAGGCCATTCGGCCCTTCGAGCCTGCACCACCATTCAATAAGATCATGGTTGATCATTCCCTCAGTATTCCTTTCCTGCTTTCTCTCCATACTCCTTGATCCCTTTAGCCGTAAAGGCCATATCTAACTTCCTCTTGAATATATCCAATGAACTGGCTTCAACAACTCTCTGCGGCAGGCAATTCCACAGGTTAACAACTCTCTGAGTGAAGAAGTTTCTCCTCATCTCAGTCCTAAATGGCCTACCGCTTATCCTAAGACTGTGACCCCTGCTTCTGGACTTCCCCAACATCGGGAATATTCTACCCGCATCTAACCTGTCCCTTCCCATCATATTCTTATATGTTTCTATGAGATCCCCTCTCATCCTTCTAAACTCCAGTGTATAAAGGCCCAGTTGATCCAGTCTCTCCTCATATGTCAGTCCTGCCATCCCAGGAATCAGTCTGGTGAACCTTCACTGCACTCCCTCAATACAAGAATGTCCTTCCTCAGATTAGGAGACCAAAACTGAACACAATATTCCAGGTGAGGCCTCACCAAGGCCCTGAACAACTGCAGTAAGACATCCCTGCTCCTATACTCAAATCCCCTAGCTATGAAGGCCAACATACCATTTGCCTTCTTCACCGCCTGCTGTACCTGTATGCCAACTTTCAATAACTGATGAACCATGACACCCAGGGGTCTAGTTTCACCTCCCCTTTTCCTAATCTGATGCCATTCAGATAATAGTCTGTCTTTGCGTTTTTGCCCCCAAAGTGGATAACCTCACATTTATCCACATTATACTGCATCTGCCACTCATTTGCCCACTCACCTAACCTGTCCAAGTCACCCTGCAGCCTATTAGCGTCCTCCTCACAGCTCACACCGCCACCCAGTTTAGTGTCATCTGCAAACTTGGAGATATTACACTCAATTCCTTCATCCATATCATTGATGTATATTGTAAAGAGCTGGGGTCCCAGCACTGAGCCCTGTGGCACTCCATTAGTCACTGCCTGCCATTCTGAAAAGGACCCGTTTATCCCCACTCTCTGCTTCCCACTGCCAACCAGTTCCCTATCCACGTCAGTATACTACCCCCAATAACATGTGCTTTGATTTTGCACACCAATCTCTTGTGTGGGACCTTGTCAAAAGCCTTTTGAAAGTCCAAATACACCACATCCACTGGTTCTCCCTTGTCCATTCTATTAGTTACATCCTCAAAAAATTCCAGAAGATTTGTCAAGCATGATTTCCCTTTCATAAATCCATGCTGACTTGGAATGATCCTGTCACTGTTTTCCAAATGCGCTGCTATTTCACCCTTAATTGATTCCAACATTTTCCCCACTACTGATGTCAGGCTAACCGGTCTCTAATTAACCGCTTTCTCTCCATCCCGTTTTAAAAAGTGGTGTTACATTAGCAACCCTCCAGTCCATAGGAACTGATCCAGAGTCGATAGACTGTTGGAAAATGATCACCAATGCATCCACTATTTCTAGGCCACTTCCTTAAGTACTCTGGGATGCAGACTATCAGGCCCCGGGGATCTATCGGCCTTCAATCCCATCAATTTCCCTAACACAATTTCCCGCCTAATAAGGATATCCTTCAGTTTCACCTTTTCACCAGACCCTTGGTCCCCAAGTACATCGGGAAGGTTATTTGTGTCTTCCTTCATGAAGACAGAACCAAAGTATTTGTTCAATTGGTCTGTCATTTCTTTGTTCCCCCTTATAATTTCACTGGAATCAGACTGCAAGGGATCTATGTTTGTCTTCATTAATCTTTTTCTCTTCACATATCTATATGAGCTTTTGCAGTCAGTTTTTATGTTCCCTGCAAGCTTCTTCTCGTATTCTATTTTCCCCCTCTTAATTAAACCCTTTGTCTTCCTCTGCTGAATTCTAAATTTCTCCCAGTCCTCAGATTTGTTGCTTTTTCTGGCCAATTTTATATGCCTCTTTCTTAGATTTAACACTATCCTTAATTTCCCTTGTTAGCCACGGTTGAGCCACCTTCCCCATTTTATTTTTACTCCAGACAGGGATGTACAATTGCTGAAGTTCATCCATGTGATCTTTAAATGTTTGCCATTGCCTATCCACCGTCAACCCTTTAAGTATCCTTTGCCAGTCTATTCTAGCCAATTCATGCCTCAAACCATCGAAGTTATCTTTTCTTAAGTTCAGGACCCTAGTTTCTGAATTAATTGTCACTCTCCATCTTAATAAAGAATTCTACCATGTTATGGTCACTCTTCCCCAAGGGGCCTTGCGCAACAAGATTGCTAATTAGTCCTTTCTCATTACACTCACCCAGTCTAGGATGGCCAGCTCCCTGGTTGGTTCTTCGACATATTGGTCTCGAAAACCATCCCTAATACACTCCAGGAAATTCTCCTCCACTGCATTGCTACCAGTTTGGTTAGCCCAATCAATATGTAGATTAAAGTCACCCATGATAATTGCAGTACTTTTATTGCATGCATCCCTAATTTCTTGTTTGATGCTGTCCCCAACCTTACAACTACTGTTTGGCGGTCTGTACACAACTCCCACTAGCGTTTTCTGCCCCTTGGTATTCCGTAGCTCCACCCATACTGATTCCACATCATCCAAGCTAAGGTCCTTTCTTACTATTGCATTAATTTCCTCTTTAACCAGCAATGTCACCCCACCTCCTTTTCCTTTCTGTCCATCCTTCCTAAATGTTGACTACCCCTGGATGTTGAGTTCCCAACCTTGGTTACCCTGGAGCCATGTCTCCGTGATGCCAATGACATTATACCCGTTAACTGCTATCTGCGCAGTTCATTCGTCCACTTTATTCCGAATACTCCTCGCATTGAGGCACAGAACCTTCAGGCTGGTCTTTCTAACACACTTTGCCCCTTTAGAATTTTGGTGTAATGTGGCCTTTTTTGCCTTGGGTTTCTCTGCCCTCCACTTTTACTTTTACTTCTTTTTATCTTTTGCTTTGCCCCCATTCTACTTCCCTCTGTCTCCCTGCATAGGTTCCCATCCCCCTGCCATATTAGTTTCATTCCTCCCCAACAGCACTAGCAAACACTCCCCCTAGGACATTGGTTCCGGTCCTGCCCAGGTGCAGTTGGGGTCATCATCCAAAACTCGGCTGCCCGTGTCCTAACTCGCACCAAGTCCCGCTCACTCATCACCCCTGTGCTCGCTGACCTACATTGGCTCCTGGTTAAGCAACGCCTCGATTTCACAATTCTCATCCTTGTTTACAAATCCCTCCATGGCCTCGCCCCTCCCTATCTCCTCCAGCCCCACAACCCCCCCCCCCCTCCCCCAAGATGACTGCGCTCCTCTAATTCAGCCCTCTTGAGCATCCCTGATTGTTATCGCTTAAGCATTGTGGCCGGGCCTTCAGCTGCCTAGGCACTGGAACTCCCACCCTAAACCTCTCCACCTCTTTACCTCTCTTTTCTCCTTTAAGACGCTCCTTAAAACCTACCTCTTTGACTAAGCTTTTGGTCATCTGCCGTAATTTTTTACGTGGCTCGGTGTCAAATTTATTTGTTTTGTCTTAAAATACTCCTGTGAAGTGTTTTGCTACATTAAAGGCGCTATATAAATGCTTGTTGGGGAACTCCGTGGGCCTCCATGTCCCTGGCCCTGGGAGAGGAAGAAGGCAGCATTTCGCTGTACAATCGCCCCGGCGTCTGGTTAGAATTGAATCAAGATCAGTTGTGATGTCAAATATCCTGTTTACTGACCAGGCTTCCTCGTAAAATCTGCCTACTTGGGTTAGTTGCAGCGCCCATGGAACTGTCTTCCAACAAGAGCTGGGGCCTGAGGAGGGGGGAAATCGCATGGGAGAGGGAACGTGAAAGAGTTTTTCAAATGATTTCGAGCTGTGCAGACACTGGGGAATACGGCTCATTAAATCACTAAAGTTTGAGCTGTTTTTAGGATGAAGCTGGTTTTGCCATTAATCTTTCCATGTATTGCACTCTGCCTCACGTGTTTTATAGTCTGTGCCTTTTACCTGTCAGCCAATATATGTACCAGGTCATAAAATGGAAAATGGGACGTGCACAGCACGTCAGTGGGCATCTGTGGAGAGAAGAAACAGGCTGGCGTTCTCAGCCTCTGTCAGAACAACTCTGATGGGTGACATCCGAATCGCTAACCCCTCTTCTCTCTCGGACCCGCTGTATGTTTCCAACCAACTTCTGCTTTTTGTTTAAGGCCACTTCATGCACTCATTACAGTGTGATTCTCATCCTGTTAAACAACTGCAGCTTGGGGAAGGGAGCGAGGAATCTGGAGTCACCGCCAATGTTTGTGTGAAGTCATTGAATGTGCTCTGGGGACCAATCGGGTTGCTGATTGATAGCAGAGCGCCCGAGTTCACTGTTAACGCTGACATCGATTCATGTCCTGGGCCCATTCCTGCTGGCTGATTGCAGCACTGCTGCACAGGAGGTTATTGACTTCAATGAGCGGGGTCGCAAGGCCACCATCCCATAGAATTGGCTGCTCCTCGGCAGCAGGAACTGCTTGCGTGGCATCTGCTGGACTGTGTGGAACTCGAGCCTTTCACTGGGAACCCCAGTTAAAGAGACAGCAGAATTGCAGCCATTTCTGTCCAGCCGTGGCTCAGCGGTTAGTGCTCACCTCCTGAGTCAGAAGGTTGTGGGTTCAACCCCACTTTGTACAAAAATGCTAAACATTCCAGTGCAGTGCTGAGGGAGTGCTGCACTGTTTGAGGTGTCGACTTTCGGGTGAGACGTTAAACCGAGGCCCTGGCCTTCCCCCTCGGGGATGTAAAAGATCCCATGTCACTGTTTTGACGAAGAGCAGGGGCATTCTCTCCGGTGTTCTAGCCAATATTTATCGCTCGACCAACATCACTAAAGCAGATTACCAGGTCATTATCACATTTCTGTTTGTGGGAGCTTGCTGTGCGCAAATTGGCTGCTGCGTTTCCCACATTACAACAGTGACTACACTCCAAAAGTACTTCATTGGCTGGAAAGCGCTTTGAGACGTCTGATGATCGTGACAGGCGCTACATAAATCCAAGTCTTTTAGATGACGGATTATGCCAAACAGAAGAAGTTTGTTTAATTAATCTCTCCTATTTATTTGTCACTAATTGGAATTGGTGTTCCCGGCTCATTAATCTGAGTTTGCCCTATCCTGGTTATACCGTTTAATGTGCTATATTCTCTCTGAGCTGGGAGCACTGCAGCTGGAATCTACAGTGGCGGCCACTTCAGAGTGTATGACGCAGACGCTTGTGAACTTCAGTTACAACTATGATCACGTCCTTCATGGTGCGGTATGACATGACTACGCTGATTCCTGAAGGCCCTCCTTGCTGACCACACGGCCACAAGGGTCTATTCAACTTCAAAACTAATTGCCTTTACATAACCAAACTAACCACTGTGTATTGCACAAAATAACCAGAGCTTGACAGTCAGCTGGTACATTGTGAGGGCTCACAACATTGCTCATCGTAGTCTTCCAAAGCCCTTTCAATGATGTCCTCACCTTTTAACCTCTCGAGCCTGTTATCCCATTCTCTGGTTCAATCTGAGACACTCTGTGTTGCACACAAACCTCCTCCTAACTTTTTCCAAAGCAGTGCTGCGCCACGCCTGAAGGGGGTGCCAGGCAGTTGAATTGTATTTAAATTACGTTCTGATGCCAATCTCCTATAAGCAGTCCAAGCATGTTTTATGAGAGTTGACTCGCACTGCCCTATATCTACTTGTACAATAGGGTAACCCAGGGACGTAACAATAGCGTCTCCTTGTCATCTGGACTAGATAGTTGTGTCTTTCGCATGTAACCTTCAACCTATAGGAAGGTGGACTGAATAAACATTTGGTGTGACACAGCTTGATGCGAATCGTTAAGCTGCTTCATTTCACAACGTGTGAATGAACAAAGCAACAGTTCTGATCAGGTTCACGTATTTCAGGTCTTCGTTGTAATAATACAAAACAATGAAGATGCTACATTTCCCCACATCAGTGTCTTACTGGACTTGAACAGAATTAGTCCTCTGTATTCTGACCTTCAGCCTAGGGCATAAACTAGCTCACACTGCCGTCGCCTTTTGATATATCAGTTAGCCTGGCTTCAATGTCAGCTTTTTGTCAAAAATATCTCCTCACCCAACCAGGTGTATAAGGCTAACACAGTTATGGTGCAAAGGTAGCCCAGTGATGGTGTTGGGGTCGTCTTCTTGGGCTGTCCCGGAGTCGTGGATGACTTGCTTCCACACTAATGAGTTCTAAGGTGATTGAAGAGACCAACGTGGGATCTACAGTCTCTGTCACAGGTGGGGCAGGTGGTGGTTTAGGACAGATGGGTTCGGTGCTTGATTTGTCGTACGCTGCTTCCGCTGTTTGTACTTGGCTTCTGCGAGGTGCCCACGAAGAGACTCGAAGTGTTCAGCTCCTTCTTGGATGCCTTTCCTCCATTTTGAGCGGTCTTGGGCCAGGGATTCCCACGAGTCGGTGGGAATGTTGCATTTTTTCAAGGAGGCTTTGAAAGGAGTCCTTGAAACATTTACTCTGCCCTCCTGGGAGTCATTTGCTGTGATGGAGCTCGGAGTAGAGCGCTTGTTTTGGGTGTCTGTCAACCAAGAGGGTCCCATGGGAGTCGGGCGAAGGTGTCTGGGGATCCCGGTGACGAGGGGCCTGCCGAGGGTGTCGGGGGAGCCCAGTGAGGGTGTTGGAGGAGCCCTGTATTAAGTTCAGATCATGTTAAATAGTTCCATGTCTGTAGTATAAATAGAGCCTAGTGTCCAATGTTAGTCAGACCCCACAGTCCAATCTTGGGAACGCTGCACACGTCGCCATGGTGTGATGGGATGCTGGCTCCGCCTGTGATTTCCCCACACACTGAATCAAGAGCTCACTCAATCACTTTGCTGTGAGCTGTTGCCAAGGCACTTCCCCACAGGAAGAGAAAGGGAAATAAATCTGCAGGACCCATAACTGTATGAAATAGTTCTATTTTAACACGTTCTTTGACGAGATGGATGGAAGCCGGATTTGCCCTGCCTCCAAGTAACATCCCATTCTTATGCTTTGTCGCAGGAGGGAAATGAAAATGAACAGCACTGAATCGCCACTCAGCCAGGCGGTCCGTGCAGAGCTGCTGTTAAATGGAGCAGCGGGTCTGCTTGAGTCACGGGTGGAGGGGGGACCAACCTCAAATAGCTCCCGGCGGTGTTTTACGATGCCACTGATATGGGGCAAGGTGTTGGTGTGCAGAGAGGCACTGGTTACCATCGGTGGGTCTAGCCTGCCTTTAACCCTGCCAGTGTGTGTGTGCCCAGTACTCCAGGGGTTACTGCATGGTGAGTTAGTGGGAACAGGCTGCGTATGGAGTTTTCCGATAAAGCTGTTTGTGGAGAAAATGCTAACAGCAGCAAAACTCCTGCAGCTGACCTTGAGTGTGAGTCGCTGCCAATGATGGCAGTGGGCAGGGCACTGATCTCTCAGCCGCCTCTATACACAACTGATATCGCGTACTCCGACCCAGGGAGTGTAAACAAAAAGGGGAACAAACAGGAAGTGCAGCCCACCCGAGTCTGCCAGAGCATCCGACCCATCCCAGTGACCTGGCCTTAACCCTCTACATGCTGGCAATGAGTTAGTTCCCCATGTCGCTGGTGTTTTGTGTTGAGGTTTATCAACATAACAAAAAAATAGATTAGCTGGTCATTATCACATTGCTGTTTGTGGGAGCTTGCTTGTGCACAAATTGGCTGCCGCGTTTCCCACATTACAACAGTGACCACACTCCTAAAGTATTTCCTTGGCTGTAAAGTGCTTTGAGACGTCCGGTGGTCGTGAAAGGCGCTATATAAATGCAAGTCTTTCTTTCTATTAGTGACTCTGGTTTTATGCTCGGGTGGGGGATGGGTTTAGAAATAAGAAATAGGAGCAGGAGTAGGCCATTTGGCCCCTCGAGCCTGCTCTGCCATTCAATAAGATCATGGCTGATCTGATCTTGTTTGTGACTCTGTGGCAGTTACTTTGAAGCGGACGCAATGCATTCTCTACACTACTCCTCATATTGTACTTTATTTCAGAGCTGCATTTGTAAAGTGGAGCCAATGTTATCCTGGTTTTACCACTTCCTAAAGGAAACACCTCCTCCTAATCCACCTAGGCAAACGGTCGGGGGCCGGAGGAAACCCCACACAGGGTCCATCCCTTTACAAGTCCCACTTGGGTTCTGCATGTACGTTGATGTGGAATTTTCCCAATGTTGCAATACAGAACCGCCAACCTCCTTTATCCTTCCATCCTCCCCAAAATAGCTGAGGTTAATGTGGCTGTTTTGTGTGGTATGTGCAGCAGAGCATTACTGTGTTGCTCGCTCCAGGCAGGTCCCTGTACATAATACCTGCCGCTAGACAACCTCACTTCGTGAGAGCAGTCGGTGAGAACTATAGACCTGGGCTCCTTCTCATGTGTCTCAGACACCCTAAAGCACCTCGCAGACACTTACTTTGAAGCACAGTGACTTGTGCAGTTGAGTTAGCGTACAGCAAGATCCCAGAAACAGCAGAGAGAGGGAGGGAGAGAGGAATACCCAGTCGGTCTGTTTGTGATCATGTCTCTTAGGATGCTCTGCTCTTTGACCTTCAGTTGAACCAGGTGTTTTTTTTAATATTGCATGCTGAAGGAACAGATGCAGGCCAAGCCTGGGCCATAAAATAAGTTAGATTTCACCTTTTACATTGGATTCAAGTCCAGTGCAGTCATCTCCTCTGACTGTAGAGCACCTAGATGGAATGAATCTGGGCTCTCGACATTCATTTATAAGATCATAAATAGGAGCAGAAATCAGCCATTTGGCCCCTCGAGTCTGCTCCGCCATTCAATAAGATCACAGCCTCAACTCCACTTCCCTGCCCGTTCCCCATAATCCTCGGACTCCCTTGTCGTTCAAATATCTGTCTATATATTCAATGACCCAGCCTCCATATCTCTCTGGGGTAGAGAATTCCAAAGATTCACGACCCTCAAAGAAGAAATTCCTCCTCATTTCCATTTTAAATGGGTGACCCCTTATTCCTAACTCAGTAGGGTGCGCAGGACAACTTAATGGGACAGTGTTGCTCAAACAAGGATGGGTGCTGCAGTCGACGAGCGATGTTTGCCTGAGGTTTGGGTTTAAGGCACATTGTTGGGGCAGAATAGAGGGAGTGTACTCTGCACCAAGCCCACTCCGAGACCAGGTGAGAAACATGGAAGCAGTGTCTATTCAGCACGGTCACCTCTGTCTATCGATGAGAGAAAATCCCCCTCTGACCTGCTGCATAGCTCTCTCGATCTCGGTTCTGAGAAGCAGACGGGCCCCGCCTATTTATTACAAATGAGAAGTGGTGCCCTGATCAAGCGCCCAGCCCTGAGGTATCTGGTGGGCTTCCTATCACGGGCAGTGCTGACCCTCGATGTATAGTCCCTGTGAAATGCTCATCAACCTCTAGCCCCCGGCCTGTGTCTGACTCGTGCTCACACTTGCATATCACATGTGCAGTGATTCAACTGTCCAGAGTGCATCTTCGAGTCAGCAGGGCTGAGCAGGTGACTCAGCTGAAAGCAGTTTATTGATGATTTAATGCATTTATCTCCTAATCTCTGGAGCCATTAAACATCTTAAGGCTTAACTTCTTGCACTAGCTCTTCACAAACGCTGTTCCCTGCATTTATTTCCGCAGTCTGGATTAGCGTTTTAAGTTGAGATGAGGAGGCAGAGGCTGAGACCTGAGAGTGGAGGTGTTACAGTGAGCATAAGAACATAAGAAATAGGAGCAGGAGTAGGCCGTACGGCCCCTCGAGCCTGCTCCGCCATTCAATAAGATCATGGCTGATCTGATCATGGACTCAGCTCCACTTCCCCGCCCGCTCTCCATAACCCCTTATCGTTTAAGAAACTGTTTATTTCTGTCTTAAATTTATTCAATGTTCCAGCTTCCACAGCTCTCTGAGGTAGCAAATTCCACAGATTTACAACCCTCAGAGAAGAAATTTCTCATCATCTCTGTTTTAAATGGGCGGCTCCTTATTCTAAGATCACGCCCTCTAGTTCTAGTCCCCCCCATCAGTGGAAACATCCTCTCTGCATCCACCTTGTCAAGCCCCCTCATAATCTTATACATTTCGATAAGATCACCTCTCATTCTTCTGAATTCCAATGAGTAGAGGCCCAACCTACTCAACCTTTCCTCATAAGTCAACCCCCTCATCCCCAGAATCAACCTAGTGAACCTTCTCTGAACTGCCTCCAAAGCAAGTATATCCTTTCATAAATATGGAAACCAAAATTGCATGCAGTACTCCAGGTGTGGCCTCACCAATACATTATATAGCTGTAGTAAGACTTTCCTGCTTTTATACTCCATCCCCTTTGCAATAAAGGCCAAGATACCATTGGCCTTCCTGATCACTTGCTGTACCTACATACTATCCTTTTGTGTTTCATGCACAAGTACCCCCAGGTCCAGCTGTACTGCGGCACTTTGCAATCTTTCTCCATTTAAGTAATAACTTGCTCTTTGATTTTTTTTTTCTGCCAAAGTGCATGACCTCACACTTTCCCACACTATACTCCATCTGCCAAATTTTTGCCCATTCAGCCTGTCTATGTCCTTTTGCAGATTTTTTGTGTCCTCCTCACATATTGCTTTTCCTCCCATCTTTGTATCGTCAGCAAACTTGGCTATGTTACACCCAGTCCCTTCTTCCAAGTCGTTAATATAGATTGTAAATAGTTGGAGTCCCAGCACTGATCCCTGCGGCACCCCACTAGTTACTGGTTGCCAACCAGAGAATGAACCATTTATCCCGACTCTCTGTTCTGTTAGTTAGTCAATCCTCTATCCATGCTAATATATTACCCCCAACCCTGTGAACTTTTATCTTCACACAGACTAATTCAGAGGGATTGATTGCCTAACAGATCCAGACATGAGGCGAGGAAAAGCCCAGTGGTGGAGAGCTTTGGGAACCACAGGTCCACAGTCACCTGTCCCTCCCAATCCTGCTACTCACCACACATCACGTCTCAATTTACACAAATGCTGTATCTCAAAGTGTTATTTTCTGGAAAAAATCTTGTGTAAGTGTTGTCTTTAGTCTCACTTCCCTACCTTTTCTTTTACGTTTTCCCCTTCCATTCCCAAAGGCACAGACTGTGATACCTCACCTGAGTGAAGTTAGACAGAGAAATGTTGGGCAGGCTATTCTACCATAAAAGGCATCAAAGCTGTGTTGAATCCTGTCTTTCCCACTAGGGTCGAGCATGGTCCCATATAGCAGTCAGAAGTGGGAAACCCAGCAGATATTTTTATTCCCTCTTTAGCCCAGAGACAGTGAATCTGATTGTTCCAAATCTTGCCACCTCCACCCACCAACCCACCCAGCTCAATTTGGCTAAATCAGCCCAGCCTGGGGCTCAAAACCTGGGATCCTTCCTTGTCTGTGCACCTCAGTACCATAACGGGTAGATTTACCCACTTTTTACTAAAATATGCATCCAAATCTGGAGGGATTTTTTGGCTGTAATTTGCTGAAGATATGTATTTTCTATTTCTTTGCCTTTAATACATTGAGTTTGGATGGGCAAGATGTGAGGGGACTGCGCTGATTCCTCCTCCGTACTCTCAGTCACAGAAGGCTTTCGACAAGGTCCCACACAAGAGATTAATGTGCAAAGTTAAAGCACATGGGATTGGGGGTAGTGTGCTGACGTGGATTGAGAACTGGTTGTCAGACAGGAAGCAAAGAGTAGGAGTAAACGGGTACTTTTCAGAATGGCAGGCAGTGACTAGTGGGGTGCCGCAAGGTTCTGTGCTGGGGCCCCAGCTGTTTACATTGTACATTAATGATTTAGACGAGGGGATTAAATGCAGTATCTCCAAATTTGCGGATGACACTAAGTTGGGTGGCAGTGTGAGCTGCGAGGATGATGCTATTAGGCTGCAGAGTGACTTGGATAGGTTAGGTGAGTGGGCAAATGCATGGCAGATGAAGTATAATGTGGATAAATGTGAGGTTATCCACTTTGGTGGTAAAAACAGAGAGACAGACTATTATCTGAATGGTGACAGATTAGGAAAAGGGAAGGTGCAACGAGACCTGGGTGTCATGGTACATCAGTCATTGAAGGTTAGCATGCAGGTACAGCAGGCGGTTAAGAAAGCAAATGGCATGTTGGCCTTCATAGCGAGGGGATTTGAATACAGGGGCAGGGAGGTGTTGCTACAGTTGTACAGGGCCTTGGTGAGGCCACACCTGGAGTATTGTGTACAGTTTTGGTCTCCTAACTTGAGGAAGGACATTCTTGCTATTGAGGGAGTGCAGCGAAGATTCACCAGACTGATTCCCGGGATGGCGGGACTGACCTATCAAGAAAGACTGGATCAACTGGGCTTGTATTCACTGGAGTTCAGAAGAGTGAGAGGGGACCTCATAGAAACGTTTAAAATTCTGACGGGTTTAGACAGGTTAGATGCAGGAAGAATGTTCCCAATATTGGGGAAGTCCAGAACCAGGGGTCACAGTCTGAGGATAAGGGGTAAGCCATTTAGGACCGAGATGAGGAGAAACTTCTTCACCCAGAGAGTGGTGAACCTGTGGAATTCTCTACCACAGAAAGTAGTTGAGGCCAATTCACTAAATATATTCAAAAGGGAGTTAGATGAAGTCCTTACTACTCGGGGGATCAAGGGGTATGGCGAGAAAGCAGGAAGGGGGTACTGAAGTTTCATGTTCAGCCATGAACTCATTGAATGGCGGTGCAGGCTAGAAGGGCTGAATGGCCTGCTCCTGCACCTATTTTCTATGTTTCTATGTTTCTATGTCACCTAAGGGCCTTATTTCAAGAATTAAGGCATGTGGGATTAAGGAGCATCTATGGGACGCAACGAAGAGCAGGGATGAAAACGGAAACTGCTGGAAATCTCAGCAGGTCAGGCAGCATCTGTGGAGAGGAAGCAGAGTTAACTTTTCGGGTCGTGAATGAAGGGTCATTGATCTGAAACGTTAACTCTGTTTCTCTCTCCACAGATGCTGTCTGATCCGCTGAGATTTCCAGTATTTGCTGTTTTTATTACAGATTCCAGCATCCGCAGTATTTTGCTTTTATAAAGCTGAGCAGGGGTTAAAATACGTTTTGGAATAGGTGGGATGTGGGTAGTGAGGAGCCACGGAGATCTGTGCAATTTTGTCTTATATTTAGCAAGTGCTTGTGTCACAGGCGCAAGAGGAATGATATCCGAGTTTGCTGATGATTTCCAACTATAAAGGGGAGGGACAGTAAACTGTGAAGAAGCACGCAAGAGGGCATTGGGCAGCGGAGGGGCTGTTGGGTAGCGGATGCAGTTCACTGTAGAGAAACGTATTGAAGGAAGACGAAATCGAGCAGTAAGATGTTTTAAGAGTGAAGGAACGGTGAGATCTAAGGTGCAGCTACATAGATCTTTCCCAGTATCTCTCCCGGTTAAGCAGCGCCTCAACTTCAAAATTCTCATCCTTGTTTACAAATCCCTCCCTATCTCTGTAATCTCCTCCAGCCTCACAACCCCCGAGATGATTGCGCTCCTCTAATTCTGCCCTCTTGAGCATCCCTGATTATAATCGCTCAACCACCGGTGGCCGTGCCTTCAGCTGTTGGGGCCCTAAGCTGTGGAACTCCCTCCCTAAATCTCTCCGCCTCTCTTTCCTCCTGTAAGACGCTCCTTAAAACCAACCTCTTTGACCAAGCTTTTAGTCATCTGCCGTAATTTCTCCTTGTGTGGCTCAGTGTCAAATTGATTGTTTTGTCTTATAACACTCCTGTGAAGCGCCTTGGGATGTTTTACTATGTTAAAGGTGCTATATAAATACAAGTTGTTGTTGTAGTATTAAAGATCAAATTAAAAGGCAAATGGCTTTATACAGAGTTGTATCCAATATACGAACATCACGCCTGCCCCCCCCCCACTGATGATGCCTGGAACCTCATAACTATACACTTCCTACTCCTTATCAACCGTGTAATCTCCCAGGAGAAGCAAAAATCCCAGGGGGAAAATCTGGAAATTTTCTCTCTGACCCCCTCAGAAGATCGAAACAAGTCCTGAAGACCACATGGTCAACGCTTATGTTAACTGTTATATCGCTTACCTGTTTTAAGTCTTCACTAGAGAAGAGGATGCTGCCAGTGCAGCAGTCACGGAGAAGGCAGTAGCGATATTGGATAGGATAAAGAAGAGGTACTTCAAAAGTTGTCGGTGCTCAAAGTAGAAAAGTCACCCAGTCCAGGTGCGATGCATCCAAGGTTACTGAGGGAAGTAAGGGTGGAAATTGCAGAGGCTCTGGCCACAATCTTCCAATCTTCCTTGGATATGGGGGTGGTACCAGAGGACTGGAGAATTGAAAATGTTACACCTGTTTAAAAAAGGGGAGAGGCAACTACAGGCCAGTCGGCCTAACGTTAGCGGTGAGGAAACTTTTACAGACAATAATCTGGGACAAAATTATTTAGGTATTTAGAAAATTATGGGCTAATAAATGAAAATCTGCATGGATTTGTTAATGAAGTAATGGAGAGGGTGATGAGGGCAGTGTGGTTGGGTGTGTATATGGACTTTCAAAAGGCTTTTGACAAATGGACTTTCAAAAGGCTTTTGACAAAGTACCACATAATAAGCTTGTTGGCAAAATAAAAGCCCATGGGATTAAAGGGACAGTGGCAGCATGGATACAAAATTGGCTAAGGGACAGAAAGCAGACCTTGGTGGTGAACGGTTGTTTTTCAGACTGGAGTGTACAGTGGTGTTCCCCAGGGGTCAGTACTCGGACCACTGCTTTTTTTGATTTTTATCAATGGCCTGGACTTGGTACACAGGACATACTTTCAGAGTTTGCAGATGATACAAAACTCTGAAATATAGTAAACAATGAGGCGGATAGTAACAGACTTAAAAGCATACGGGATCTAATTTATTTATAGAGGAATAGAGTACAAAAGCAAGGAAGTTATGCTAACCCTTTATAAAACACTGGTTAGGCCTCAGCTGGAGTATTGTGTCCAATTCTTGGCATCACCCTTCAGGAAGGATGTCCAGGCCTTGGAGAGGGTGCAGAAGAGATTTGCTAGAATGGTACCAGGGATGAAGAACTTCAATTACGCGGAGAGACTGGAGAAGCTGGGATTGTTCGCCTTAGAGCAGAGACGGTTAAGAGGAGATTTGATAGAGGTGTTCAAAATCATAAAGAATTTTGATAGAGTAAATGAGGAGAAATTATTTCCAGTGGCAGAAGGGTTGGTAACCAGAGGACACAGTTTTACGGTGATTGGCAAAAGAACCAGAGGTGACATAAGGAAACATTATTTTTACACAGCGAGTTGTTGGGATCGAGAATGCACTGTCTGAAAGGGCGGTTGAAGCAGATTCAATAGTAACATTCAAAAGAGAATTGGATAAATACTTGAAGGGAAAAAAATTATAGGGCGATGGGGCAGAGAAGAGGAGTTGGATTAATTGGATATCTCTACCCAAGAGCTGAATGGCCTCCTTCTATGCAATATCATTCTAAGATGCAATCTCTGCTCCAGCCAATAACCAGTCCAGCTTCCTTTCCTCTCAGTAGATCTCTGTCTGAGCAAAATGCTTAAATTAGAATTTAGGTGAGGGTACTAGGTTCCTTCACACCATCAGAGAGAGACTGTTGCAACTGCCTGAGCTCCCAGAGTTAGCTTAAAGAAAGCTGTTCACATCCCACCCAATGTCTGAATCTATCCCCAGCACCACCCACCACTGCCAGAAAATTGAGTTTTCTTTTGATATTCATTCTCGGGACACAGGTATCACCAACAAGGCCGGCATTTATTGCCCACCATTGTCGATCTTGAGAAGGTGATGGTGGGCCTTTTTCTTCAACCGGCTGTAGTCCATGTGGTAACGGTAGTGCTAGATAGGGAGTTCCAGTATTTTAACCCAGCAATATGTCCATTTAATCTTCCTTCTATTTTGTCTTGCGTTAACTGAAATTGTTTTGATTTTCAGGCCCAGTGAGAAACCCGTGACCTCCAACAGGCAAATCCCATCAGAAATCGACTATAGTGAACTGCTGCAGCACTTTGAGAAGGTACAGAAAAAGCATCTGGAAATCCGGCACCAGCGGGCAGGCCACAACGATCAGCTGGAGAGGAAACTCCCCCTGTGACAGCGAAGCAACCCATTGCGTGTGATGGGCACCAGGCAAAGGACAATGTACACTCAACTGTAAGATTGCCAGCTGTGGGACTGCCCAAATCATGGAGCCGCTTTTGTTGGGCTGCTCTACTGCCTTTGCCATGCACGGTCCTTTACCACTACTAATATTCACTCTACGTGGCCTGGGAAATATTCCTGTGTTAATTGTGTAGAATTTATGGGTCTGTGAGATCCTCAAAGTGGAGAAGTGAGCGTTGTTCCGCAATGCTCCACCTCACTGCCCCCACATGGTAGAGTCTTTGCACTGACTATTCCTCAATGCTCCCCCCTCCTTGGTGCCCGCACATGGTAGAGTCTTTGCACTGACCACTGCTTCCTCTCAATGGCCCCACATGGTAGAGTCTTTGCACTGACCAATGCTCCCCCTCAATGGCCCCACATGGTAGAGTCTTTGTACTGACCAATGCTCCCCCTCAATGGCCCCACATGGTAGAGTCTTTGCACTGACCAATGCTCCCCCTCAATGGCCCCACATGGTAGAGTCTTTGCACTGACTACTGCTTCCCTGCAATGGCCCCACATGGTAGAGTCTTTGCACTGACCACTGCTTCCCCCAATGGCCTCACATGGTAGATAGAGTCTTTACACTGACCAATGGCCCCACATGGTAGAGTCTTTGCACTATCACTGCTTACCCAGTTGGCAAGCCACACACAATAGTTTATTTGGTGCAGAGAGTGTTTTATTTTTCACTTGTGTACCAATCCCTTCCACTAACTTCCACAACAATACCCTTCTTTCCCCCCTCCCTCCGCAATTGAGATCAAATTCCATCTTCGTCTAAAAACCATTCCTCATTTCACAGGAACAGAAATATCCCAGTCAGGACCAATTTGGGAATTTCTCATGCGACCATAACTTATTTTGTTAATTGAACTCAGTAAGTGTGAGTAGGCTCTTTGTCTCCTCTTTAATCGCACTGCCATACGGCACTTACAAAGCCTAGTCAACAGCATCCTGGGCAGAGTGTCAATCTGCACTGATCTCTTGTCAATTGACGTTCTTGGCAGCACAAGGTTGACTGGCGGGGGCAATGAGAAAATATCTCTCTGCTTCAGTAGGGGGTGCTCTTCTCGAGATAAGGCTGAGACACATTGTTGGGAAGAGTAGAGGGAGCTTTACTCTGCATCTTGCAGTGCTATACCTGACCTAGTGGTGCTTGATGCTTGATGCTTGGAATGGGCAACACGAATATCCCACACCCCGATAAGCACAAGATCACACTGCTGCAGTTTCACAGGAGGTGACTAGGCAGATTATTGTCAATACAATTTAAATAAGACATAGCTTATGAAATAAAGGTGACAGATATGCACTGATCACAGCTGACCTTGGTAAAAGTGTCACATGGTTGAATTGAAGTAGGCCACAGGCAGTGGAAAGGATGTATAAATGGTGACGTATTTGCTGAAAACGTACTATAAAATCAGGTGCACAAATTGGTACATGCCAGTGTGATTTGTGGGGTTCAGTTACGCCCCAATTTGAAGGCCATGTGGGAAGCTGTGACCCGTGCACCAGCTCGGGAAATATCAAAAAAGGATTGAATCCTAAAAATCTTCAGAGTGCAATCAATGCAATACTAACCTTCTGGAACACAGAGCTGGAGGATAGGCTGCCCATCTCGCCTCACCATTAAAACTCCTGAACCTTGGTGACTCCTTCTCCAAACATGGCGATCGGTAACTTAAACCGAGAGCAACTTGAATGCATTGGGGGGAGGAATATTGGGGATTGAAACTTTTGCACTATTTTATAAATCGTGATGCCTCTGCTGCTTATCGTTGGGCTTTGTTGTTTTACACAGGCTGTCAGCGGACTCTCGTTTCCGCTGCCCCTTGTTTGACCAATAGCAAGTGTGTGTTTGTGTCACCCTGGGGTCATTAGAGGACCAATATCAGATGTGTCAGTCAGTAACTGCAGTAGGTACCCACAACCAATGTTCCCTATTACTTGTTTTTTGAGAGCATGGCCCATTCACAGTTTTGTGAAACTTAGCATTGAGAAATACCGGCAGAGAGCTGTGCAGCCACACAGCATATAGAGAACGTTGCCCACAGCTCTGAACATCTTGTTTTCTGTCTGCATTCAAAGAATTTTCTAATGCAGCGAATGCTGCTGTGTCAGCCAATGAGTTGGAGGCGGGACTTGTAGTTTTAATTTACACTCAAACTACAGCAAGCAATCTCTGAACTCATGACCAAAACTACAGCAGAGTGTATTTACTAATAAACGACAGCGAGCAGAGGCTCCCCAGTCCAGCGGGATTATTTCTCCAGCAGATTGCAGAGTGTGGAGTTACATAAAACAGATTCTGTGCGTAAAATTAATTCCAGTCACTTGCAGCAGTGCGATGGCCAGGCATGATTGACGGGGGAATTACCCAATCAGCTCCATCCTGGCCTGGACTTGTCACCGTGTAAAATTTAAAATAGCGAACGGGAAAAAACCTCATCAGACTTGGAGCAGAAGGAATTTGCTCCTCCACCTGACTGTATTGAAGAAGTACCAGTGACTCCTTCAAGCCTGATCAGCACTCGCTGTTTAATTAGAGACACTCAAAATGCAAACACAATAAATTAAGTTGATTGAAATCGTTTCTCTCTCAAAGAGGATGTCATTACTGAAACTTCCTTCTTTCAAACTCTGCCGTTTCCAGTTTACTGACCCACTTAACAGTAGGAGCCTCCTCGAGACACACAAATATTAAAAAACCATTCAACCCTCCCCCATGAAATGAATACAGTTAAAATACACCAGCCATGGCCAGTCTTGTACAAAGTATTTTAAACTCGACAAGATGAGATCCCTTTACCTTCAGCAGAATGGAGTTGATCTGGTTGGGTTTGGCTGTAATGTTCAAGTCCCGGTTGATGTGTCAGGTGCTGTACACTGGACATGGGGCCTGCTGCCCAATGCAGCCAGTACTCGCCTCAGACACCTGCACCCACTCAAGTATCCACCATAGGCTACCTCCGTTAAATCTCCAAATGTGTGTTTAAAAGCTGAATAGCTACACAATTCACTTTTGTTGAAATTAATAGAACTCACGAAAATTGGTTGCAACGGCATCCTTCTCCCTGCTCCCCCTCCTCTCTTTCCCCACCCGCCTATCTCCCATCTCCCCCTCCTCTCTTTCCCCACCCCCCCATCTCCCTCCTCCCCCCGTCTCCCTCCTCCTCTTCCCCCCCCTCCCCCCATCTCCCTCCTCCTCTCTTTTCCCCCCCCCCCTCCCTCCTCATCATTCCCCTCTCCCCACCCCAAAAAAAAAATCATGGCTCACATAACTTGTGTTTTGAGGTTGAGGGATAAGTTTGCTGAGCTGAAGTTAAGCAACTTTATCTGTGTTCAGGGCCCACTCAGTTCATGCCATTGATCAGGACCTTGAACCTGGCGTTGGGGGGGGGGGGGGGAAGGAAAACAGAAATTAGAATTAACCTTTTATATCTATGATAAAGTAGTTAAGTCTGATTTTGAACAAGTATACGTTTTTGGTGCCCCGCCCAGCATTTGGACATCAGAGTTGACATAGGGCAAACATAACAGTGTTTTGGTGTATTCAGTGTACTGGTGGCAATACATTATGGTAAAAATTGCACTTAATGCTCTCTAATGTTGTATGATACCCAGTTCATCTCAAATCTCACTGCTCCCACCTCCATGGACAGGCCTCTGTGCCCATCATTACTTCACCCCTAGTGCTATAGTGTGACAAACCTCTACCCACCAATACTGCACCCCAAGTGTAATAGTGACAGACCTCTACCCACAAATACTGTACCCCAGTGTTATACAGTGACAGATCTGTACCTCGGTGTTATACAGCGATCGACCTGTACCCACCAATACTGCACTCCAGTGTTACACAGTGACAGACCTGTACCCACCAATACTGTACCCCAGTGTTATAGTGACAGATCTGTACCCATCATTACTTCACCCCCCAGTGTTATAGTGACAGAAACAATCTGATTTTACCACTGTGTTTTTCACAGCCCGAGTGTGAACATTGCACAAACTACCTGTTACACTTTACCAAAATCCTAGTGACAACACTACTTATAATCTGAAAGATGTTTACATGTCCTTTTTTAAGATTTAGATTTCAATTTTATTCATCCTTTTTCTCACGGTCCCATGATTTTAGATCATTATTAACAATACAGATTTATTCAGCTTTCATTTTTTATATATACACAGAAATATACAAGTTTACCCCGCCTCTCTGGGAATCAGCGTTGTGTGCTGTATGTCGATGCTTAGTGTCTGGCTGCTTACTGCCGAGCTCTTCAAGTACTGCAGCCTTTACCTCCAACATTCTTTGGCCAACTCGGATTATTTTGTTCTGATTTGCAATTTTCTTTTCTGGAATCCAATCCTGATCAGAGATGCCAGTGATTCTTGCTGTGTGTGGGGTTGGGGTAACTGGATATTGTTTACTCCTATGTACAGGTCAAGAAATAAAGGTCGGCTGCAGTACTTTTTTTGGAGCACTTTCTTTTTGTGGCTAAGCTCATTTTTTGAGGGGTGTTTTATCACCTGACCCTACCCGTCCCTATCTGAGTAGTTGTCTCCTGGACCAGTGCCATCAGTCATTTGTCCCTGATTTCCCCCCCCCCCCTGCCCCCAATTGGGAAATCATGGGCTCCATTGTGGTCCACCCCCTACCCACCATTACCTTGCTCTGCCCTTCTCTGTGCCTGAAGAGTTGTAACTACAAACCACCTGACTCGGGTATGCATTCCAGCTGGGGAATCCAGCAAATTGCAGCCTTTGTTTTTTGTGTGTGGGGCATCGAACTATGACATCAGTCTTACCTGACTTTGGGTGGGGGGGGGCGGGGGGAGGTGACTTTAAAACAATGCTGCTTCAAAAATGACAGATCTTTAAAAGCTGATGGCCGTTTGTTCCTCAGGGACGGGTGACATTGGAGGGGTCTGTAACGGAAGGGGAAAATGCTTGTGTTCAGTTGTCTCGAGTGAATTCATTCTCCAAGCTCTTGGATAATTCAGATACCAAAGTCTCTGATTTATTTAATTGGATGCCACGGAGTGTGAGCTTCCTAAGATCTTCCCAACCACCTCGGCCCACCAGGAGTTGACCACGATTTGCTGGCTCTTGTTTTGGTAGATGGCGTACTTTGGGCAGCTGATGCCCAGATTTCCAATCAGCACGCTCTCTACCGAACGTTTACACCTAAGTTCAAATCAATACTGCTGCAATCAAGAGTAGGCGTAGCAGTAATCACACATCATGTACAGGTGGCTCCATGGGTAAATGCACCCCATTGCCTTGGTACTGAGCCGTACAGACAAGGCAGGTCCCCGACCTGATCCCTGGCTCAGGTAGTTGATCTCGGCGAGGGCTGCAGTTGGACTGGGGGCAGGGGAGGGGAAGCAGCAAGGGTTCATGCTCCTATTCAATACTAACCTTCACTGGGACACAGGTGTGCGAGAGCATGTGTATTTGTGTGTTGGGCTGGCGGCGATGCCTCAACAGTTGAATAACCTGCCAGTGCTCACTGTCTAGGCTCACACATGGAAATGACTGGTGCCCATTGGAACTGAACCCCTGTTAAAGCCTGTGCTGTCAGGGCGGGAGGGTGCCGGGAATGCAAGGTACATATTCAGGTCATAGTGGGTTTTCAGGAGCACATTTGTTGCAGTAAAGTAATGGCATTCGCTGCTCATTAGGTACCCCAAACACTCACTGATAACAGCAAAGGAGCAAATGCAGTTACAGGCTGGTGCCCAGCACCATCTTTTATTCATGCTTTCTTTTAAATTGTTGACATCTTAACAGACTTGTTTGGCAAAATTAAGAGGCTCATTATGGACAATGTTATTACATTCACTTACTGGGATGAAACATTCCTGACGTGTAGATTTGTGTGTGTAACAATCTTCACGCGTAAGTGTCCCGCCCCCACAAATCCTTCAGAGTGAGGTGATGCTGGGTGTCCAAAGCAGAACCCATTGTGTTGAATGACTTGTGTGAATGTACTTCAATCATCGTTATCCTCCTTTACTGGGGATCCAATTATCTATAAAGCAAGTGATTTGCCACGGAACAACATCCTGTGAGTTTGCCACCCATAGTGATACTTTCCTTAAAAAGGGGGTAATACAGATGGTAGTCCCGTGGTTAGTGAACACTGGTTTCTGGGCTGGCATAGCAATCGAATGGCACAACTGAGTATCGGACAGATGCCACAACTGTCCGTCCTTGGCACCATTTTCTGGCAAATCACTTGCCTCAATTATGTTTAAGATGAATTATGAATTTCTTGTAAATCTGTTCAGAGTTCTCGGAGCAAGAGCTAATCATGCCCTCGGATTGTAAATAAAGACGGCATATCCACTGCAGGTAAATGAACATTATTAATCTTGTTTACAAAGGGACTTGTCCTTTGAATTTAATATTTAAATAAACTTGTGCTGTACATAGCTGTGTAAAAGAAATGATGTACCTTTAACCCTGTTTACAGGGCATCTGTTTATATTTAAAGAAGCTTTGTGCTAACTGGGCCTTTTCTTTGTAAGCTTATCCCATGACTCCCAGATTCTGTGGTGCATTTTGTTTCCATGATGATTCTGGTCTGGGATTTAAAGATTTTTATTTCTGTCGACCAAATTACAGAAAGGCGGGCCTGAATTCTCAGCTTAGTTCTCGAGACAAAATGGGTAGCATTTTGGAATGGAGAGAAGATTAAACCCTGGAAGGGCCAGTTCTCAATGATATCATCTACAAACAATTCTTGGGTAATCTGGAACTCTATCCTGGCAACTGAAGCTCAAATCATTCTAGAAATAAACCAAGAATAATGTCTGAAGGAAAGTGGGCAATAGAACACAAAGGTCTGACCTCATTTGGGTTTTGTTCCCTCTTTAACAATGTGTAAACAATTCCTTTACAGTAGACTAATATGCTCCGATAACACAAGTGCTGGTCTCCTTTCAATGGTTATTATTTAGAATCTGTGATCAAATAAAGGTGCACTGTCTCTCTTTGAAGTTCTGTCATTTTTGATGTTTTCAAAAGGTGTTTGACAAAATATATATCGGCCGGCATGGACACGATGGGCCAAAATAGCCTCCTTCCGTGCTGTAACTTTCTGTGATCTACTCAGCAAAGGCCAGTAGGTTATTTGATTCCTGATAAGTATTTTATTTTCCACCACGCAACAACAACATCACTGGACAATATGGCAGTCGATGCAACCTTAAGCCAACTTTGCATGCCAGGAACCTCATTCCTGGCATGCAAGGGCTCCTTCGCCAAGCATTTACTACTTATCTCACTAGACACGGCAATGCTAATGTCAATTGAGTTGCCTAGCTTTACAAAAGCAAGAGACTGTCATGGCTCCTGCTATGGATCAGTGGTTAAGATTGTTGAGATGGGGTCCGACTATTTACCATGAATGATCTGTCAGAGATGCATGAGCAGTATCCTCAGTACTGAGGGTGATCACACATGCCCGTGAAACTGGCGATATTATAGTGTGTCGCCCTGAGCTGAGCAACTGTGCCAGTGACTGCTGGATGCTATTTATTGTACATATGGTATAGACAAGAATAACTAGACAGTCACATATCGGGAATTGGATAGAAAGTGAGTGGTAATTGACTGGTCTATGAGCATCTAAAGCTTGAAGTTGATCAATAAATATTGGGATACATCAGTTGACCAACTAATTACTAATCAATGGAAGTTCTATTCTTTTCTACTCTCTGGGGAGACTGCCTTTTGAGTATTGTATCGTATTTTGCTCACATTACCTTGAAACCCACATTAATGCATTGAAGAGCCTCCAGCAAGCAGACCTGTGGTTTTTGTGGGACCGAGTCCCAGTACAGGTAGTTAAATATATATCCATTAACATCTTCAAAATAAGGAGCTGGCTTAATATTGTAGATTTCAGGGATAAGAAATGGATTGAGATCAACAAATAGAAGCCCTTTTGGAATGCAATGGGTGGCTAAGCTATACAAAGGTTAATCCCTGGTCTGTGTTGTTATCTTGTCTCAACAAGGAGGGATAATCAGCCCGAGCTCCTGATCACTAGAAGTGTGCGTGAACAGGATCGGCCTCAGCTCTGATTCCACCAGTGGTTGAACATCTGTTAACACTTCAAGCGCATGCCAATAATGGTCAACTTAGTAAGAGTGACTCTCACCTGTGGGAATAAAGCCCCAACAAAGGAGCCAACGAGAGGAGGAGATAATTGGTGGAGAGATAAAAAAAAATTAATCAAACACTCCATGGAACACTGCTGGGACCACAGAAATGGCAGGGCAGAGCGGGAAGGTGGTGGGGTTGGTGGGTGATTTGGAGTTTGCCTTTAGGGATGGAGCAATTCGGTGGAGCGTTCCTTCAGGTGAGTGGGAAGGAGAGCATCGTGCGGTGAGTTGTGCATAGAATAAGGAGTTGGGCTGAAAGGCCTGATCGACATAGAAAATAGGTGCAGGAGTAGGCCATTCGGCCCTTTGAGCCTGCACTGCCATTCAATAAGATCATGGCTGATCATTCCCTCAGTACCCCTATCCTGCTTTCTCTCCATACTCCTTAATCCCCTTAGCCGTAAGGGCCATATCTAACTCCCTCTTGAATATATCCAATGAACTGGCATCAACAACTCTCTGCGGCAGGGAATTCCACAAGTTAACAACTCTCTGAGTGAAGAAGTTTCTCCTCATCTCAGTCCTAAATGGTCTACCCCTTATCCTAAAACTATGTCCCTTGGTTCTGGACCTCCCCAACATCGGGAACATTCTTCCCGCATCTAACCTGTCCAGTCCCGTCAGAATCTTATACGTTTCTATGAGATCCCCTCTCATCCTTCTAAACTCCAGTGAATAAAGGCCCAGTTGATCCAGTCTCTCCTCATATGACAGTCCTGCCATCCCTGGAATTAGTCTGGTGAACCTTCGCTACACTCCCTCAATAGCAAGAACGTCCTTCCTCAGATTAGGAGACCAAAACTGAACACAATATTCCAGGTGAGGTCTTACTAAGGCCCTGTACAATTGCAGTGAGATCTCCCTGCTCCTATAGTCAAATCCCCTAGCTATGAAGGCCAACATACCATTTGCTGCTTATGAGGGAGAAGGGAATAGAGGGTTATGCTGATAGATTTAGATGAGGAAAGACGGCAGGAGGCTCGAGTGGAGCATGAAAGCCGGCCTGGTCTGGTTGGGCAGAATGGCCTGTTTCTGTGCCCTATATCCCATGTAATCCTATGTAAACCTGGCCGATGTGAGTGAGGAGCCAGCCCCCCGATTATAACAAGAGCACGGTATTCGCGTCCCCTGCCTATCTCAAAAACCACAGCAGTGCGGCACAGACAGCCGGGGGGGGGGGGGGAGAGGATAACCCACCACACATATCCTGTCAGGCTCAATCAGACCATTCTTCTGGGCAAGCTTGAAATAAACCAGTCAAAATCACCGTACTTCAAACACTTATCATCGCTCATCAATGTGGGACCACCCTCCGAGTAGCTCAAGGCCATTGCAGCTGACCTCTCGCAGCTTAATACATAAATTAAAGGCAGATAAACAGGATGTGTGGGAGGACAGGATCTCAGTCACTCAGCTCGGAGTTTGTCAGAAAGCCTCGTCGTCCATTGACTCGCGAGTCTGGGTTTACTGCACAATTGCACCATTGCACACAGTGCTGTTTGTTGATGGGGCAGACAAAAGGACTGCCAAAGGCTAGCTACTGCCAAAGAACAACTGACCCTGTACAAATAACATCAACCAACAACCTTCACAAACATCAGATTTCTTTTGCTCTGAATGTTTCAAGTCCTTCACTTCCACGAGTTACTTGTGACACTTTCTTTATTTTCAGTGACGATTGTGCTTATCAAAGTGATGGATGTTACTGCCAGGGAATGCAACACCTTCTACTTCAGTCATCAAACACTCCCAGGGGCAGGTACAGCACAGTTTAGACACAGAGTAAAACTCCCTCTACAATGTCCCATTAAACACTCCTAGGGCAGGTACACCATGGGTTAGAAAGATAGAAAATAGGTGCAGGAGTAGGCCATTCGACCCTTCGATTCAATAAGATCATGGCTGATCCTTACTTCAGTACCCCTTTCCTGCTTTCTCTCCATACCCCTTGATCCCCTTAGCCGTAAGGGCCATATCTAACTCCCCCTTGAATATATCCAATGAACTAGCATCAACAACTCTCTGCGGCAGGGAATTCCACAGGTTAACAACTCTCTGAGTGAAGAAGTTTCTCCTCATCTCAGTCCTAAATGGCCTGCTCCTTATCCTAAGACTGTGTCCCCTGGTTCTGGACTTCCCCAACATCGGGAACATTCTTCCCGCATCTAACCTGTCCAGTCCCGTCAGAATCTTACATGTTTCTATGAGATCCCCTCTCATCCTTCTAAACTCCAGTGTATAAAGGCCCAGTTGATCCAGTCTCTCCTCATATGTCAGTCCAGCCATCCCTGGAATCAGTCTGGTGAACCTTGGCTGCACTCCCTCAATAGCAAGAACATCCTTCCTCAGATTAGGAGACCAAAATTGAACACAATATTCCAGGTGAGACCTCACCAAGTCCCTGTACAACTGCAGTAAGACTTCCCTGCTTCTATACTTAAATCCCCTTGCTATGAAGGCCAACATACTTTTTGCCTTCTTCACCGCCTGCTGTACCTGCATGTCAACTTTCATTGACTGATGAACTATGACACCCAGGTCTCGCTGCACCTCCCCATTTCCTAATCTGCCGCCATTCAGATAATATTCTGCCTTTGTATTTTTGCCCCCAAAGTGGATAACTTCACATTTATCCACATTATACTGCATCTGCCAAGTATTTGCCCACTCGCCTAACCTGTCCAAATCACCCTGCAGTCTCTTAGCCTCCTCCTCACAGCTCACACCGCCACCCTGTTTAGACAGAGAGTAAAGCTCCCTCTATACTGAGCCATCAAACATTCCCAGGACAGATACAGCACGGGTTAGATACAGAATAAAGCTCCCTCTACACTGTCCCATCAAACACTCCTAGGGCAGGTACAGCACGGGTAAGATACAGAATAAAGCTCCCTCTAACTGTCCCATCAAACACTCCCAGGGCAGGTACAACACGAGTTAGATACAGAGTAAAGCTCCCTCTACACTATCCCTTCAAACAACCCAGGTCAGGGACACCATGGGTTAGATACAGAGTAAAGCTCTCTCTACACTGTCTCATCAAACACTCCCAGGGCAAATATAGTATGGGTTCGATACACAGTAAAGCTCCCTCTACACTGTCCCATCAAACACTCCCAGGGCAGGCACACCACGGATTAGATACAGAGTAAAGTTCCCTCTACACTGTCCCATCAACATTCCCAGGGCAGGTACAGCACGGGTTAGATACAGAGTAAAGCTCCCTCTACACTGTCCCATCAAACACTCCCAGGGCAGGTACAGCATGCGTAAAAAACTGTAAAGCTCCCTCTACACTGTCCCATCAACATTCCCAGGGCAGGTACAGCACAGGTTAGATACAGTGTAAGGCTCCCTCTACACTGTCCCATCAAACACTCCCAGGGCAGGTACAGCACAGGTTAGATACAGTGTAAAGCTCCCTCTACACTGTCCCATTTAACCTATACCCTGTACAGCACCCTGTGACATTTCCATTTCCCACGCCAGCCGTCCAGTGGCATTTCTGAGATTGTTAAAATATTGCCATTTGTTGCCAAGTTAGGAGCAGGTGTGTTGTTAGGGACCATGTACATGGGGAACTGGACTGAGAGAGCCCAAAGTTATTTCCCATAGGACCCTCCAATAAGCAGAGAGAAACCTTCATCACATCAGTTTAGCGGTGTCTAGATCCATGTTCCAGAGGTGACAGGTCAGTATCTCACCCACTGCACTACCTAACCTTGCCTTTGGAAAAAAGGAACATGGTACTGAAAGGTATTTTTACCTTCCCTTATTTACTTAAGATTCGACTGGCATAAATGGTGTCGACAAGGTTACTTGCTTTAGTAAACTAAAATAGTTTAATAAACACACACACATATGCATTACATAAACTTGGACAGTGAAGACATGGTTAAAATATAGGCTTTACTTCCCATACAACCAAGGAATGCGTTGACGTGGGATGGTTTCGCTGGACAGCCTGTGGGATGCTTCGCTACGTCACCATCTCTTCCTTCTTGGAGTTACCTCCCCCGTGTAATAAGGGGTTCCGAAGTTAATGTTTTTATACCCTTTAAATATACAATCAGCACATTCTTGATCGATGGCTGTCTGAGCTTGTCGATAATTGAATCATCGGGTTAAAATCTGACCCCATCTCCTGGTTTGTGTAACTGTCTTCAAGTCAAGTAAATATAATTACAATAGATTAAGATATCGGGTTTCTGGCTATCAGAAATCTGGTATTCTGTGTTCTTGCCGTGTAGGAGTTCCAAGTAGAGCACTTGTTTTGGGAGTCTTGAGCCGGGCATGCGGACAATGTGGTCAGTGCTTCGATGCTGGGGGTGTTGGCCTGAGCGAGGACACTAACGTTGGTGCGTCTATCCTCCCAGTGGATTTGCAGGATCTTGCAGAGGCAGCGCTAGTGGTAATTCTCCAGCGATTTGAGGTGTCTACTGTATATGATCCACGTATTTGAGCCATATAGGAGGGCGGGTATCACTACAGCCCTGTAGACCATAAGCTTGGCGCTAGATTTGAGGTCCTGGTCTTCGAACACTCTCTTCCTCAAGTGACCGAAGGCTGCGCTGGCGCACTGGAGGCGATGTTGGACCTCGTCTTCTACTTGGAACTCCTACACGGCAGGCGATCCCCAGATGGGCAGAGGAAACGTTTCAAAGACACCCTCAAAGCCTCCTTGATAAAGTGCAACAACCCCACTGACACCTGGGAGTCCTTGGCCCAAGACCCCCCTGAGTGGAGGAAGAGCATCCGGGAGGGCGCTGAGCACCTTGAGTTTCGGCGCTGAGAGCATGCAGAAATCAAGCGCAGACAGCGGAAGGAGCATGCGGCAAACCAGACTCCCCACCCACCCTCTCCCTCAACCACAATCTGTCCCACCTGTGACAGAGACTGTAATTCCCGTATTGGACTGTACATTCACCTGAGAACTCACTTTTAGAGTGGAAGAAAGTCTTCCTCGATTTCGAGGGACTGCCTACGATGATGATGATGATGGTTCTGTGTTCTACAGGAAACGAGCAATTAACGGAGGCGGCTTTGTTTCCTGTCAAGTAAGCATAATTGCAATGGCTGTTTTCATAAGTTCATTTAACATGTCTGGTTTCTGTGAAAAAACAGGGAAGGGTTGTCAGAAAGATGGTATTCTGTGTAAATATTAATCTCTTACATGACTATTGGTTTCTGTGGAAATATTAATCCCCTACAGCACAGAACAATAATTTGAGCCTTGATTGGGTTGGTAAATATATGCTTAAGATATAGGGACTCATAATTACAAATTGAACCGTGGCTCAGTTGGAGAAAGCAGGATATACTATTGCTCTATAAAACCTGGCAGATCGAAAAGAACAGACTTTCAAAATTAAGTCAAGGCCAGGCATGCAGCTGATCTTCAACTCGATGGCTTCATCCTTTCCAGGAATGCACAAAGGAGCGTTTTGCTGAATTGAAATAACTCCTCTTGTTGCAGTTATTGGCCCAAAGTGAGAGCTACCCTGGGCCAATCTCAACAACAACTACTTGTGTTTATATAGCACCTTTAACGTAGTGAAACGTCCCAAGGCATTTCATAGGCATATTATGCAACACAAATTTGACACCGAGCCGCATAAGTAGAAATTAGCGCAGGTGACCAAAAGCTTGGTCAAAGAGGTATGTTTTAAGGAGCATCTTAAAGGATGAAAGAGATGTAGAGAGGCAGAGAGGTTTAGGGAGGGAGTTCCAGAGCTTGGGGCCTAGGTAACAAGGCACAGCCACCAGTGGTTGAGTTATTACAATCAGGGATGCTCAGGAGGGCAGAATTAGAGGAGCGCAGACATCTCGGGGAGTTGTGGGGCTGGAGATAGGGAGGGGTGAGGCCATGGAGGGATTTGAAAATAAGGATGAGAATTTTGAAATTGAGGCATTGCTTAACCGCGAGCCAATGTGGGTCAGCGAGCAATAGGGGTGATGGGTGAGCGGGACTTGGTGCGAGTTAGGACACGGGCAGCCGAGTTTTGCATCACCTATTGTTTACGTAGGGTAGAATGTGGGAGTCCGGGAGATAATCTCAGCATCAACCAGAACAGAAACCTGCTTCACTGACTGGGCAAGATCCTGAGACAACTCATGTTCAGCTCTAAAGTATTTCAGGGTGACTGATGCCTGCAGTCTCTGTACTGTCTTCATACCCCTGAGGAGGTGGCTGACAGGTTACTGACAGTATCAAAATACATGCTCTGGGTTACTAAATTCTTGCTTTGTGTGCTCGCTGTCAACAGTTTGGGAGTGTTAGCTTTGGCTCAGTGTTAGCACTCTCAGCTCTGAGTCCAAAGGTCGTGGGTTCAAGTCTCACTCCAGTGACGCAAGCACATAATACAAATATACAAACCATAACAGAGAGGAACAGAGCCTCCAGTCCATCCAGCCTGCCCCACCCAAAATGGTGGGATCCCCTGGGAGAGGTGAAAAACCCATGGCAATTCGGAGAAGGAGATCTGGGAAATTCCTTTCCAACCCTCCTTGGCGATCAAAACTAGTCCAGGAGATAATCTAAGATGACACCTCAGTACTGAAGGAGTGCTACACTGTCGGAGGTGTCGTCTTTCGGATGACGCTTTAAATCAAGGCCTCGTCTGCCCTCTCAGGTGGATGGAAAAGATCCCACGGCAGGGGAGTTCTTCCGGTTTCCTGGGTAACATTTATCCCTCAACCAACACTAGAACAGATTATCTACTCATTTATTTCATTGCTGTTTATGGGAGCTTGCTGTGCGTAAATTGGCTGCCACATTTCCTAAATTGCAACAGTAACTACACTTCAAAAATACTTCACTGGCTGTAAAGCACTTTTGAGTTGTCCAGTGGCCGTGAAAGGTGCTATAAAAATGCAAGTCTTATTTCTTTCTAGGTGTAGTGTCAGCTTCGCACACCTTCAGGTGAGGTATAACACAGATTAGGTGCAGTTTATGCTCCCTTGTCCCCCAACATTGTGTTTTAACTCCAATCTCAGAAGAGCACCCAATGTGCATCGCATATTCCTCAAACCAGTCTCTTGGACTGAGACTGTTCCATTCAGTGTTAATTAGTACCAAATTTCTACCAATTCTGCTGTGGACTCAGTCCTATAGGGCGTCATTTCCTGTCGGACTGTTAGAATTAGCAGAGGAGAGGAAAGTGTCCCAGAGATGCCTGGAAGTGTGCTAACTCACTGCGTCTTCTTTTGATTGAGGTATGTTAATCTATGGGACATGTAAGGCTCCTCACGACATCAAAAGGTCCAAAGCACTTCACGTGATTACTTTTCGAGTGCAGAAAATGTTGTTGTGCATGCAAATGCAGCTGCCATTCTGTACATAGAAGGATCCCACAAACAGAAGTGAGATGAATAGACAGTTCACCTGTGTTTTTGTTGGTATTGGTTGAGGGAACAGAAGATTGTCAGTTCAAGCCCCAATCCAGGATTTTGGTGACTCACTTGGATGAGATGTTAAACAGAGTCTGCCTGCTTGGGGGAATATTAAAGATCTGATGGCCACATTTGAAGAGGTACAGGAAGTGTACTGGTGTACTGACTAACTTTTCTCCCTCAATCAAGGAGCACATCAGCTGATCATTCATCTCATTGTCATTTCTGAGAAACTGCCGTGTGCAAAATGACTGCCGCGTTTGTCCACACAACAGTCTCTGCACTTCAAAGTCATTCATTGTACACAAAGCACTTTGAGCCGTTTCAAGAGATTGCGATAAGGTGCTATATAAATGCAAGTCTTTCTGTTATGGGAACCAAGTAAACATTCCTAAACGTTTAGTATTTCTTTCAATCAGCAAGTCGAAGATTTGTTTTGGAACTCTATCTGTTTGTGGTTTGAAGCCTCTGACCGTAGAGTGGAATGCTGGTTTTGAAAGAAACATCTGGCAGATTGGACACATCGCACAATAATCTTAGCAAGAAAATAACAATGTACACAGCAAGATCCCATAACCAATGAGATGAACAGCCAATGATCATGGTGTTTGGTGGTATTGATTGAGGAAGGATTATGGCCAGAGCCCTGCCCTCTACCACCTAGAAGGAAATGGGCAGCAGGTGTATAGGAACACCATCACCTGCAAGTTCCCCTCCAAGTTACAAACCATCCTGACTTGGAAGTATATTACCATACCTTCAACGTTGCTGGGTCAAAATCCTGGAACTCCCTCCCTTACAGCACTGTGGGATTACCTTCACCACACGGACTGCAGCGGATGAGGAGAAACTTCTTCACCCAGAGAGTGGTGAACCTGTGGAATTTTCTACCACAGAAAGTTGTTGATGCCAATTCACTAAATATATTCAAAAAGCAGTAAGATGTAGTCCTTACTACTAGGGGGATCAAGGGGTATGGCGAGAAAGCAGGAATGGGGTACTGAAGTTGCATGTTCAGCCATGATCTCATTGAATGGCCTACTCCTGCACCTATTTTCTATGTTTCTATGTTTCTATCAGAAGGTTGTTAATTGAAGGCATACTGCAGACTAGATGTGGACATTCCAATCAGTTTCCCAATGTACTGAGGGAGTGCTGCACTGATGGAGGTGCCGTCTTTCAGATGAGACATGACATCGAGGTTCCGTCTGGACATAAAATTTCCCACGGTACTATTTTGAAGAAGAGTAGAGGAATTCTCCAACAGGTGAGTTGTCCTGGCCAACATTCATCCCTCAACCGACATCACTAAAATCTGGTTAATGATGTCATTGCTGTTTGTGGGAGCCGCAATATAAATCCAAGTCGTTCTTCCTTTAATATATTCTCGTCTCCAGTTACCACTAGTTTGCTCTGGTTTTGACCGTGCAATCCGCCTGAAACGGTCAAACCAGCAAAAATGATCGCAGAATTTTACATTTTGAACTTACCACAAGCATAAATCAAGTCTCTGCGATCTTTAACGCAGGTTTAAGAAACATTGCGCTGGAAGGAGATCCGCCTACAGAACTGGCCCAGCCCACAGCCTGAGATAATGAGCATGGTGAGTCTCTGCCCATTGACGGAGGTCGTCAAATTCAACGTGCTTTTAAAAAAAAAGTGCACAGTTTGGCACGTTTTACCTGTTAAAAATATTTAATTTTCTAAGAAACTGATTCTCTTGGATGCCAGGCCACTGGCCCGGCCGAAACCCTCCCTCGTAGCCCAGTGGAGGTAGCCTAAAGAATCGCACCGATCTCCCCTTCAAGTGAAAATGCTGGAGTCCATTATTAAGGAAGTAATAGCAGGACATTTGGAAAAGCATAACTCAATCGAGCAGAGTCAGCATGGTTTTGTGAAAGGGAAATCATGTTTGATAAATTTGCTGGAGTTCTTTGAGGATGTAACGTTCAGGGTGGATAAGGGGGAACCAGTGGATGTGGTGTATTTGGATTTCCAGAAGGCATTCGATAAGGTGCTGCATAAAAGATTACTGCACAAGATAAAAGCTCACGGGGTTGAGGGTAATCATAGGCAATCCCTCGAAATCGAGGAAGAATTGCTTCCACTCCAAAAATGAGTTCTCAGGTGACCAAACAGTTCAATATTGGAATTGCAGTCTCTTTAGCATAGATAGAGGATTGGCTAACTAACAGAAAACAGAGTCGGGATAGATGTCTCATTTTCTAGTTGGCAATCAGTAACTAGTGGGGTGCCGCAGGGATCGGTGCTGGGTCCTCAACTATTTACAATCTATATTAATACCTTGGATGAAGGGACCGAGTGTAATGTAGCCAAGTTTACTGCTGATACAAATTGAGAGGACACAAAATATCTGCAAAGGGATATAGACAGGCTAGGTGAGTGGGCAAAAATTTGGCAGATGGAGTATAATGTGGGAAAATATGAGGTTATCCACTTTGGCAGAAAAAATAGTAAAGCAAATTATAATTTAAATGGAGAAAAATTGCAAAGTGCTGCAGTACAAAGTGGGGGTCCTTGTGCACGAAACACAAAAAATTAGTATGCAGGTACAGCAAGTAATCAGGAACGCAAATTGAATGTTGGCCTTTATTGCAAGTGGATAGAGTATAAAAGCAGAGAGGTCCTGCTACACCAGTACAGGGTATTGGTGAGGCCACACCTGGAGTACTGCGTACAGTTCTGGTCTCCATATTTCAGGAAGGATATACTTGCATTGGAGGCTGTTCAGAGAAGGTTCACTAGGTTGATTCTGGAGATGAGGGGTGTTATGTATGTATTTAAACCTTACCAAAATGTAAGACTTGCCACTAGAGGCACACCTGTGGGAGACCTAAGGATCACCTGTGCACCTTGGGGCAAGCAAGTATGAAAGGTGACTCACCATGCTGCTTCCGCACTCTGAGTCTGAATAAAGAGACCAAGGTCACAACCGTTTGTGATATAGTCCTGTGGCTTTATTCTGAAAATAATAAATTGGCGACGAGTGACGGATCACGAACTTTCACGCAGTAATGGCTACCGTTGGTATTTTTGAGAGATTTGTTGAGGGTGATGATTGGGAAGCCTTCATGGAGTGCCTCGACCAGTACTTTGTGGCCAATAAATTGGACAAGGCTGAGATGGCGCAGGGTGATTCTCCTCACCGTATGTGGGTTATCGGTATATGGCCTCCTTAAAAATTTGCTGGCACCAGTCAAGCTAACGGATAAATCTTACGCAGAACCGTGTACGCTGGCTAAAGAACACCTCAAACCAAAGGAGAGCATCCTGATGGCCAGGTACCGCTTTTACACGCACCGTCGCTCCGAGGGCCAAAATGTGGTGAGTTTTGTCGCCGACCTAAGACGCTTTGCGGGACAGTGCAAATTTGCAGGATCCCTCGGGGAAATGTTGCGAGACTTTTTCGTGCTTGGAATTGGCCACGAGGTCATTCTTCACAAACTGCTGTCTGCCGAATCCCTAGATCTGAGCAAGGCCATCACGATAGCCCAAGCCTTCATATCCACGAGCGATAACACAAAATTGATATCGTCACAGAATCGAAGCTCACCAGCAAGTGCTGTGCTTAAAATAATGTTTTCAGCGGGCAGAAAGCACAGGGCAGGGCCAACATGACTGCAGAGGCCAGTCCTAGGCCTAGAGTGACTCAGAATCTGCCATGGGGCGTGAATGCACCATGTTGGCGTTGCAGGGGCAGTCATAGAGCCCATCAATGTCGATTCAAGCCCTATGTGTGCAAGGGCTGTGCAACAATGGGGCACCTCCAGCAAATGTACAAACGATCTCTGACTCACCACGTGGCAGAGTCAGGAGAGGACGACCGATCCAGCAAGGATCACGGTGAACGAGCAAGAGAGGCAACTGAACCTGAGGATGAAGAGGAAGTATATGGGATACACACCTTCACCAGCAAAAGCCCTCCGATAATGTTAAAAGTTGAACTTAACGACACTCCAGTCTTCATGGAACTAGACACGGGGGGAGTCAATCAGTTATGAGCCAGAAGGCATTCGAGAGGCTATGGAGCGACAAAGCACAACTACTCAAGCTGATCCCGATTCAGGCAAAGCTGCGCGCCTACACCAAGGAACTGATACCAACAACTGTAAGAGTAAGACATAAGAGTATCCCATGAGGGAGCGGTGCATGATTTACCACTGTGGATTGTTTCAGATGATGGGATGGGCCAACACTGCTTGGTAGAAGGTGGATGGGAAGATCTCTGTGTACCTTCTCTGGCGAACGGGGTCTCCCCTTCTCTATGGCTGAGCAAACCCCCACCTTCAGCTGAACCAGGCATCGAAGTGCAGATCCAATTGCAGATCCCCCGAGGCACAGGCCACTCATCACGATCACGAGGAGGTGAAGATCAACCGAGCAGCGGTACAGGCGTGGTACTCACCACCCGAAGCCGACGACCTCTTCGCGACGATGGAAGAAGCTCCTGGTCGACCATGCGGAGTGGTACTCCGGCCAAAACAATCCAAATGCGTCTTCCCGATTCCAGAGGCAGATTCCTGAGGTCTAGCGAGCCCAGGATGGCCGCAATGGCCTTGAATCTTTCGGTAGTGGCAGGAAGCCTAGTGGTCCCCGTGGACCTTGGGCCGTAGTATGGGAGCCCCGGACCACCGACTGTGTGTAGCCACCCTGCCTTACTTTGCAACGTTGGGATGGGTCTTTCGTCTCTGCGATGGATGAGTTGCCATATCCCGTCTAGCAGTTCACCTTTGGCAGGTGGTAACGTGGGATCTTGGCTGGTCCAGGTCCTAAGCTGGGGGGCACAAGACACAAGACTCCCAAAGCAAGCGCTCTACTCAGAACTTCTTCACGGCAAACGAGCCAAAGGTGGGCAGAGGAAACGTTTCAAGGACACCCTCAAAGCCTCCTTGATAAAGTGCAACATCCCCACTGACACCTGGCTAAAGACCGCCCTAAGTGCAGGAAGTGCATTCGGTAGGGCGCTGAACACCTCGAGTCTCATCGCCGAGAGCATGCAGAAACCAAGCGCAGGTAGCGGAAGGAGCATGCAACAAACCAGTCCCACCCACCCTTTCCTTCAACGACTCTCTGTCCCACCTGTGACAGGGACTGTGATTCTCATATTGGACTGTTCAGTCGTCTAAGAACTCAATTTTAGAGTGGAAGCAAGTCTTCCTCGATTCCGAGGGACTGCTAATGATATGATGAAAATCAACTGAACATAAGAAATAGGAGCAGGAGTAGACCATTTGGCCCTTTGAGCGTGCTCCGCCATTTATCCCTGTGGCACCCCACTAGTTACCATTTGCCAACAGGAAAATGACCTATTTATCCCGACTCTCTGTTTTCTGTTAGTTAGCCAATCCTCTATCCATGCTAATATTTTACCCCCAACCCCATGAGCTCTTATCTTGTGCAGTAACCTTTTATGTGGCACCTTGTCAAATGCCTTCTGGAATTCCAAATACACCACATCCACTGGTTCCCCCTTATCCACCCTGATCGTTACATCCTCAAAGAACTCCAGCAAATTTGCCAAACATGATTTCCCTTTCATAAAAACATGCTGACTCTGCTTGACTGTATTATGCTTTTCCAAATGTCCTGCTACTATTTTCTTAATAATGGACTCTAGCATTTTCCCAGCGACAGATGTTAGGATAACTGGCCTATAGTTTCCTACTTTCTGTCTCCCTCCTTTCTTAAATAGGGGCGTTACATTTGCGGTTTTCCAATCCGCTAGGATCTCTCCAGAATCCAGGGAATTTTGGCCAATTACAACCAATGCATCCACTATCTCTGCAGCCACTTCTTTTAAAATCCTAGAATGCAGGTCAGCAGGTCCAGGGGACTTGTCCACCTTTAGTCCCATTATTTTACTGAGTACTTTTTCTAAAGTGATAGCGATTGTTTTAAATTCCTCCCTCCCTATAGCCCCTTGATTATCCACTATTGGGATGTTTTTAGTGCCTTCTACCATGAAGACCGATACAAAATATTTGTTCAAAGTCTCTGCCATTTCCCTGTTCCCCATTATTAATTCCCCAGTCTCATCCTCTAGGGGACCAGCATTTACTTTAGCCACTCTTTTCCTTTTTAATATAGCTGTAGAAGCTCTTACTATCTGTTTTTATATTTCTTGCTAGTTCACTCTCATAATCCATCTTCTCTCTATTATTTTTTAGTCATCCTTTGCTGTTTTTTTAAAATTCCCAATCCTCTGGCCTCCCACTAGTCTTGGCCACTTTGTATGTCTTTGTTTTCAATTTGATACCATCCTTTACTTCCTTAGTTAGCCACAGATGGTTCATCCTTCTCTTACAATCTTTCCTTCTCACTGGGATATATTTTTGTTGAGTGTTATGAAATATCTCCTTAAATGTCTGTCACTGCTTATCAACCGTCTTACACTTTAATCTATTTTCCCAGTCCATTTTAGCCAACTCTGCCTTCATACCTTTGTAATCACCTTTATTTAAGATCAGGACACTGGTTTGAGACCCAACTTTCTCCCTCTCCAACTGAATTTGAAATTCAACCATTCTATGATCACTCTTTTCTAGAGGATCCTTTACTATGAAATCATTTATTAATCCTGTCTCATTACACAGTACCAGATCTAAGATAGCCTGTTCACTGGTTGGTTCAACAACATACTGTTCAAGGAAACTATCCCTGATCCACTCTGTGAACTCTTCCTCAAAACTACCATGGCCAATTTCATTTGTGCAATCAATATGAAGATTAAAATCGCCCATGATTATTGTCATACCTTTCTTACAAGCCTCCATTATTTCTTGATTTATACTTTGTCCAACAGTGTAGCTACTGTTAGGGGGCCTATAGACTTCTTCCCCTTATTATTTCTTATCTCCGCCCAAACTGATTCTACATCTTAATCTTCTGAGTAAATATCATTTCTCACTACTGCACTGATTTCATCCATTATTAACAGAGCTACCCCACTTCCTTTTCCTTTCTGTCTGTCCTTTCGAATTGTCAAATACCCCTGAATATTGAGTTCCCAGCCTTGATCACCTTGCAACCACGTCTCTGTAATGGCTATCAGATCATACCCATTTACATCTATTTGTGCCATCAACTCATCTATCTTTTTACGAATGCTGTGTGCATTCAGATAAAGAGCTTTTAATTTTGTCTTTTTAACATTTTTTCAAGTTTTGCCCCCACTTTCTGATACACTTTTATGTTTATACATTCTGTCCCTTCCTGTCACGCTCTGGTTATCATTTCCCCCACCGCTACCCTGCTCTATTGCCTTCTCCTTTCTCTTTGACTTTTTTAATTTCCGCTTACCTGAACCCTCCCCTTAATATTTAGTTTAAAGCCCTCTCTACAGCCTGTGGTGTCCTTGCACCATACTACAAACTCACACGAGGCATGTACTGCAGACACAGTCACTACGTTTCCTTAACCTTTATTCCCAGGACCAAGGAGTGCTGACCCTGGATGGGACCTCCCCTTTTATACCTGGAAACCCAGTGTCTCCCACAAGTTCACCCCCTGTGGTCAGGGTGTGCATTTCTAGGGTATAAGTACAGTGTACAGGAGTTGCATGAAGGTTACAGTTACATGAAGGTTACCGTTGCATGATGGTTACATGCATGACATCACCTCCCCCCTTGCGTCTTTTTGTGTCAAAAGTTAAGTCTTTCAGGTGGTCGACGCTCTCTCGTGGAGCGCCGCAGTTGGAGCTCTGGTGGCTGAGCCTTGGCCTGTGTCTCTGTCACCTGAGGTAATTCCGGCCTGTCCAGGCTGGCCGCAGGGACTGTGCATGCTGTGGACTGTCCTTGTTGCTCATCCACTGGCAGTGGTGTGGGTGACATCTCATGCTCTTCTTCAGGTTCCTCCGTGTCTATGCTGAACCTTTTCTTTATTTGGTCCAAGTGTTTGCGGCATATCTGTCCATTGTTTAGTCTGACCACTATGCCCTATTCCCTTCTTTGCCAATTACTGTTCCCTCAAGCCACTTGGGTCCCAAAGCATGGTTAAGAACAAATACCGGGTCATCCATTTCTATACACCTCCCCCTTGAGTTTCGATCATGGAACTCGGTTTGGGACTGGCGCTTGCCCTCAACAATGTCTGCCAGGGCTGGGTGAATGAGGGACAGCCGCGTTTTAAGCGTGCGTTTCATGAAGAGTTCCGCTGGCGGGACTCCTGTGAGCGAGTGCAGGCGGGACCTGCAGGCCAGCAGGAGACACGTTAGGCGGTACTGAAGGGAGGGTCCTTGGATGCATAGCATGCCCTGTTTTATGACTTGGACCGTACGTTCCGCCTGGCCATTGGAAGCCGGCTTGAACGACGCTGTCCAGATGTGTTTCATACTATTGCCCGACATAAACTCCTGGAATTCATGGCTGGTGAAACACGGGCCATTGTCGCTGGCCGGTTACATACATGACACAGCCCTTGTTATTCGATTCGCCAGGACACTAGTCCCAGCACGGTTCAAGTGAAGCCCGTCCCAACGGAACAGCTCCCTCTTACCCCAGTAATGGTGCACAGTGCACTAGGAATTGGAACCCATTTCTCCCACACCAATCTTTGAACCACGTGTTCATCTCTCTGACCTTATTTACCCTATGCAAATTTGCTTGTGGCTCAGGTAGTAATCCAGAGATTATTACCTTTGTGGTTCTGCTTTTTAATTTAGCCCCTAGCTGCTCATAATCCCTCAGCAGAACCTCTTCCTTTGTCCTACCTATGTCATTGGTATCTACATGGACCACGACAACTGGATCTTCCCCCTCCCACTCCAAGTTCCTTTCCAGCCCAGAGAAGACGTCCTTAACCCTGGCACCGGGCAGACAACACAGCCTTCGGGACTCACGCTCTCGGCTGCAGAAAACTGTATCTATCCCCCTAATGATACTGTCCACCACCACAATAACATTTCTTTTTACTCCTCCCACTTGAATGGCCCCCTGTACCACGGTGCTGTGGTCAGTTTGCTCACCCTCCCTGCAGTCCCTGCTCTCGTCCACACAGGGAGTAAGAACCTTGTACCTGTTGCGCAAGAGTAAGGGCTGAGACTCCTCCATCACTACCTCCTGGATCCCCATACCTGCCTCACTCATAGATTCACCTTCCTGTCCCTGACCACAGACCAAATTATTTAACCTAAGGTGTGTGATTGCCTCCTGTAGAAATAACAGAGGTATTGGTCACAATCTTTCAATCCTCATTGGATTAAGGAGTAGTGCCAGAGGACTGTAGGGTTGCTAATGTTATAACACTATTGAAGAAAGGGGAGAGGGATAAACCAGGAAACTACAGGCATGTCAGCCTAACATCGGTGGTGGGGAAGTTTTTGGAAATCATTATCAGGGACAAAATAAACTTTCATTTGGAAAGGCATGGGTTAACTAAGGAGAGCCGGCATGGATTGTTCAAGGCAAATCGTGTCGGACTAAATTGATTGAATTCTTTGATGAGGTAACAGACAAGGTTGATCAAGGTAGTGCTGTAGATGTTGTAGCGGTCAAGCGCAGGCAGCAGAAGGAGCGTGCGGCAAACCAGTCCCACCCACCCCTTCCCTCGATGACTGACTGTCCCACCTGTTACAGGGTTTGTGGCTCTCCTATTGGACTGTTCAGCCACCAAAGAACTCACTTTGGGAGTGGAAACAAGTCTTCCTTGACTCCAAGGGACTGCCTATGATGATATGTGGACTTTCAGAAAGCATTTGACAAAGTGCCACACAGGAGGCTTGTTAAGAAGATGGAAGCCCATGGAATTAAGGGGAAATTGGTGGTCTGGGTACGGACTTAGCTCAGTGATAGGAAGCAGAGGGTGGTGGTGAATGGATGGTTTTTCTGACTGGGTTTGCAGTGGTGTTCCCCAAGGGTCAGTTCAAGGTCTATTATACTTTGACATTTTTATAAATGACCTAGTCTCGAGTGTAGTTTGCAGATGATACAAAACTTGGCAAAGTAATAGATAGCAATGAGGATAGTTATAGGCTTCAGGATGACCTAGACAGGATGGTGAAACGGAAAGAAGCATGGCAGATGGAGTTCAGTGCAGTGAAGTGTGAAGTGATGCACTTTTGGAGGACTAATATGGAAAGGCATACTATAAATTGCAACATTTTGCAAAGTGTAGATGAGCAGACCTTGGTGTCCATATACACAAATCCTTAAAGGTAGCAGGGCAAGTTGATAAGGTGGTTAAAAAAGCATATGGGTTACTTGGGTTTCTAAATAGAAGCATAGAATATAAAAGCAAAGAAACCCTGCTCGAACTTTATAAATCCCTGGTGGGCAATTCTGGGCACCACACTTTGGGAAAGATGTAAAGGCCTTAGAAAGGGTTCAGAGGAGGTTTACCAGGATATTACCAGGGATCAGAGACTTCAAGGATGAGGAGAGGTTGGAAAAGTTAGGACTGTTCTAATTGGAACAGAGAAGGTTAAGAGGTGACATACTGGGAATTTTCAGGATGATGAGAGGTTTTGATAGAGAGAGAAAAATGATGCCCTCTGGTGAATGGGTCAGTAGCCGGAGGTCACAGATTCAAATTCATTGGCAAACGATCGAGGGTTTTGGAGAAATGTTTTCACTCAGAGTTGTCGGGATCTGGAGCGCTCGACCTGAAAAGGTGCTGGAAGCTGATTCCATAAATCATTTTAAAAGGGATAGAGTTGGACGGGTACTTGAGGATAAGGAACTTACAGTTTCACGGACAAAAGGCGGGGATGTGGGACTAAGTACGACTGCTCTTTCAATGAGCCAGCTCGGGCACGAAGAGCCAAATGGCCTCCTCCTGTGCTGTAAGTTTCTATGATTCTAAGATTTCTCCTGTCACTCCATTTTTTTCTTTTTCCAGGTTTGTCCCCTCACCCCCTCTCCCGCCGGCCCCTGACTCCTGCTGGCTGCTGTTCCACCCCATTGATTTTGTTTATAACAGTGACTGGGTTCTTCAATGGTTGGTCAAAAACCTCAGCCAAATCTTCTGCTTTCACGGTGCTGCCAAATGGACATTCCCTACAGCAGCACTCCCGTTCCTCAGCCGTGAGCCCAGAAACTGAGTGTCATCTGGCTTTTCCACCATGGAGGGCATCGCCATCAAGGCAGATCCTGTCACTCAAATCAATCCCATACACAATAGTACCGATGAGGCTGCGTCTTATGACGTTAGAAAATGTGGTTAATTCATAACAAGATGTGCTAAGAAATGAAACAAAAACTTGCACACATACAGGCGCCTTCCATGGCCACAGGACGTCCCAACACGCTTCACAGCCAATTAAGTACTTTTGAAGAACTGTTGTAATGTAGGAAACGTGGCAGCCATTTTGTGCACAGGGAAGATCGTACATGGGTGGAAGTAGACTAAATGGATGGAGTTCATGATGGGGTCGCGTGTACACGGGCTGTGGAAGGAGATTAAATGGGTGGGTTGAGTCTATGACAGTGTATAGTGTACATGGGCTGTGCAGGAGTGAGAATTACACAAAAAGTCCTTGACTTGTTCCATACTTTCGTACGTTCTTAAAGCTCCAGCTACTCAGCCCAACAATGTTCATTAACTGGAGCCCGTTCTACTCTAGCAGGAACATTACCAGTTGCCATATTTTGGTTAAACTATCAGAAGCCGTTCCTTCAGTCACAACGCGTCGACACTCTCCTAAAACCACTTTGACTACAACTATGAGCTTGATTCCAGAGTTGAAGGGGGCTGTCTTATGAAGAAAGGTTGAACAGTTTGGGCCTATACTCATTGGAGTTTAGAAGAATGAGAGGTGTTCTTATTGAAACGTATAAGATTATGAGGGCTGAACAGGGTAAATGCAGAGAGGATGTTTCCCCTCATGGGGGAGTCTAGAACTAGGGGGCATAGTTTCAGAATAAGGGGTTGCACATTTAAAATGGAGATGAGGAGGAATTTCTTCTCTCAGAGGGTTGTAAATCTATGGCATTCTCTGCCCCAGAGAGCTGTGGAGGCTGGGTCATTGAATATATTTAAGTTGGAGATAGACAGATTTTTGAAAGATAAAGGAGCGAAGGGTTATGGGGAGTGGGCAGGGAAGTGGAGCTGAATCCATGATCAGATCAGCCATGATCTTATTGAATGGCGGAGCAGACTCGAGGGGCCAAATGGCTGACTCCTGCTCCTATTTCTTACGTCTGCCCAACTGCTGCTGTCCCAAACCGCAAGAAAAACCTGTCTCTATGACAATGCTTTGGGTCTCTCCTCTCAATTCCTTAACTAGTTACATGGTGCCCATTGCTCTCCAGTGAAAAGTGCTCCAAGGTGTCCTTTGTGTACGAACTCCTATGTGAACGCAAATTGTTGCTGTTGGTATAGTACAGAGCTACATACGCCACAAAATCCCAGCTCTGGTGTGTGCTGATCTCAAATGGGATAGTAGTTTGAAAGCTAAAGTTGGCCTCAGAACCTCTGGGTTGGAGAACGGAAAATCAGCTAGGCCTGGGGTGGCTGGAAAGTGCATGTCAGGTGTGGACAGGACCCAACTCCACTGTGATGCCTTCCACAGTTAAATAGTCCATTGGCACTCACCACCTGGATTCACACATGGAGATGGGCAGTTGGGTGAGGTAACAGAGGGCTACTGGTGCCCCTGGAACTGTAGCCCAGCAGGAGTCAGTGCATTCACTAATGAAGAAAAATGTAGGATAATCCCTCGTTTTTGACAAAGACAGGAATGAGTTTGGGAAACCAAGGGCTGATTGTGGTCGTACTGTCACACAGTGTGGGTGGAGTTCCATCTACCCACAGACTGCACAGGGCCCCCCCCACCCAGTTTGTCTGCCATGATGGCTGCCTCCAAGAGTCCAGCAGGAACTGAACAAAAAAGACAGAGTAACTTCAGGGCTATGATTTCATTATCACTCCAGGTAATGGCTATAAGGCACTTGGGTTAGATTCCAGCCTGTAACCTCATTCCCAGGTATCCATTATTCTATATATAAACCATCTGGACTCCTCAATTAAATTCCAGACTATAACTCACTCACAGAAACCAAAAATATAATAATGAATAGTCAGCATGGATTTCAAAAGGGAAAGTCTTGCTTGACCAACCTCATTGAATTTTTTGAAGAGGTAACAGAGAGAGTAGGTAATGGTAATGCAGTAGATGTAATTTATCTAAATTTCAAAAGGCCTTTGATAAGGTACCCCATAATAGACTAATGAATAAGGTCAGAGAATACGGAGTCAGGGGACAAGTAGCAGAATGGATTGCTAGCTGGCTTCAAGAGAGAAAGCAGAGAGTAGGGGTAAAGGGTGGCTGTTCACTGGCAGAAGGTGGGTAGTGGTGTTCCACAAGGATCAGTGCTGGGACCACTGTTGTTCACAATTTATATTAACGATTTAGACTTTGGAATCAAAATACAATTTCTAAATTTGCAGTTGACACCAAATTGGGGGCGATAGGCAATACTGAGGAGACTGCAACAAATTACAGGAGGACATTAATAAACTTGCAGAATGGGAATATAATTGGCAAATGAAGTACAACACAGATAAATGTGAGGTATTACATTGTGGTAGGAAGAATAGGGAGGTCACTTATTACTTGGAGGGTGCGAGTCTGGGTGGGGTAGAGGAGCAAAGGGATCTCGGATACAAATACACAAATCACTAAAAGTAGCAACACAGGTTAACAAGGCCGTATAAAGCAAACCAAGCACTAGGGTTTATTTCCAGAGGTATAGAATTGAAAAGTAGCTAAACTTGTATCGAACCTTGGTTAGACCACATTTGGAGTACTGTGTACAATTCCAGTCGCCATATTATAAAAGGCACTGGGGAGGGTGCAGAGAAGATGTACAAGAATGATGCCAGAAATTTGAGGGTAAACATATCACAAAATGATAAACAGGCTGGGTCTCTTATCTCTTGAAAAGAAAAGGCGGAGAGGGGACCTAATAGAGATCTTCAAAATTATGAAGGTTTTGAAAGGAGTAGATTTGGAGAGAAATGTTACACTTGTGGGGAAGAACATAACTAGAGACCATCAATATAAGATAGTCACCAAAGAATCCAATAAGCAATTCAGAAGAAACTTCTTTACCCAAAGAGAAATGCTAATGTGGAACTCACTGCCACAGGGAGTGGTTGAAGCGAATAGTATCGATGCATTTAAGGGGAGGCTGGACAAGCATATGAGGGAGAAGGGAATAGAGGGTTACACTGATAGAGTTAGATGAGGAAAGACGGGAGGAGGCTCGAGTGGAGCATAAACGCCGGCATGGTCTGGTTGGGCCGAATGGCCTGTTGTAGTGTCTTATATCCTATGTGTCCATTATTCTTCCCACATTACAACAGTGACGACATTTCAAAAGTACTTTATTGGCTGTAAAATGCTTTGAGTCATCTGGTGATCGTGAAAGGTGCTGTGTAAATCCAAGTATTTCTATCTATAAACCATCTGAATCCTTGATTAGATTCTAGCCTGTGACTCACTCACAGGTAGGTGTTATCTGTATGTAAACTGTCTGAACCTCCGTTGTGTACACTGTTGGCTATCTTTCACTATATACATACAATCAACATACAATGGATCCAAACCCACGCGTTATAAGCAAGGATAGCTGATTAGAAAAGGAGGAATGGGAATCAGTGGAACTTTGTCACTCGTGATTTCCCTGCAGACACTGTGGCTTTTGATTGGATTTCTAATCCAGTAATTGAGTTTTTGTACTTTAGAAATTACTGCTTGGGACTATTTCCCAGCGTTTCTCATTGATCTATGTGCACTAAATTACAGCAATGATTACACTTCAAAAATAGTACTTCATTGGCTGTCAAGCACTTTGGGACATTCTGGGACCATGAAAGGAGATATAGAAATGTAAATCTCTTTCTTTTCCTTTATCTGAAGGATACCCTCTCTTCACAGGCTCTGATTTGGCCATATAATTTGCTCAGACTCCGGAGATCAATGTCCTTTGTGCGTACATATATTGTGCCAAAAATTGCCTTTGCCTCCACTTGAATTGAAGGAGATCTCCAGGCTTCGATACAAAGTCCAATCGGTCACTCTCTGTATTAGAGTCGGCATCTAGTTCACTGGCAGTTTGCCGGTAATTTGCTTCTGGTGATAGTTTCCGTGGGCTTTATCTGCAGATAAATCTAGCACCAAGTTTATGGTCTACAGGGCTGTAGTGATACCCGCCCTCCTGTATGGCTGAGACATGGACTGTATGGCTGAGACATGGACCATATACAGTAGACACCTCAAATCACTGGAGAAATACCACCAGCGATGCCTCCACAAGATCCTGCAAATCCCCTGGGAGGCCAGACGCACCGACGTTAGCGTCCTCGATCAGGCTAACATCGAAGCACTGACCACACTCAACCAGCTCCGTTGGGCGAGCCACGTTGTCCGCATGCCCAACACAATACTCCCAAAACAAGCGCTCTACTTGGAACTCCTACATGGCAAGCGAGCCCCAAGTGGACAGAGGAAATGTTTCAAAGACACCCTCAAAGCCTCCTTGATAAAGTGCAACATCCTCACCGACACCTGGGAGTCCCTGGCCAAAGACCGTTCTAAGTGGAGGAAGTGCATCCGGGAGGGCGCTGAGCACCTCGAGTCTCATTGCGAAGAACATGCAGAAAACAAGCGCAGGCAGTGGAAGGAGCGTGCGGCAAACCAGACTCCCCACCCACCCTTTCTTCCAACGACTGTCTGTCCCACCTGTGACAGAGATTGTAATTCCCCTATTGCACTGTACAATCACCTGAGAACTCACTTTTAGAGCAAAAGCAAGTCTTCCTCAATTTCGAGGGACTGCCTATGATATCTGCAGATATAATGTATTCAACCATTTTATCTTATCTTTAATTCTGTTTGGAAGACACTTCTGTAATGTATGCACCTGTGAGGATCCTCACAGGTTTGTAGAGCTGTTGAGTTGTGAGTGCATTAGCCAGTCACGTGATGTTCACAAGACTCAATAAAACCCCAGCCAGTTGGGTTCAGGGGATCCATGATGAGGCAGGTGGTTGTGAGCCTAGTGGATGAATTGGTCGCGGCAGCGACCCGACCTGGTTGGAGACACTAGCAGCAACACTGGGGATAAGAGGAGCGAGCCACCACAGGGAGCAGCGCGAGCCGTCCTGAGAGGGTGATAAAATCGAAGTGTGATATCACCGGAATCCAGGTAGCTGATTGGCTGCGTATCTCGGAGCGAGGTCAGGGCCCAGGAGCGAGGTGGGGGCCTAGGAGCGGAGGTGGGGGCCCAGGAGCTAGGTGGGGGCCCAGGAGCGGAGGTGGGGGCCCAGGAGCGGAGGTGGGGGCCCAGGAGCGAGGTCAGGGCCTAGGAGCGAGGTCAGGGCCCAGGAGCGAGGTGGGGGCCCAGAAGCGAGGTGGGGGCCCAGGAGCGGAGGTGGGGGCCCAGGAGCGGAGGTGGGGGCCCAGGAGCGGAGGTGGGGGCCCAGGAGCGGAGGTGGGGGCCCAGGAGCGGAGGTGGGGGCCCAGGAGCGGAGGTGGGGGCCCAGGAGCGGAGGTGGGGGCCCAGGAGCGGAGGTGGGGGCCCAGGAGCGGAGGTGGGGGCCCAGGAGCGGAGGTGGGGGCCCAGGAGCGGGGTCAGAGCCCTTGAGCGTGGTCGAGGCCCAGGAGTGGGATCAGGAGGACCGAGGTCGGAATCCAGGAGCGGAGGTGGGGGCCCAGGAGCGGAGGTGGGGGCCCAGGAGCGGAGGTCATGGCCCAGGAGAGGAGGTGGGGGCCCAGCAGCGGAGGTTGGGGCCCAGCAGCGAGGTCATGGCCCAGGAGCAAGGTTGGGGCCCAGGAGTGGCACAGCGTGGACCAGAAGCAGGGTCGGGGCCCAAGGAAGGTGCAGCATGGGCCAACAGCAAGGTCGGGAGGCCTACACTGCGTCCTATGAAACCTAGGGATGGCCTGTGGGCAGGAGGGAGGAGGACTATAGGAGTATGATTGTGTGTGTGTGTACTGGGCCGATGTAGCAGAGCCTGGTCTTCAATCGTCTTGGATCACCTTGCCATTGGACCAAGACCTTGCTCTGTCAAGCCCATGGGATAGCTGGTGTGTAATTGTAAAGTCCTGTCCCCTCAGTACAGATTCACAGGAGGCATGTAGTGAAGTCAAAGTCACTCTGGACCTGCACCTTTATTTCACAGCTCTGGAATGCTGCACTTGCCTGAGACCTCTCCTTATATACCTGTCTCTTGCAAGTGCACCCCTGGTGGTAAGGTATGCTGGTGGTTACATGTCATATCTTATTACAGTCATGTTTGCATTTAAGGATACAGTTATATATAATAATGAAAGATACATGACAGTAATGGCCACCCCACAATAAAAGAATCCATGCACAGGCATTTTCCAACCTTTAAAATGAAGTTCGGGACCTGGAACGTCAGGACCCTCTTGGACAACCTTAACAACGACAGACTGGAACACCGTACTGCTATCGATGATCATGAACTCACGATGTTTTGACATAGACATCACCGCCCTAAGCGGAAAGGTAAACCAGAAGAAGAATGTCGCCTCCATGGGGTAAAAAATGAGCTAGTTTGGCGTCTCAGGGACTCCCCTTGCGGAATAAACAAACGCCTCATGACTCTTCGGCTCACCCTAGCCTGGAACCAGTGCACTATGGTCATCAGTGCGTACACTGGAAGCTACAGATGAGACTAAAGAGGAATTCTACTCCAGCCTCGAACAATCCCTGTCCCGAGTCCTAACCGGCAACAAGCTGATCCTCCTTGGCGACTTTCCATCTCTGGCGTTAAAGGACACAGACCTCTGGGGAGTTGTGATCGGCAGAGAGGGGGTAGGGAAAACTAACTCCAACGGTAACCGCCTCCTGACTAATTGCTTAGAACATGGCCTTGTCATAACCAACACCTTGTTCAATCAGAGAGACAAGTACAAGGCTCCAAGCACTGGCATCTGCTAGACTACGTCATCGTCTGAGCGAGGGATGTCCACATCACCCGCTGAAGTGCTCCTCCCAGAGTCGCAATGCGAATTCCGCCCACTAAGTGGCACAATGGACATGATCTTCACCGTGTGTCAAATCCAAGAGAAATGCAGGGAACAGCACCAACCCCTGCACATGCCCTTCTTTGACCTCACAAAGGCCTTTGATTATGGAGTGTCTTCCTCAAATTCGGCTGCCCTCAAAAGTTTGTCACCATCCTCCGCCTGCTTCACGATGACATGCAAGCCGTGATCCTGACCAATGGATCCACCACAGACCCAATTCATGTACGGACCGGGGTCATGCAGGGCTGTGTCATTGCACCAAAGCTCTTCTCGATCTTCCTTTCTGCAATGCTCCATCTAACCCTCAGTAAACTCCCCGCTGGAGTAGAGCTAATCTACAGAACAGATGGCAAACTGTTCAATCTCCACCACCTCCAGTCCAGATCCAAGGTCGTTCCATCCTCTGTCATTGAATTACAGTATGCAGACGACGCTTGCGTCTGCGCACACTCGGAAGAACTCCAAACCATAGTCAACACTTTCACCAAAGCGTACAAGAGCATGAGCCTTACACTAAACATCCGTAAGACTAAGGTCCTCTACCAACCTATCCCGGTCACAGTACTGCCCCCCCAATTATCAAAATCCACGACGAGGCCTTGGACAACAAGGGCAGACGATGACGAAGTCCAACACTGCTTTCAGTGTGCCAGTGCTGCCTTCGTTCACCTGAGGAAGAGAATGTTTGAAGACCAGGACCTCAAATCCAGTACAGAGCAGTAGTGATACCCACCCTCATATGCTTCAGAGACATGGGCTATGTACAGAGGCACCTCAAAGCACTGGAGAAGTACCACCGCAAGATCCTGCAAATCCATTGGCAGGATAGGCGCACCAACATCAGTATTCTCGCTCAGGCCAATATCCCAGCATCAAAGCATTGACCACAGTCGATCAACTCCGATGGATGGACATGCCCGATACGAGACTCCCTAAACAAGCACTCTACTTGGTGCTCCGACACTGCAAGCGAGCCCCAGGTCGGCAGAGGAAATGCTTCAAAGACACTCTCAAAGCCTCCTTGAAAAATTGATACACTCCACTGACCCCTGGTAATCCCTGGCCCAAGACTGCTCAAAGTGGAGGAGAAGCATCCGGGAAGGCGGCAAACATCTCGAGTCGCTTCGCCAGGAGCAAGTGGAAGCCAAGCGCAGACATCGGAAGGAGCACACGACAACCCAAACACCCCACCCACCCGTCCCTTCAACCACCATCTGCCCCACCTGTGACAGAGACTGTAAATCCCACATTGGTCTCATCCGTCACCCGAGAACTCATATTAGTGTGGAAGCAAGTCATCCTCGACTCCGGGGGACTACCTAAGAAGAAGATGAAGAACTGGTAATGTGTAGTGTGATTGTTAAACCTTTTGCTAATAAACCAACTAGTTCTTAATAGCAATGTGTTGCTGTGAATTCTTGAGCAAAGAACCCATGAAGCAAACACATTTCATCTTCCACCCCTCGTATTTGTACTTATCGGGGACGGGTTTTGTGCTTTGAGTGTTCACTCAATTTGACATGGATTAAGGCCGGTTAGTCACATCAGATTGCTTAGAGCCAGTCTAGTCACTGTAGTAATGTAGGAAACGCAGCAACCAACTGCACACAACAAGCTCCCAGAAACAGCAACTAAATAAATGACCAGATCAAATGTTGGTTTTGGTGAGTCGTTTGTTGGGCCCTCGCTGGGCTGCTGCACAGCTGGCCTTGCTGAGCTGCTGGAGGTGGTGAGTCCTGCTGGGCTGCTGCAGGTGATGGGTTCTGCTTCGTGGTCAACAGCTGGATCGGTTGCCACTGGTGTGTGTGTTGGAGGGTTAAAAAAGGTGGAGTCTATTGTGGGTTGCTCTGGATAGTCCGTAGATCTGAGTTTGGTTTGGTCCAAGTGTTTCCTGCAGGTGAGTCCATTTGAGAGTTTGACCACAAACACCTTACTCCCCTCTTTGGCCAAAACAGTGCCAGGAAGCCAATTGGGACCTTGTCAATAGTTCAACACAAATACAGGATCATTTATCTCAATTTCGCATGACACATTTGTGCGATCATGATATGTATTCTGTTGAAGCCGCCTGCTTTCTACCTGTTCGTGTAGATCAGGGTGGACTAATGAGAGCCTTGTCAAGTGCCCTTTTCATGAGCAGTTCAGCGGGAGGGACCCCAGTGAGCAAGTGGGATCTTGTGCAGTAACTAAGCAGGACTCGGGATAAGCGAGTCTGCAGTGAGCCTTCAGTTACCCTTTTCAAGCTTTGTTTGATTGTTTGAACTGCTCGTTCTGCCTGACCTATGGACGCTTGTTTAAACGGGACAGATGTCACATGTTTAGTGTATGTCGGCACCTTTAGTAATGACTCCACGAGGCAAGGTATGATACTTAAACTTAAAATAAGTCCTTTATTTGCAGCTCCTGAGTGAGGACAACAAGCTGTGTGTTCCTTTTTATACTGGGTTACCTGCAGTGTGCAGGTAACCCTTGGGTCTCCAGCAGCAGCACCCTCTGGTGTACAGGCAAGGTGTGTACAGTGTAAGGGTACATTCAGTGTTGCATAACAGTGTTACAGACATCACACAGTAAACAGGCATGCATACACAACAACATGTTTGATCCCATTGCGAGTCACAAACTCCTTGAACTTGGCACTGGTAAAGCACGTCCCATTGTCACTTACAAGGACATCAGGCAGCCGTGCATGGCAAACATGGCCCATAGGCTTTCAATGGTGGCAGCAGACGTGCTTGCCGACATTATCACACATTCAATCCATTTGGAGTACGCATCTACAACCACTAAGAACATTTTTCCCCAAAATGGGCCTGCATAGTCGACATGGACCCTGGACCACGGTTTGGAGGGCCAGGACCATAAACTTAGTGGCACCTCCCTGGGTGCATTGCTTAACTGTGAACATGTATTACATTTGTGCACGCAGGACTCTAAGTCTGCATCGATACCGGGCCACCACATGTGGGAACTGGCTCACGCTTTCAACATTACGATGCCTGAGTGGGTGCTGTGGAGATCACTAATGAAAGTGTCCCTGCTCTTTTTTGGCACCACTACCCGATTACCCCATGGTAGGCAATCTGCCTGTATAGACATTTCATCTTTACGCCGCTGGTACGGTTTTATTTCTTCCTGCATCTCTAACGGGACACTCGGCCAACTCCCGTGAAGCACACAGTTTTTTTACTAAGGACAGTAAGGGGTCCTGACTCGTCCAGATTCTAATCTGTCGGGCAGTAACAGGTGATTGCTCACTCTCGAATGCTTCCATTGCAGGCTGTGCCATCTCGACCCCTGTGGTGGGCAATGAAAGCCTACTGAGAGCATCGGCACAGTTTTCTGTGCCTGACCTGTGGCGGATGGAATAGTTGTATGAGGACAATGTGAGCGCCCATCTCTGGATGCGGGCCGATGCATTCGTATTTATCCCCTTGCTTTCAGAAAAGAGGGATAAAAGCGGCTTATGGTCGGTTTCCAATACAAATTTGAGCCCGAACAGATATTGATGCATTTTCTTTACCCCGTAAACACACGCTAACGCTTATACTGTAGGCCCTCTCGGCCTTAGACAGACTTCTGGACGCATAAGCAACCAGTTGCAATTTCCCAAATTCATTAGCTTATTGCAATACACAACCAACCTCGTATGACGACGCATCACATGCTAGTACCAAACGCTAACATGGATCGTACAACACAATCAATTTGTTTGAACATAACAGCTTCCTAGCTTTCTCAAAGGCATTTTCTTGGCTTTTACCCCATACCCAATCATCTCCTTTACGCAGTAAAGAGTGCAGGGGTACTAACAATGTGCTAAGACCCGGTAAGAAGTTACCAAAATAGTTCAGGAGTCCTAGAACCGACCGCAACTCCGTCATGTTCTGTGGCCTTGGTGCGTTCTTGATTGCCTCCGTCTTCGACTCGGTGGGCCTGATGCCGCCCGCCGCGATTCTTCTCCCCAGGAACTCCACTTCCGGTGCCAGGAAAATGCACTTCGAACGTTTTAGCCTGAGCCCCACACGATTAAGCCGACTAAGAACCTTCTCCAGGTTCTGCAGGTGCTCGACGGTGTCCCGACCTGTAACCAAGATGTCGTCCTGGAAGACCACGGTGCACGCTTTGTGTGAATGCCTCCCCATCGAGATCGTCATCTGAGTCTGGTGCAGCAGAACTCGCACGTGAACTCTCCCTCCGGGGAGCTGACTCTCGAGGTACCCTTCCGCCTTGATCTTGCTGCAGCCCACGAGGCCCTGGTGCATCACCCAGTGCAGACCCCTCTACCAAACTAACCTCTAAATACCGCATAGTGCCCGTCTCTGAGCTGGTGCCTGCGGGTGAGAGATGCAATGACGCTGTGCTTGGATCCTTCTCCCTCCTCAGTGTGATTGGGGGGGGGGGGGGGGGCTCAGATACAGGATGCATATCTGGTTGCTGTTTATCTGAAAGCATAAATGGCACAACACTCGCATTAAGGTGAGGGCAGGAGGGCAGTAATGGAGCAAGTACGGCAAAAAGTATCAGGAGCTGGAAAGTAATAAAGCCTTCTGATGTGAGGGGGAAGGGGGATGAGAAAAGGAGAGGGGATAAAGATACCGTTGTTGCCTCAGTGGGGTTGACATCTCCGCCGGCTACCACCACCTGCAGGCCAATGAGCTGCAGCACTCGCTCCTCCAGGTCAGAGAGCTCCTGCAGTTGAGATTCACCCTCCCTGTCTTCTGCTGCCCCCTCCTATTTTATGCTATCTTGGCCTGCAAAAGAAAGGAACTTGTGTGAGTAAGAGTCCAGCTTTGTATGTGGAAGATATGCCTGCCATCGTTGAACAGCAGTGAGGTGTGAGAAGAGGATACAAGTTTGAGTAGCTACATGTTTGGTGGTTGAGTGGTGGGGAGTGGTGGTTTGCTTATTGCGCACAGACAGAGGTTCAGAGGCTGGTATATAGGAGTATGTATGAGGTGTGGAAGCATGTACTCACCTTCACCACCCTACTGAGGTCATTGAACTTCTTCCAGCACTGTGTGAGGGTTTGATCGACTACTGTGCTGGCCGACACCTTCTCAGCCACTTCTCTCCACATCGCCCTGAAGGCCTGTGGCAATGGCTTCCTTCCAGATGCGGGGAACAACGAATCCCTCCTTCTCTCCACTGCCCCCACCAACCCTCTCCCTTGCAGCAGGATTTCCAGCAGGGAGCCCAGAAAGTTGTTTCCCTAGCTCACAGGTCTCCCTCAAATGCAGCAATGCTGAAAAGGAGCAAGTGCAGCTTGATATAACCTTGCCTTTAAGAGCTGGAATCAGCCAGTGTGAAGGATTAAAGGATTATTACTGAATACAAGTCACCTGAAATTGGGTAGCGCTCTGCTATTAGCGCCCCACTGAGGTCATTTGCAACTCATTTGCAACTTCTTTCCAGGGGGGGCTAAAGCCTAATTTAGCAGAAGTTAGCAATCGTTTGTGCCTGGCACTAACTTTCCAAACTTTTAACACACTGCTTTTCACCTTGTAACTACAACCAGAATCCCCCTGTACTGCACAAGGTATGATCAGGCTCCCCAGTTGATGCCACTTTCACTAGGCTTGAACTCTCTCCCCATCTCCTTGGACAAGGGTTGCCAATGCTGGTTGGATGTATTCCTGGATGTTCCATAAAAATTTACTGCACAGAAGGAGGCCATTCGACCCATTGTGTCTGTGGCGGCTGAGAAAGAGCTATCCAACTCTTAGCACTTAGCCTGTAGGTTACTAGGGGACTGAAAATACTAGGGGACCGAGGATCAAGCGAGAAGGAGGAACTGAGGAAACTGAGGGAAATTCTTATTAATCAGGAAATGGTGTTTGGGAAATTGACGGGATTGAAGGCTGATATATCCCCGGGGTCTGATAGTCTGCAACCCAGAGTACTTAAGGAAGTGGCCCTAGAAATAGTAAATGCATTGGTGGTCATTTTCCAACATTCCATGGATTCTGGACAGTTCCTATGGATTGGAGAGTAGCTAATGTAACCCCACTTTTTAAAAAAGGAGGGAGAGAGAAAACAGGGAATTATAGACTGGTTAGCCTGACATCGGTAGTGGGGAAAATGCTGGAATCAATTATTAAAGATGTAATAGCAGCACATTTGGAAAGCAGTGACAAGATCGGTCCAAGTCAGCATGGATTTATGAAGGGGAAATCATGCTTGACAAATCTTCTTGAATTTTTTGAGGATGTAACTAGTAGAGTGGATAAGGGAGAACCAATGGATATGGTGTATTTGGACTTTCAAAAGGCTTTAGACAAGATCCCACACAAGAGATTAGTGTACAAAATTAAGGCACATGGTATTGGGGGTAATGTATTGACGTGAATAGAGAACTGGTTGGCAGACAGGAAGCAAAGAGTGGGAATAAACGGGTCCTTTTCAGAATGGCAGGCAGTGACTAGTGGGGTACCGCAAGGTTCAGTGCTGGGCCCCCAGCTATTTACTATGTACATTAATGATTTAGACAAAGGAATTGAATGTAATATCTCCAAGTTTGCAGATGACACTAAGCTGGGTGGCAGTGTGAGTTGGTGAGGAGGATGCTAAGAGGCTGAAGGGTGACTTGGACAGGTTAGGTGAGTGGGCAAATGTATGGCAGATGCAGTATAATGTGGATAAATGTGAGGTTATCCACTTTGGTGGCAAAAACAGGAAGGCAGATTATTATCTGAATGGTGACAGACTAGTAAAAGGGGAGGTGCAACGAGACTTGGGTGTCATGGTACATCAGTCATTGAAAGTTGGCATGCAGCTACAGCAGGCAGTAAAGAAAGCAAATGGCATGTTGGCCTTCATAGCGAGAGGATTTGAATATCGGAGCAAGGAGGTCTTACTGCAGTTGTACAGGGCCTTGGTGAGACCACACCTTGAGTATTGTGTGCAGTTTTGGTCTCCTAATCTGAGGAAAGACATTCTTGCTATTGAGGGAGTGCAGCGAAGGTTCACCAGACTGATTCCCGGGATGGCAGGACTGACATATGAAGAAAGACTGGATCGACTAGGCTTATATTCACTGGAATTTAGAAGAATGAGAGGGAATCTCATAGAAACATATAAAATTCTGACGGGATTGGACAGGTTAGATACAGCAAGAATGTTCCCAATGTTGGGGAAGTCCAGAACCAGGGGTCACATTCTAAGGATAAGGGGTAAGCCATCTAGGACAGAGATGAGGAGAAATATTTTCACCCAGAGAATTGTGAACCTATGGAATTCTCTACCACAGAAAATTGTTGAGTTCAGTTCGTTGGATATATTCAAAAGGGAGTTAGATGTGGCCCTTACGGTTAAAGGGATCAGCGGGTATGAAGAGAAGGCAGGAGTGGGGTACTGAAGTTGCATGATCAGCCATGATCCTATTGAATGGTGGTGCAGGCTCAAATGGCCTATCCTGCACCTATTTTCTATGTTATGGCTCTTCAAGTGCATATTCAAGCACTTTTTAAATGTGATGAGCGTTTCTGCCACTATCACCTTTCAGGCAACGAGTTCCAGACCCCCCACCTAGGGGCAGATGGGGCTGCAGCGCCAGGCCTACCAAATAAATGTAGGACAAGAAAATAAGGTATCTCAAATAGGCTGAACAGAATAGACAATAATATTATGTATGTAGCTATATATATATAGTTGCCACCAGAGGGCGTGACTGCGGGAGTCCTACGGGCCACCCACACCTCGTGCTGTGCTGGCTTGCTATCTTGTTGTTTAGGCACTCTGGAGTTATAATAAAGAGACCAAGGTCATACTCGTTTCAGCTTACAGTACTCGGCCTTGTGAGATTATTTCATACACAATAACTGGCGACGAGTAAAGAAATACGAACTTTCATGCGACCATGGCTGCCATTGGTATTTTTGAACGATTGGGAAGATTTTGTTGAGCGCCTCGACCAGTACTTCGTAGCCAATGGGCTGGAAGGAGCCGACAACGCCGTTAAAGACAGGGCTATCCTCCTCACCGTTTGTGGGTCCAAAATATAAGGACTCATCAAGAATCTCCTCTCCCCAACAAAACCATCACAGAAGGATTACACTGGCTGTGCACGCTGGTCCGCGACCACTTGAAACCGAAGTAGAGCATCCTCATGGCCAGGTATCGCTTTTACACGCACCATCGCGCTATGGGCCAGGACGTGGCGGGATTTGTCACCGACCTGAGACGACTTGCTGGGCTCTGCTAATTCAGAGCTACGTTGGGGGAAATGCTGCGGGACATTTTCATGCTGAAAATCAGCCACAAAGTCATTCTTCGCAAGCTGCTGGCTGCCAAAAACCTAGACTTGAGCACAGCCATCACGATCGCCCAGGCATTCGTGTCCACGGACGACAACACTAAAGTGATCTCTTCTCAACGTCGAGGCTCAATGGGACTGGCAAGTACTGTACACAAACTAACATCGCCAGCAGGCGGAACTGCTTATGGCTGGGCCAGTTTGCCTGCTGCTACAAGACCTGGATTGACTCAGAGTCCGCCACCATAGGTGAATGGTAATCCATTAGCACCTTGTTGGTGCTGTGGGGGCAATCATCGGGCTCATCAATGCCGATTCAAGCACTACATGTGCAAAGGCTGTGCAACAATGGGGCACCTCCAGCGAATGTGCAGACATGCTGCGACACACCACGTGGCAGAGGATAATCGATCTGGCGTGGATCACGCAGAACAGGCAACTCAACCCGAGGAAGAAGTGCATGGGGTGCACACCTTCACCACTAAGAGCCCTCTTATCATGCCGGAAGTAAAGCCAAATGGAGTTCCAGTATCTATGGAGTTAGACACGGGTGCGAGTCAGTCAATAATGAGCCAGAAGGCTTTCGAAAAATTAGGGGTCAACAAGGCAGAGAGGCCTAAACTGAGCCTCGTCAATGCAAAACTTCGTACCCACACCAAGGAACTCATTCCAGTCATTAGAAGTGCGGCTGTGAAGGTGTCGTACAACGGAGCTGTGCATGATTTATCCTTATGGATTGTTCCAGGCAATGGCCCAACGCTGTTTGGCAGAAGTTGGCTCCAAAAAATCAGATGGAACTGGGACGACATTAAAGCCTTGTCATCAGTGGATGTCGCCTGGGACGACATCCTGATCACCGGTTGTGACACCACAGAACACCTACGCAACCTGGAAAAAGTCCTGCGTCGCCTGGACAGAGTGGGACTCAGGCTGAAATGCTCCAAGTGTGTTTTCCTGGCATCAGAGGTTGAATTTTTGGGAAGGAAGATCGCAGCTGATGGCATCAGGCCCACGGACTCCAAAACGGAGGCCATCAAGAATGCACCTAGACCCCAAAATGTGATGGAGCTGCGTTCGTTTCTGGGACTCCTCAATTACTTTGGTAACTTTCTACCTGGGTTGAGCACGTTATTACAACCTTTGCACATGTTGCTACGTCAGGGTAATGACTGGGTTTGGGGGAAATCTCAAGAGACAGCCTTCGAGAAGGCTAGGAACCTGTTATGCTCTAATAAGTTACTTATACTATATGACCCATGCAAACAATTCGTGCTAGCTGGTGATGCCTCATTGTACAGGATCGGTTGTGTGCCACAGCAAGCCAATATATCGGGGAAGCTCCACCTGGTTGCATATGCGTCCAGGAGCCTTTCCAAGGTTGAAAGAACCTATAGTATGGTTGAAAAAGAGGCCTTAGCGTGCGTTTATGCAGTTATGAAAATGCACCAGTATCTATTTGGCCTGCGAGTTGAGCTTGAAACTGACCACAAGCCGCTCATTTCATTGTTCTCTGAAAGCAACGGTATAAACACCAATGCTTCAGCCTGCATCCAAAGATGGGCACTGACACTATCCGCGTACGACTATGCTTTCGCCACAGACCAGGCACCGACAACTGTGCTGATGCACTCAGCCGGCTTCCACTATCCACCACTGGGGTTGAAATGGAACAGCCCGCAGACTTGGTAATGGTCGTGGAGGCTTTTGAGAGCGAGAGTTCACCCATCACGGCTCACCAGATCAAAATCTGGACCAGCCAGGACCTGGTGCTATCTCAAGTAGAGAGTTGTGTCTTAAGCGGGAACTGGTCAGCCATTCACGGGGAAATGCAGGACGAATTTAAGCCTTTACACCGCCGCAAAGATGAAATGTCTATTCCGTCTGACTGCTTATTATGGGGTAATCGTGTGGTTTTGCCAAAAAAAGGCAGGGAGACCTTTATACGCGACCTCCACAGTGCACACCCAGGCATAGTCATGGATGAAGGCCATTGTCAGATCGCATGTGTGGTGGCCCGGCATCGACTCAGATCTTGAATCATGCATGCACCAATACTTCAGTTGCTCACAACTGAGCAATACACCCAGGGAGGCTCCCCTGAGCCTGTGGTCATGGCCCTCCAAACCATGGTCCAGGATTCATGTGGATTATGCCGGTCCTTTTCTCGGGAAAATGTTTCTTGTAGTTGTGGATGCCGACTCTAAATGGATTGAATGTGTAATAAAGTCATCCAATTTGTCCACAGACACCATTGAAAACTTCAGGGCAATGTTTGCCACCCATGGCCTGCCAGACGTCCTTGTCAGTGACAATGGACCCTGTTTCACTAGCTCCGAGTTTAGCGAGTTCATGACCCGCAACCGCATCAAACATGTCAGGTCTATTCCTTTCAAGCTCGCCTCCAGCAGCTAAGCAGAGCATGCAGTCCAAACGATTAAGCAGAGCCTGAAGCGAGTGACGGATGGCTCCTTGCAGACCCACTTGTCTCGCGTTCTGCTTGCTCACAGAGGGCCCTCAAGACAAGGCTCTCCCGAGACCTCAATGAGTATATGGAAACCCAGCGGCAAAAGCAGAGCATGTATCATGACCACACGGCTGTAACTTGTGATATTGATATGAATGATACGGTGTTTGTGCTCAACTATGGTCCAGGTCCTAAGTGGGTTGCTGGCACTGTTCTGGCAGGGAGTAGGGTTTTTGTGGTCAAATTGACAAATGGCCAAACGTGCAGAAATCATATTGATCAGACCAGGTTGTGTTTCACCGACAATCAGGAACAAACAGAAGAAGAGATCAACATTGACAACCCACCCCAACACACACAACCAGCAATCGACCCTGCTGCCAACCATGAAGACGAACCCGTCCCCCGGGACAGTCCTGCCAGACCCACTCACGCCCAGCTTTGAACCCGGGAGCGAAGGGCCCCCGACTGTCTCAACCTGTAAGTAGTTATATCAAAGACTTTGGAGGGAGTGATGTTATGTATGTAGCTATATGTAGTTGCCATATTTAGGAAGGACATTAGCTTGGATAATGTGGAATCTATATGGGTAGAGCTGCAGAACACTAAAGGGCAAAAAACGTTAGTGGGAGTTGTGTACAGACCTCCAAAAAGTAGTAGTGATGTTGGGGAGGGCATCAAACAGAAAATTAGGGGTGCATGCAATGAAGGTGCAGCAGTTATCATAGGTGACTTTAATATGCATACAGATTGGGCTAACCAAACTGGAAGCAATACGGTGGAGGAGGATTTCCTGGAGTGCACAAGGGATGGTTTTCGAGACCAATATGTCGAGGAACCAACTAAGGGAGAGGCCATCTTAGACTGGGTGATGTGTAATGAGAGAGGATTAATTTGCAATCTCATTGTGCGAGGTCCCTTGGGGAAGAGTGACCATAATATGGTGGAATTCTGCATTAAGATGGAGAATGAAACAGTTAATTCAGAGACCATGGTCCAGAACTTAAAGAAGGGTAACTTTGAAGGTATGAGGCGTGAATTGGCCAGGATAGATTGGCGAATGATACTTAAGGAGTTGACAGTGGATGGGCAATGGCAGACATTTAGAGACTGCATGGATGAACTACAACAATTGTACATCCCTGTCTGGCGCAAAAATTAAAAAGGGAAGGTGGCTCAGCCGTGGCTATCAAGGGAAATCAGGGATTGTATTAAAGCCAAGGAAGTGGCACACAAATTGGCCAGAAATAGCAGCGAACCTGGGGACTGGGAGAAATTTAGAACTCAGCAGAGGAGGACAAAGGGACTGATTAGGGCCGGGAAAATAGAGTACGAGAGGAAGTTTGCAGGGAACATTAAGACGGACTGCAAAAGCTTCAATAGATATGTAATGAGAAAAAGGTTAGTAAAGACAAAGTAGGTCCCCTGCAGTCAGAATCAGGGGAAGTCATAACGGGGAACAAAGAAATGGCAGACCAATTAAACAAGTACTTTGGTTCGGTATTCACTAAGGAGGACACAAACAACCTTCCGGATATAAAAGGGGTCAGAGGCTCTAGTAAGAAGGAGGAATTGAGGGAAATTCTTATTAGTCGGGAAATTGTGTTGGGGAAATTGATGGGATTGAAGGCCGATAAATCCCCAGGGCCTGATGGTCTGCATCCCAGAGTATTTAAGGAGGTGACCTTGGAAATAGCGGATGCATTGACAGTCATTTTCCAACATTCCACAGACTATGGAGTGGAGGGTAGCCAATGTAACCCCACTTTTTAAAAAAGGAGGGAGAGAGAAAACAGGGAATTATAGACCGGTCAGCCTGACATTGGTAGTGGGTAAAATGATGGAATCAATTATTAAGGATTTCATAGCAGCGCATTTGGAAAGAGGTGACATGATAGGTCCAAGTCAGCATGGATTTGTGAAAGGGAAATCATGCTTGACAAGTCTTCTGGAATTTTTTGAGGATGTTTCCAGTAGAGTGGACAAGGGAGAACCAGTTGATGTGGTGTATTTGGACTTTCAGAAGGCTTTCGACAAGGTCCCACACAAGAGATTAATGTGCAAAGTTAAAGCACATGGGATTGGGGGTAGTGTGCTGACGTGGATTGAGAACTGGTTGTCAGACAGGAAGCAAAGAGTAGGAGTAAATGGGTACTTTTCAGAATGGCAGGCAGTGACTAGTGGGGTACCGCAAGGTTCTCTGCTGGGGCCCCAGCTGTTTACATTGTACATTAATGATTTAGACGAGGGGATTAAATGTAGTATCTCCAAATTTGCGGATGACACTAAGTTGGGTGGCAGTGTGAGCTGCGAGGAGGATGCTATGAGGCTGCAGAGTGACTTGGATAGGTTAGGTGAGTGGGCAAATGCATGGCAGATGAAGTATAATGTGGATAAATGTGAGGTTATCCACTTTGGTGGTAAAAACAGAGAGACAGACTATTATCTGAATGGTGACAGATTAGGAAAAGGGGAGGTGCAACGAGACCTGGGTGTCAGTCATTGAAGGTTGGCATGCAGGTACAGCAGGCGGTTAAGAAAGCAAATGGCATGTTGGCCTTCATAGCGAGGGGATTTGAGTACAGGGGCAGGGAGGTGTTACTACAGTTATATAGGGCCTTGGTGAGGCCACACCTGGAGTATTGTGTACAGTTTTGGTCTCCTAACTTGAGGAAGGTCATTCTTGCTATTGAGGGAGTGCAGCGAAGGTTCACCAGACTGATTCCCGGGATGGCAGGACTGACATATGAGGAGAGAGAGACTGGATCGATTGGGCTTGTATTCACTGGAGTTTAGAAGGATGAGAGGGGATCTCATAGAAACATATAAAATTCAGATGGGATTGGACAGGTTAGATGCAGGAAGGATGTTCCTGATGTTGGGGAAGTCCAGAACCAGGGGTCACAGTCTAAGGATAAGGGGTAAGCCATTTAGGACCGAGATGAGGAGAAACTTCTTCACCCAGAGAGTGGTGAACCTATGGAATTCTCTACCACAGAAAGTTGTTGAGGTCAATTCACTAAATATATTCAAAAAGGAGTTAGGTGTAGTCCTTACTACTAGGGGAATCAAGGGGTATGGCGAGAAAGCAGGAATGGGGTACTGAAGTTGCATGTTCAGCCATGAACTCATTGAATGGCGGTGCAGGCTCGAAGGGCCGAATGGCCTACTCCTGCACCTATTTTCTATGTTTCTATGTTTGCCACCAGAGGGCGTGACTGCAGGAGTCCTACAGGTCACCCACATCTCGTGCTGTGCTGATATAAAAGGCTTGCTACCTCGTTGTTTAGGCACTCTGGAGTTAAAATAAAGAGACCAAGGTCATACTAGTTTCAGTTTACAGTTCTCGGCCTCGTGAGATTATTTCATACACAATAAATAAGAGAGGAAAAAAAGACCTATATACACTAATGTACCTATACACAAAACAGAATATGTACTAGCCAGTTTTATTTCACATGTTATTGAGAGAAATCTGCATATATGTACAGGAATCTAGTATTGCAATGTTACTAGAACCAGAAAATATTCCTACTTGATACAGAATATATGCTTTCATTGTTGCATATACTGGCTATTTCCTCCCTTGTTTCTCTTAACAGCCTGAGATACATTTCATCCAGGCCTGGAGATTTATCTACTTTCAAAGATGCTAAACCCCTTGGGCCCAAGTTTCGGGGAAAGGCGCAGCCCCGATCTGGACGCCCGTTTTTCGCGCCACAAAGTGCACCTAAAAAAAACTTCCAGATTCTCCACCTCCCTGCAGGTCCTCTGGCCCTCGGCGCGGCGCAGCAAAAGCTGTAGGGGGCGGAGCTAGGTCCCTGCGCTGAAAACAGTGCCGGGACCTCTGCACATGCGCGCTACAGTGGGCGCGCAAGTGCAGTAGCTGCAGGAGGGGCCCGAAGCACGCAGCCCCTAGCCCTGGCCGAATGGCCTCACTGGGGCTGCGTGCATAAGGCTGCCTCCCACGCCCAGCTCCTGCTTCCTCCGGACCCGACCCGACCCGACTTGACTCCACTCCCACCCCCCCCACCGGACCGACCTCCGCTTCCCCCGCCCACCCCGACCGAACTCCGCTCCCGACCGATCTCTTCCCCCCCCACCGATCGATTTCCCCCCCCCCGACCGATCTGCCCCCCACCCCGACCAATCTTCCGCCCCCCCGACCGATCTACCCCACCCCCCGACCGACCCCCCCCCTCCCCCCCGCCCCGACCCGCGCTCCCCCCGATCCGCTCCCGACCCCTCCGGACCCCGGACCCGACGCCACCTACCTGTCAATCCGGTAAGTCTAAGCTCGAAGTCTTGGGCCCGGCCGCCCGTTCAGCCTCCCTCTCCTTTCTTTCTCTCTCTCTCTCTCTCTCTCTCTCTCTCTCTCCCTTCTCTCTCCCTCCCTTCTCTCCCCCCCTTCTCTTCCCCCCTCCCCTCCCTCTCTTCTCTTCCCCCCTCCCCTCCCCTCCCTCCTTTCTCTCACCCCTCCTCCCTTCTCTTCTCCCCCTCCTCCCTGCCTTTCTCACCCCCCCTCCCTTCGCACCCCTCTCCCCTCCCTCCCTCCCTTCTCAACCCCCTCCCCTCCCCTCCCTCACTTGTCACCCCCCTCCCCACCCACCCCCTCTTCCCCACTCCACCACCCCTCCTCCCCTCCACCCCTCCACCCCTCTCCCCATCCTCCCCCTCCCCTCCATCCCTCACAGTCAGAAACACAGACACTGACAGAGAGTGAGAGACACACACAGACAGACAGAGAGATAGAGACACACTGGGGGGGCATCCCAGCACGCTGTTGGAGGGCTCCCGGTGCTGCAGTCGGTAAGTAGAAAATGTTTTATTTATTGATTAAAAAAAATATATATTTCTTATTAATTTTTTTGGATTGGTTTATTGGTTGATTTATTGATGTTTTTATCATTTATTATTGATGATGGCTCTTTATTTGTAAAACTGAAGTGTTTAATGTTTGTAAACTTCCTTTTAAACCCCCTCCCCATTCCCTACGCCTGATTTGTAACCTACGCCTGATTTTCTAAAGTGTAGACAAGGTTTTTTCGAGCGTACAAAAATCTTCACTTACTCCATTCTAAGTTAGTTTGGAGTAAGTTTTCACTGCCGAAACTTTGAAAACAGGCGTAACTGGCCGGACACGCCCACTTTTGAAAAAAAAATTCTGTTCCAAAGTGAAACTGTTCTAACTGACTAGAACTGGAGCAAACTAAATGCCGAGAATTTGAATTTCTAAGATACTCCGTTCTACACAAGTTGCTCCAAAAAATCAGGAGCAACTGAGGCCGAAACTTGGGCCCCTTAATACTTCCTCTCTCACTATGTTTATTTCATCTAATATTTCACATTCCTCCTTAACTACATTGCCCCTCTCTTTTGTGAAGACAAACGCAATGTATTCATTAAGAACCATACCCACATCTTCCACCTCCACACACAAGCATTTTTTTAGGTCTCTAATAGGCACTATTCTTTCTTTAGTCATCCTCCTGCTCTTTATGTATTCATAAAACCTCTTTGGGTTTTCCTTAATTTTACTTGGCAATATTTTTTCATGCCCTCTCTTTGCTTTCCTAATTTCCTTTATAAGTTCACCCTTGTGCTTTCTCTACTCCTCTAGGCTTTCTGCAGTATTTAGCTCTCGGTATTTGACATAAGCTTCCCTTTTTTCCCATATCCTACCCTGTATACTCCTTGACATCCAAGGGGCTCTAGATTTGAGAGTCCCACCCTTCCGGCTCTCCTCCTTGAATGCCTCCCACTGCTCTGACACTGATTTACCTTCAAGCAGCTATTTCCAGTCCACTTTTGCAAAATCACAACTCAGCTTAGTAAAATTGGCCTTTCCCCAGTCGAGAACTTTTATTCCTGATCTATCTTTGTACTTTTCCATAACTGTGCTAAATCTAACTGAATTATGATCACTGGCACCAAAATGCTCTCTCTCTGATACTTGCATCTGCCCAGATTCATTATCTAAAACTGCCCCCCGCTTCTTGGGTTACCTACATACTGGCTAAAAAAGCTCTCCTTCTTCTGCCCAATCAGACAGACTTTTCCCCCCATCATCAATATTTTTATAACAAATAAACAAAAATGTTCAAAGAAAATAGAATTTGTTTCAATGCCTCTAGGACTTTTCACAGCAGTGACTAGGAGATCAATCCTTATTCCTGGCAACTCCAGGACAATCCTGGAGGGTTGGGAACCCAACCTTGGACTCTGGTTTGGACTCCGCTTCTGTGTGAAGGTGACGTCTCTGAACTGGGAATCTCGGTCAGAGCTCACCTGTGCTTGGAATTCACACGTCAAAATCGGCCTATACCAACCACCCTGAACCAAACTGAGAGATGGCACAAAGGGCACTTCTCACTGGGCACATCGTCTGAAACGCAGCCTAGCACAGTCATTTCCAAGTCACTCCCTGGGTTTGGACTCAAGGAGGGTTCCATAGATTTATAGAAATTACCACACAGAGGAAAGACATTCTGTACCCCCAGTGCTGCCACGCTCTCCTCTAACCCCATTCCTACCAAATCCTTATCTCATCCCCTTCAAATGATGCTCTAGTCTGTACCTCAATAGCCATTTGTGGTGAAGCATCTCATGGTCAATTAGGCCTCAGTTCAAGGATCTTCCTTCTCCCTTTCCCCTTGGCTCCTGCAGTGGGAATCCTTAGTCTCCATCCCCTTGGTGCACATTCTCTAGTACTGGAGACAATTTGGCTAGAGGAAGGTCCCCAGGTTTCAGTCACCCCGTTACCGACTGCGCCTCTCTCGGTGCCCCTCCTACTCAGCCCCGTGCTGTTGCTCCCAGTTCTGCAGCCAAACCCCCCAAGTGCTCGGGTGGGAGTGAGGGGTGACATCATCGAGTCCGGGGCTCCTCAGTGGGGCCAAGGGGTAGGGCTCCACACTGGGGCTGGGGGCGGGGCTCCACCCGGGGCTGGGGGCGGGGCTCCACCCTGGGCCGGGAAGTGGGCTCCACCCTGGGGCCGAAGGGGCGGGGCTCCACACTGGGGCTGGGGGAGCGGGGCTCCACCCTGGGGCCAGAGGGCGGGGCTCCACCCTGGGGCCAGAGGGCGGGGCTCCGCCCTGGGACCAGAGGGCGGGGCTCCGCCCTGGGGCCAGAGGGCGGGGCTCCGCCCTGGGGCCAGAGGGCGGGGCTCCGCCCTGGGGCCAGAGGGCGGGGCTCCACCCTGGGGCCAGAGGGCGGGGCTCCACCCTGGGGCCGAGGCGAATTTAAAGCGCGTGCCGCGCGGGTAACGGTCTGTCCCCACTGCCTGGCTGTGGAGCAGCGGGGAAGCCGCTCACCATCTTTGGCGGCCACAGGAGGCTGGCACTTCATGCGGCGCCGGTGGATTCGATGACATTTCCCTGCTTTCAGCCGGCCCGCTGTGAGAGGTTCGCCTGACAAGGGAGGGAACCAAGGGGCGCTGCTCCGACGGGCAGATGGATGAGTAAGGGCATCCAAGACCCAATGTGAGCCTGGAGTAGGCCAGGGATCCTCACTCCCCTCGGCCGGGGACCCAGGGCTAGAGTTAGAGTGGGGCTTGGGGTATCTGGAATTTTTTGAGGATGTTTCAAGTAGAGTGGATAAGGGAGAACCAGTTGATGTGGTATATTTGGACTTTCAGAAGGCGTTCGACAAGGTCCCACACAAGAGATTGATGTGCAAAGTTAGAGCACATGGGATTGGGGGTAGTGTACTGACATAGATTGAGAACTGGTTGTCAGACAGGAAGCAAAGAGTAGGAGTAAATGGGTACTTTTCAGAATGGCAGGCAGTGACTAGTGGGGTACCGCAAGGTTCTGTGCTGGGGCCCCAGCTGTTTACACTGTACATTAATGATTTAGATGTGGGGATTAAATGTAGTATCTCCAAATTTGCGGATGACACTAAGTTGGGTGGCAGTGTGAGCTGCGAGGAGGATGCTGTGAGGCTGCAGAGCGACTTGGATAGGTTAGGTGAGTGGGCAAATGCATGGCAGATGAAGTATAATGTGGATAAATGTGAGGTTATCCACTTTGGTGGTAAAAACAGAGAGACAGACTATTATCTGAATGGTGACAGATTAGGAAAAGGGGAGGTGCAAAGAGACCTGGGTGTCATGGTACATCAGTCATTGAAGGTTGGCATGCAGGTGCAGCAGGCGGTTAAGCATGTTGGCCTTCATAGCAAGGGGATTTGAGTACAGGGGCAGGGAGGTGTTGCTACAGTTGTACAGGGCATTGGTGAGGCCACACCTGGAGTATTGTGTACAGTTTTGGTCTCCTAACCTGAGGAAGGACATTCTTGCTATTGAGGGAGTGCAGCGAAGGTTCACCAGACTGATTCCCGGGATGGCGGGACTGACCTATCAAGAAAGACTGGATCAACTGGGCTTGTATTCACTGGAGTTCAGAAGAATGAGAGGGGACCTCATAGAAACATTAAAAATTCTGACGGGGTTAGACAGGTTAGATGCAGGAAGAATGTTCCCAATGTTGGGGAAGTCCAGAACCAGAGGTCACAGTCTAAGGATAAGGGGTAAGCCATTTAGGACCGAGATGCGGAGGAACTTCTTCACCCAGAGAGTGGTGAACCTGTGGAATTCTCTACCACAGAAAGTTGTTGAGGCCAATTCACTAAATATATTCAAAAAGGAGTTAGATGAGGTCCTTACTACTAGGAGGATCAAGGGGTATGGCGAGAAAGCAGGAATGGGGTACTGAAGTTGAATGTTCAGCCATGAACTCATTGAATGGCGGTGCAGGCTAGAAGGGCCGAATGGCCTACTCCTGCACCTATTTTCTATGTTTCTATCTCTAGATGGACAAGTCCCAGGTCAGCAGAGGTATGCACCCTGTCCCTGTGAAACTCAAAGTATGACTGTCCCTCGGCCAAGTCAACCCAGAGGGATACAAAGGACCAGCGCTGCAGGATGTGGGGCAGATGGAAGGATGGAGTCATTCTTCAGCAATTGGTAAATATGGTCACGATTGGCAGTATGTGGTGGGGACACACACCGGTGCAGGCAACATCATCATCATCATAGGCAGTCCCTCTGTAGTATATGGAGAAAGAGTCAGACTGAACACTGTGAGCTCAAAGTAAAGAGTGACCTTAGTCTTTTATTGCAGGTCTCCAGAGTGCCTCTCCAACCTGTGCTCCCAAGGGATTATGGGATCTCTTGGGTCTTCAGGGGAATGAGCCCTCTGGTGGCTGTACAGAGCAAATACAAGTCCACATATATAACCCCCTCGAAATCGTTTCCACTCTAAAAATGAGTCCTTAGGTGGCTGAACAGTCCAATACGAGAACCACAGTCCCTGTCACAGGTGGAACAGAAAGTCGTTGAAGGAAAGGGTGGGTGGGGAGTCTGGTTTGCCGTATGCTCTCTCCGCTGCCTGCGCTTGTTTTCTGCATGCTCTCGGCGATGAGACTCGAGGTGCTCAGCGCCCTCCCGGATGCACTTCCTCCACTTAGAGCGGTGTTGGGCCAGGGACTCCCAGGTGTCGGTGGGGATGTTGCATTTTATCAAGGAGACTTTGAAACGTTTCCTCTGCCCACCTTGGGCTCGTTTGCCAAGAAGGAGTTCTGAGTAGAGCGCTTGCTTTGGGAGTCTCGTGTCTGGCATGCGAACAATATGGCCCGCCCAGTGGAGCTGGTCGAGTGTGGTCAGTGCTTCAATGCTGGAGATGCTGGCCTGGTTGAGGACGCTAACGTTGGTGCGTCTGTCCTCCCAGGGGATTTGCAGGATCTTGCAGAGACATCGTTGGTGGTATTTCTCCAGCGACTTGCGGTGTCTACTGTATATGGTCCATGTCTCTGAGCAATACAGGACGACGGGTGTCACTACAGCCCTGTAGACCATGAGCTTGGTGGCAGCACTGCTAGATAGGCACCTTCCTTCTCTAGATCTGATTAGGAAAGGGACTTTCAGCACCAGATCAATAACCTAAGGATCTGATATTCTTCTTCAATGTTAGAAGAAAGAACTTGCATTTATACAGCGCCTTTCACCACCTGAGGATGTCCCACAGCGCTTTACAGCCAATTAAATGCTTTTGAAGCGACTGTTGTAATGCACCTTCCGTGACCCGTGGGCACCGGAGGGACTGGAGTGCATCATCACAAATGGGAACAGAATTTTTATTTGATTTATTAATGTTTTCTTTATTAATTTACAGATTTATTGGTCGTTGACTTAATTGGCAATTACCAATATTTAAAAGAGTTGTAATGTGGGAAAAGCGGCAGCCACTTTGTACACAGCAATCCCCCACAAACAGCAAAGTGATAATGAGCAGATCATCTTTTATTAGGTTTTTGAGGGATATATATTGCCCAGAACGCCCCTGCTCTTCGAATAGTACCATGGCATCTTTTACATCTACCTGAGAAAGCAGTTTAACATAGCACACCGACAGTGCAGCACTCCCTCAGCACTGCACTGTAGCGTCTGTCTAGATTTTGTTCTCCAGTCCCTGGAGTTGGGACTTGAACCCACAACCTTCTGACTTAGAAGCAACAGTGATCCACAGCTACCTCAATCACTTTACGCAGTCTAAAGGCAGTGCGGTGCGGTTGAAGCCGATATAATGGGAAAACCTTTGGAAATCCCAGATGATGAGATTGGATTGAAGTGCTCTGTTGTTGGAACTTTCTTGGCCAATCTCCACGGCACTCTGCCAAGGGGAACTGTACTGACTGTTTCTTGATCAGAATTGGCATGGATCCCCTCAGTAAAAACTTTGTTGACCTGTTATTTGAAAAAAAGGTCCATATTAACTGAATCTTGCTACACTTTTATACAGTGATTTTACTGAGTCAGCTTTTGGCTTTGAAGAGATTTTCTGCATTAATACTTAGCTTGACTTCCTTGGCTGTAAAACCTGAAAACAAGGACTGTGGGACTTAGTCACAGCTCTGTTACAGAAACAGCTGCAAACTGGCCAGTGGCCAAGCTACCTCACCATCATTATAGGCAGTCCCTTGAGATCGAGGAAGGCTTGCTTCCACTCTAAAAGTGAGTTCTCAGGTGACTGAACAGTCCAATATGGGAATTACAGTCTCTGTCACAGGTGGGACAGATGGTCGTTGAGGGAAAGGGTGGGTGGGACTGGTTTGCTGCACGCTCCTTCCGCTGCCTGCGCTTGATTTCTGCATGCTCTCAGCGATGAGACTCGAGGAGCTCAGCGCCCTCCCGGATGCACTTCCTCCACTTAGGGAGATCTTTGGCCAGGGACTCCCAGCTGTCGGTGGGGATGTTGCACTTTATCAAAGAGGCTATGAGGGTGTCCTTGAAACGTGCTTACAGGGTTGTAGCCTGTCATTTCAATCCACCTGCCACAGTTGGGGTGGGATTTACCAGTTTGCAAGGATACAACTTTAACTCCAAAGATTTGACACCAGTGGCAGTGGACACTCACACTGCCTTGCCTCATCTAATTTGCTGTTACAAGGCTCCTCGCATTGGCTACATGAACTGCTCCACACAGGTTTGCAACCTGTACCTAGCAGAAGAACGAAGTCATGTGGAAGCAAGGCAAAAAGGACAGCGATGAACAAGAAGGTCTTGGATGTTTCAAGTGGGCTGACTGGGCCAATCTAAGCCTCTTGGTGTGTCCATTCCCATTTGCATCAATCATTGGGGTTAAAGGGGAAGGTACATCTGGTGTGAGAGGGAGGGGGAGGGATATTGGGTCAAGCTAAGAGCTGCTGGTGTGCCCATTGTCACTAGTATCAAGTCATTGGAGTTAAAGAGGAAAGTGTATCCAGGAGGGGTGGGGGTCATTTGTGTTCAAAATACAGCCCCCTTCTCCAGTCAGGTTCTTTACAGGGAGGGGTAAGCTACATCTGGGAACAGCTCCATTCATTTCAGTGAGGACAAAGTGTTGATTTGGAGCAACCTGATCCCAGAAAGTCAAACATTACTGTCTGGGCAGCACAGAATACAGAGCTGGTGGAGTGTGTCCCGGGATTGGCCCCCTCTGACATGAATGGATTAATCCTGGGATACGGGCACCTGTCCCAGACGACTATGGGCCACTAGGGAGGGGAAGTAGCGAGTCTCCTCAAGTGACAGAACCAGACATTATTTCAACACAGCACAAGCCATCCGAAGAAGACACTGAGAAGCAGGACTCCCACTTTATTAGGTCACTCACTGGGATGCAGTCTCCTGGAGTGATTTCCTATGGGCTACCCCAGTGGTTTAGCAGGACAGCCAAATCCTGTCCTTTGGGTCAGGTGAGGTGGCCAGGCCTCGCATCTGACTGAAGAATTGTTGGGCCAGGGAGATTGCAAATCGAATGGCACCTGTGAAGTCCTCCAACACCCTGTAATTAGAATTGACGGGCTTCCACCTCAAATAAGGTTAATAGAGGCCGGTTAAGGGTTTCTCCTGTTCTTTGTTCTTTCCCTTTTTGAGCTGCAGTCAGTGTAGTTCAGTTGTCACTACAACATACGGTTATACACAAGTTAGCCCACAGTGTGTGTGATATGTACATGCATCATACAGCTGGGAGAATTATTTGGATCTGAATGCGAATAAGTCTCCTCTTCTTGGGCAGTCCCCCGGAGTATTACTTGCTTCGACACTAATATGAGTTCTAAGGTGATTAATGAGTCCAAAGCAGGATCTAGAGAATCTGTCACAGGTGCGGCAGGTGGTGGTTGAATGGATGGGTGGGTAGGGTGATTGGTTTGTCATACTCTCCTTCCGCTGTTTGTATTTGGCTTCCGCGTGCTCCCGAAGAAAAGACTCGAAGTGTTCGCTGCCTTCTCGGATGCTTCTGCTCCACTTTGAGCGGTCTTGGGCCAGGGATTCCCAAAAGTCAATGCGAATAAGTATACGACTGATGGAACACTTCTCGATGAAGGTTGCAAAGGGCACCCTGCTTGGATAACAGGCATTTAGGGTAAGCGTTGAAAGCCAGCTCCCAATCACAGTTTGTTCTGCACTGGGAGGTCGCCCGTATTATGATATTGAAGTTGATCCAGAAATACATGTAGGGTCAGTGCAGTAAGTATGGAAGCTCTTCCCGCACCACCTGAATTCCAGTCAAGCGTATCTCTTTAGTGTCAGCTGTGGCTCAGTGGGTAGCACTCGCCCCTGAGTCAGTCTGTTGTGGGGTTTAAGTTCCACTCTAGTGACTTTGAGCATATTATTTAGGTTAACACTTCAATGCTGAGGGAGGGCTGCACTTTGAGTGCAGTCTTTTGGGTGAGAATTAAATCGAGGCCTCATCTGCTCTCTCAGATGAACGTACATGATTCCATGGCACTATTTTGAAGAAGAGCAATGGAGTTCTCCCAGAGTCCTGATCAATATCACTAAATCAGATTATCTGGTCATTATCACATTGCTGTGTGTGGGACCTTGCTGCTCGAACAATGTCTGCTGCATTTCCTACATCACAACAGTGAGCACACTTCAAAAGTACTTCATTGGCTGTAAAGCTCTTTGGGATGTTCAGAAGTGTTTTTAATTCATTCCTGCGACGTGGGTGTCGCTGGCAAGCCCAGCATTTATTGCCCATCCCTAATTGCCCTCGAGAAGGTGGTGGTGAGCTGCCTTCTTGAACCGCTGCAGTCTATGTGATGAAGGTGCTCCAATAGTGCTGTTAGGGAGGGAGTTCCAGGATTTTGACCCAGCAAAAATGAAGGAACGGTGGTGATACATATCCAAATCAGGATGGTGTGTAACTTGGAGGGGAACTTGCAGGTGATGGTGCTTCCATACGCCTGCTGCCCTTGTCCTTCTAGGTGGTGGAGGTCGCGGGTTTGGAAGGTGTTGCCGAAGAAGCCTTGGCAAGTGCATCTTGTAGATGGTACACATTGCAGCCACGGTGCGTCGGTGGCAGAGGGAGTGAATGTTGAAGGTGATGGATGGGGGGGCTAATCAAATGGGCTGCTTTATCTTGGATGGTGTTGGGCTTCGAGTGTTGTTGGAGTTGCACTCATCCAGGCAAAGTGGAGAGTATTTCATCACACTCCTGACTTGTGCCTTGTAGATGGTGGAAAGGCTTTGGGGAGTCAGGAGGAGAGACACTTGCCACAGAATATCCAGCCTCTGACCTGCTCTTGAAGCCACAGTATTTATGTGGCTGGTCCAGTTACGTTTCTGGTCAATGTGACCCCCAGGATGTTGATGGTGGGGAATTTGGCGATGGTAATGCCGTTGAATGTCAAGAGGTGGTGGTTAGACTCTTGCTTGTTGGTGATAGTCATTGCCTGGCACTTACATGGCGCGAATGTTACTTGCCACTTATCAGTCCAAGCCTGAATGTTGTCCAGGTCTTGCTGCATGCAGGTATGGACTGCTCCATTATCTGAGGAGTTGTGAATGGAACTGAACACTGTGCAATCATCAGCGAACATCCCCATTGTGTAAGAAGTTGTGTAAGGCACTATATAAATGAAAGTCTTTTTCTTTCCTAACCCCATCCTCAAGAGCATAGCCTATTGTACTGGTGTTAATTTTCCATTCAGTGGCCTCCCTGACTAATATTTCCAATTCAGTGTCAAATTAGGAAGAGTTTTGTGTTTTGGACCCACATCCACTAGAAGCTGCATGGAGAGTTGCCAAGCTTTCCCAGCTATAAGAGGGAGGAACCTTACATCCTTTCAGAGATGAAAGGACACCAGGTCAAGCAGATTGACTTCCTGTTGTAAAACGTGCCCGATTTTTATCTATTTGCAACAGTCAGGGTTTGTAACTGGCGGCCGATCCGCATCGTCAGATTACCACCCAAGCAGTGAAGCTGAAAATTATCCCAAGCATCCTAACCCACTGCTCTGTACAGCCATCCTACCCCCAGTTTTATTCATGATTCATTACATTGAATTTACAGCACACGAGCAGGCCATTTAGCCCATTTGGTCCATGCCAGTGTTTATGGTCCACACAAGCCTCCTCCCACCCTACTTCTTCTTACCCTTCATCTAACACTATCAACATACCCTTCTATTTCTTTGTCCCTCATGCACTTATCTAGCTTCCCCTTAAAATAATCTTTGCTATTTACCTCAACTACTCCATGCGGTAGCAAGTTCCAAATTCTAACCATTCTATAGAAACATAGCAATCTACAGCTTAGAAGGCCTTTTCGGCCCATCGTGTCCACGCCGGCTGACAAAGAGCCACACGGCCCTCGGTCAGCAGCCCTGTGGGCTAGAATTTCCATTTGTACTGCTACCACACATAGCTGGGTGGAATTCCGGACGTAATCGCTGTTCACTTTTTTAAAACCGCCGGAATATCGCCCAGATCCAAAGCTGCTAGTTTCGGCTTTTTTTCCCAGTGCTGGCAGTAGCGGTAGAGAGTGGGTGGTAGCAGTCTTTTTCCTCGTGTAAGGCTGGTGTCCCTAACAATGGCCCTCTGCGCACGCGCGACTTATTTTTCTTAACTTACCTTTTTCCCGCGAGTCAGGGGTCACTTGCGCATGCGCAGAAGAGAAAGGGAGGGAGCGAGAGAGAGAGAGAGCAAGAGGAGACAGCCTGAATTTGAATTTCAAAGTTTGAATTTGAATTAGAGTTTCAAGCCTTGAATTTAACCTTTAATTGTACTGATTGAACTGTTTGTACTTGTAAAAATGGAGAGTGAAGTTGAGGGAATGGAGGAGGTAGCTAAGATAGCTGAGGTAGGAGAGAGGAAGAGGGCCAAATGCTTCTCTGATGAAGCGCAAGCTGCCTTGGTCCACGCGATGGAGACACGCGAGACCCAATTGACCCGGGGTGGGCGTGAGAAACCACACCCTGCAGTCTACCAGCGCATATGGCCAGAGATTGCGGAGATAACATCGTCGGCCGCCCATGATTTTCGGGAGCCAAGCCAGTGCCACAAGTGCTGGACCGTGTTGCGTCTGCGAGAGTAAGTAATAACTTTAATCATGCACTGACTCAATACTTAAAATGTAAATCTGCCACATTGTAATGTTGTTAAGCTTGGTGTCACACATTATTTCCTATCCACGATCTTATTACATTATTTTTCTGTACTTAGATGTGTTCGTCATGCACCACTTGCATCCTAACGGTATTAACATACAACATTCGGTTATGTAATTTAATGCTGTGAGTATAATGTATGAATGATGTAATGTAATGCTGGGATCAGGAAATCTTATTATAATGCCATGCAGTTTCTGTACATTCTGTTTGTGTTAATTGCATGTAACGTCTCTCGGTGATAGATAATGCAGTAGTGTTGCTCCTCTACATATGCCTGCGCAACATAAGCGTTCTCATGTCACCCTGACCCTCCCCTCCCCTTCTGCTAACCTCTCATATTATGTTTTCTAGTTGCCCAGGCGCATCAGAGACCTGCTGAGCTCCCTGGAGCTTCACCAGTACTGCTACAAGTGGTACTCACCGGAGGGGAGACCACGGAGGAGGAAGATCGAGTTGATGACCCTCAAGCTGTGTCACGTGCACATCATGTGCAGGGGGATGTGGAAGAGGGGGAGTTGGGGACTCAGGTCCATTCCACCTGTGGCCACTTCTTCCTCAGCCAAATCTATCTTTCCTGGATTTTGTTCCGAGGAAGTAGCGGAACCAAGCGGCGTGCAGCAGGCACACCGAATGTTCCAGCACCTGCATCGAATCCGCGGAGGTTGATTTGGCGGGGCAGGCATGCTCGACGACAGGCAGACGTCGACCTGGACATGGTGGGACTGTCTAGGGTGAGCGTCGACATTGCACAGGAGGGCAGGAAAAAGAGTGGGAGAGCGATAGTGATAGGGGATTCAATTGTAAGAGGAATAGATAGACGTTTCTGCGGCCGCAACCGAGACTCCAGGATGGTATGTTGCCTCCCTGGTGCAAGGGTCAAGGATGTCTCGGAGTGGGTGCAGGACATTCTGAAAAGGGAGGGAGAACAGCCAGTTGTCGTGGTGCACATTGGTACCAACGACATAGGTAAAAAAAGGGATGAGGTCCAACGAGACGACTTTAAGGAGCGAGGAGCTAAATTAAAAAGTAGGACCTCAAAAGTAGTAATCTCGGAATTGCTACCAGTGCCACGTGCTAGTCAGAGTAGGAATCGCAGGATAGCGCAGATGAATACGTGGCTTGAGCAGTGGTGCAGCAGGGAGGGATTCAAATTCCTGGGGCATTGGGAGAGGTGGGACCAGTACAAACCGGACGGTCTGCACCTGGGCAGGACCAGAACCAATGTCCTAGGGGGAGTGTCCGCTAGTGCTGTTGGGGAGGAGTTAAACTAATATGGCAGGGGGATGGGAACCAATGCAGGGAGACAGAGGGAAACAATATGGAGACAGAAGCAAAAGACAGAAAGGAGATGAGGAAAAGTGGAGGGCAGAGAAACCCAAGGCAAAAACAAAAAGGGCCAATATACAGCAAAATTCTAAAGGATCAAAGTGTAATAAAAAGGCAAGCCTGAAAGCTCGGTGCCTCAATGCGAGGAGTATTCGGAACCCAGGAGAGGGCTCTGAGCTAGTTAGAGTGGGTGAGAGCGCAGATGAACAGGACCCCAAGAAAGAATGCAAAAGGCAGGAGGCAACAGAGCAGAGTAGCACTGGGGGAAGTGTAAACCACAAGGTGATAGGAAGGGACAATATGTATGAATATAAAGGGGCTGCAGGAGAGGTCAAAACTAAAAATCATGGTTTAAAAACTAGTATTAAAACATGCTACCTAAACGCACGCAGCATTCGAAATAAAGTAAATGAGTTGACCGCACAAATCATTACAAATGGGTATGATTTGGTGGCCATTGCAGAAACGTGGTTGCAGGGTGGCCAAGACTGGGAATTAAACATACAGGGGTATCTGACAATTCGGAAGGATAGACAAGAAGGGAAAGGAGGTGGGGTAGCTCTGTTAATAAAGGATGATATCAGGGCAGTTGTGAGAGATGATATTGGCTCCAATGAACAAAATGTTGAATCATTGTGGGTGGAGATTAGAGATAGTAATGCAAAAAAGTCACTGGTGGGCGTAGTTTATAGGCCCCCAAATAATAACTTCACGGTGGGGCGGACAATAATCAAGGGAATAATAGAGGCATGTGAAAAAGGAACGGCAGTAATCATGGGGGATTTTAACCTACATATCGATTGGTCAAATCAAATGCACGGGGTAGCCTGGAGGAGGAATTCATAGAATGCACACGGGATTGTTTCTTAGAACAGTATGTTACAGAACCTACAAGGGAGCAAGCTATCTTAGATCTGGTCCTGTGTAATGAGACAGGAATAATAAACGATCTCCTAGTAAAAGATCCTCTCGGAATGAGTGATCACAGTATAGTTGAATTTGTAATACAGATTGTGGGTGAGGAAGTAGTGTCTCAAACGAGCGTACTATGCTTAAACAAAGGGGACTACAGTGGGATGAGGGCAGAGTTGGCTAAAGTAGACTGGAAACACAGACTAAACGGTGGCACAATTGAGGAACAGTGGAGGACTTTTAAGGAGCTCTTTCATCATGCTCAACAAAAATATATTCCAGTGAAAAAGAAGGGCGGTAAGAGAAGAGATAACCAGCCGTGGATAACCAAGGAAATAAAGGAGAGTATCAAATTTAAAACCAACCCGTATAAGGTAGCCAAGATTAGTGGGAAAATTAAAGATTGGGAACATTTTAAACGACAGCAAAGAATGACTAAGAAAGCAATAAAGAAAGGAAAGATAGATTACGAAAGTAAACTTGCACAAAACATAAAAACAGATAGTAAAAGCTTTTACCGATATATAAAATGGAAGAGAGAGTGAATAAACTAAATGTTGGTCTCTTAGAAGATGAGAAATGGAGTTTTAATAATGGGAAATGTGGAAACGGCTGAGACCTTAAACAATTATTTTGCTTCGGTCTTCACAGTGGAAGACACAGAAACCATGCCAGAAATTGCTGGTCATGGGAATGTGGGAAGGGAGGACATTGAGACAATCACTAGGGAGGTAGTGCTGGACTGGCTAATGGGACTCAAGGTAGACAAGTCCCCTGGTCCTGATGAAATGCATCCCAGGGTACTGAAAGAGATGGCGGAAGTTATAGAAGATGCATTCGTTATAATCTACCAAAATTCTCTGGACTCTGGGGAGGTACCAGTGGATTGGAAAGCAGCTAATGTAACGCCTCTGTTTAAAAAAAGGGGGCAGACAAAAGGCAGTTAACTATAGGCCGGTTAGTTTAACATCTGTATTGGGGAAAATGCTTGAAGCTATGATTAAGGAAGAAATAGCGGGACATCTAGATAGGAATTGTGCAATCAAGCAGACACAACATGGATTCATGAAGGGGAAATCATGTTTAACTAATTTACTGGAATTCTTTGAGGATATAATGAGCATGGTGGATAGAGGTGTACCGATGGATGTGGTGTATTTAGATTTCCAAAAGGCATTCAATAAGGTGCCACACAAAAGGTTACTGTAGAAGATAAAGGTACGCGGAGTCAGAGGAAATGTATTAGCATGGATCGAGAATTGGCTGGCGAACAGAAAGCAGAGAATCGGGATAAATGGGTCCTTTTCGGGTTGGAAATCGGTGGTTAGTGGTGTGCCACAGGGATCGGTGCTGGGACCACAACTGTTTACAACATACATAGATGACTTGGAAGAGGGGACAGAGTGTAGTATAACAAAATTTGCAGATGACACAAAGATTAGTGGGAAAGCGGGTTGTGTAGAGGACACAGAGAGGCTGCAAAGAGATTTAGATAGGTTAAGCGAATGGGCTAAGGTTTGGCAGAGGGAATACAATGTCGGAAAATGTGAAGTCATCCACCTTGGAAAAAAAACAGTAAAAGGGAATATTATTTGAATGGGGAGAAATTACAACATGCTGCGGTGCAGCGGGACCTGGGGGTCAGTGTGCATGAATCCCAAAAAGTTAGTTTGCAGGTGCAGCAGGTAATCAGGAAAGCGAATGGAATGTTGGCCTTCATTGCGAGAGGGATGGAATACAAAAGCAGGGAGGTCCTTCTGCAACTGTACAGGGTATTGGTGAGGCCGCACCTGGAGTACTGCAGCAGTTTTGGTCACCTTACTTAAGGAAGGATATACCAGCCTTGGAGGGGGTACAGAGACGATTCACTAGGCTGATTCCGGAGATGAGGGGGGTTACCTTATGATGATAGATTGAGTAGACTGGGTCTTTACTCGTTGGAGTTCAGAAGGATGAGGGGTGATCTTATAGAAACATTTAAAATAATGAAAGGGATAGACAAGATAGAGGCAGAGAGGTTGTTTCCACTGGTCGGGGAGACTAGAACTAGGGGGCACAGCCTCAAAATACGGGGAGCCAATTTAAAACCGAGTTGAGAAGGAATTTCTTCTCCCAGAGGGTTGTAAATCTGTGAAATTCTCTGCCCAAGGAAGCAGTTAAGGCTAGTTCATTGAATGTATTCAAATCACAGATAGATAGATTTTTAACCAATAAGGGAATTAAGGGTTATGGAGAGCGGGCGGGTAATTAGAGCTGATTCCACAGCCAGATCAGCTGTGATCTTTTTGAATGGCGGAGCAGGCTCGAGGGGCTAGATGGCCTACTCCTGTTCCTAATTCTTATGTTCTTATGTTCTTATGTTGGTCGAGAGCTCCTCCAGGCTATTGGTGGCTTAGCCGGGAACATCGCATGTCATTCGGAGGACATGGTGGAGCTGACTGCGGCGATGTGGCAAACCGCCGATTCCGTTGATGTCATGCGGCAAACGATGGAAATAGTCTATGGCCTTGCACCCCAAGGTGTCGGAACTGAATCCAGGAAAGATGGATTGGCTGAGGAAGAGGTGGCCACAGATAAAATGGACCCCTGAGTCACCGACTCCCCCTGTTCCACATCCCCCTGCACATGTTGTGCACATAACACAGCTTGAGGGTCGTCAACTCAACGACACAAAACTAGGTGGGATTGTGAGTTGTGAGGAGGAAGCAAAGACGCTGCAAGGTGATTTAGATAGGTTGAGTGAGTGGGCAAACGCATGGCAGATGAAGTATAACATGGAAGAATGTGAAGTTATTCACTTAGGTAGGAAAAACATAAGGACAAAGTATTGTTTAAATGGTGATGGCTTGGGAAGTGTCGATGTACAGAGGGACCTTGGAGTCCTTGTACACCTGTCATTGAAAGCAAACATGCAGGTGCAGCAAGCAGTTAGGAAGGCAAATGGTATGTTGGCCTTCGATGCAAGAGGATTTGAGTACAGGATCAATAATGTCTTACTACAGTTATACAGGGCCTTAGTGAGACCGCACCTAGAGTATTGTGTGCAATTTTGGTCTCCTTACCTAAGAAAGGATATACTTGCCATAGAGGGAGTGCAACGAAGGTTCACCAGACTGATTTCTGAGATGGCAGGACTGTCGTATGAGGAGAGATTGGGTCGACTTGACCTATATTCATTATAGTTTAGAAGAATGAGAGGGGATCTCATTGAAATGTATAAAATGCTGACTGGGTTGGATAGACTGGATGCGGGTAGGATGTTTCCCCTGGCTGGGAAGTCTAGAACAAGGGGTCACAAGATACAGGGTAGGAAATTTAGGACCGAAATGAGAAATGTTTTCACTCAGAGGGTGGTGAACCTGTGGAATTCTCTACCACAGAAGGTTGTGGAGGCCAAGTCACTGAATATATTTAAGAGGGAGATTGATAGATTTCTAGAAACAAAAGGCATCAAGGGATATGGGGAAAAAGCGGGAATATGGTTGAGATAGAGGATCAGCCATGATCATATTGAATGGCGGTGCAGACTCGGAGGGCTGAATGGCCTACTACTGCTCCTATATTTTCTATGTTTCTATGTAACTCGATCCTTCTCCTCCGTGGTCTCCCCTCCGATGAGTACCACCTATGCCAGCAGCACCTGAGAGTCGGGAGCAAACAATTAATTCTGACTCTGAAGACGGGTCTTCAGAAACTGATACTTCTCCAGAATCCCCACAAATGATGCTGCCAATGTCAGCCCCCTGACAACAGCAGCGCTTGAGGTACCTTGCTGCATGGCGTCTTGGTGTCAACGTGGGTAGGGGCAGGGGTAACGGGAGGGGGAAAGGGTGTGAAAAGACTGCGGGGGGGGGGGTAAAGGCGGTGGGAATGGTGGCCGCAGGTAGAATTTTTGCCGGGTGTGGAGTTGTTGTGGGTGTTTTTTAATTGTTCTTCTAAAATGATTGACTGTTGGGGAGGGTTGTGAATGTTTCTAGTTTTTAATGTTTAATGTTTTCAATGTTTGTTCTTGTTGCTGTTAATTGGTTATTTTGTTTAAAAAGAATTATTTACTAATTTATTTCAAAGATTATAAAGTTTTTCAATTTTCTTAAATTATGAAACATTTTATTCCACTTAACAATTCTTGTGCGGAGCTCACTCACTTTTACAAACTGAGGGTTAACAGTCAATAGAAGGGTTGCAAACAAGGCCAGGCAAGGATGAAACATAACTCTCACCATTCAAGCAGAGCGTTCATTTATGAGCTGCTGACGTAACAGTTTTGCAGTTTCGTAACTACCACGGGGCTTCTCCTGTGGTGTAGGGGGGTGGGGGCATGGGTTTATCGCTCGGTTGCTCGTCCTCCTCCTCCTTCTCTTCCACCTCCCCTCTCTCCTGAGGTGGTCCAGCAGTCCCATCTGGCAATTCCTGTCCCCTCTTGATAGCTAAGTTGTGCAACATGCAACACACCGCAATGAACTCAGCGTCCTGCTCAGGGTGGTATTGTAGGCTGCCTCCAGAGTGGTCCAGGCATCTGAAGCACTGCTTCAGCACTCCAATTGTCTTTTCGACGATATTGCGTGTGGCTATATGGATGTGATTGTAGCGTTGCTCGGCATCTGTCTTGGGCTTGCGGGGGGGGGGGGGGTCAAGAGCCAGGTGGCGAGGCTGTATCCTTTGTCACTCAGCATCCAGCATTGACCTTGTGGCTGACTCTTAGAGGTTGGAGACAGTGCTCTCATGCAAAATGTGCGCATCATGACTGCTCCCTGGAAAATTGGCATTTACTGCCATGATTATTTGCTTGTGGTCGACAACAAGCTGCACTTTCAGGGAGTGGAATCCCTTTCGATTCCAGTATACCTCTGGCTCCTCTAAAGGTGCTCACAGGGCGATGTGCGTACAGTCTATTGCACCCTGGACCTTGGGAAAGTTTGCTATTCTCGAAAAACCTAAAGCCCCCTCACTCTGTGCCTCCTTGGTCATTGGTAAGTTTATAAAGTCCATCCTGCGTGCATAAAGTGCTTCAGTCATGCGCATCATGCAGTGATGTGTGGCGTGCTGAGAGATGCAGTATATGTTGCCAGCTGATGCCTGAAAGGAGCTCGATGCATAGAAGGAAAGTGCCGCAGTCACCTTAACCTCAACGGACAGTGCGGTCCTGATGGTGCTGGTCGGCTGCAGGTCTCCCTTAAGCAGCTGGCATATCTCACTGATGACCTCTTCGGAAGCGCAGCCTCCTAAAGCACGTTGTATCAGACAGGTGCAGGTATGATCACTGCTCCCTGTAACTGCTCCCTGTAACTGTAACTCCTCCTCAGCAGTCTACCACCTCTTTGATTGGGCACATAATGCTCTTCAATGAACCTGCTTTGATCTCTAGTCTGCAGCATGTGAGTAGTCAGCAATATTGTCTGAGAAATTACAGGCCCCATTAAATGTCCTAAGCTGTCTTCAAAATTCTTCAATTGCCCTTAAACAACCACAAATGTACTCTAAGTTGACTACAATGTGGAGCAAGATTTTCAAACACCCTTAAAATCCACTCATGAATGACTTTAATACTCCCATCAACTTGAAGCAGCCTTTTCTTCAACTTCATCCGATTTAAAATATGGCGTCCATTCCGCTGGGTGAGTGCAGCATTTTCAGGGCGGTATTTGAGGCCGGCGGTAATTTGGGCAAATTGCTGAATTTAGCGCCGGCGGTAATTTTCGCGATAATTTCCACTTTGAGCATCATTTTGGGCGGTGCACAAGAAATGACATCATCATTTTTTTTTAAATGGCCGGACAGTTTCACTTACCGCCGGCGGTAATTGACTACCGAATATACGGCGAGCGGTAATTTCCACTTTGACACTCATTTGGACGGTAAAGTGCTTCTCAGTGGTAAATGGGTGGAATGCTAATGAATTTCTAGCCCTATGAGTAAAGAAGTTTCTCCTGAATTCTTTACTGGATTTATTAATAGCTACCTTATATTTATGACCCCTAGTTTTAGACCCCTCCCCCACAGGTGGAAACATCTTTTCTACATCTATCCTATCAAAGCCCTTCATAATTTTAAAGATCTCTATCAGATCAGCACTCAGCTTTCTCTTTTCTTGTTAACTTTACACTTGATTATTGCTATGCTGTCCAGGTCGGCCTCCCATCTTCCACCTTACATAAACTTGAACTCATCCAAACCTCTGATGCCCATTTCCTAATCCGCACCATCCCATTCACCCATCACCCCTGTGATCATAGACATACACTGGCTCCCAGTCTGGCAATGACTCAATTTTAAAATTCTCATCCTTGTGTTCACATTCCTCCATGGCTTCGCCCCCTCCTTATTTCTATAATGCTCCACCATTGGAGGCCATGCCGTCAGCTGCCGAGGCCCTAAGGTCAGGAATTCCCTCCCAAACCTCTCTGCTTCTCTATCTCTCAGTCCTCCTTTAAGACACTCCTTAAAACCTACCTCTTTCACCTATCCTGTATTTCCTTATGTGGCTTGGTGTCAAATTTTGTTTGATAATGCTTCTGTGAAGTGACTTGGGATGTTTTACTATGTTAAAGGCGCTATATAAGAGCAAAGAGCACCAGATTTGAGGCAGGTTTATCCGACCTAAGTGTCTCACTCCTGCACACTGTATTACAGTGCGCACCGCTGATGTTTCCCCCCCAATGGCGATGTTGTTTAAGATGTGTTTGTTGAATTGACTTTTGATCCGTGCTAAGTCCAATCTGATATCTGCAATGCATTCCTTAAATATTACGTTGGGATAGAACACAATTTCTTATGTTCACAGTCCACTACTGGGCTGTCTCATGTTCCTCAAATGACTTTCAATAAGTAATCTTGGCCTAAATCATCAAAATATTTTTGATAGGTTCACTTGATAAAAAAAGTGCCAAATCCCAGCACAGCAATCTGAAATGACTCTTTCCATGGCCTAGTGGTTAAAGGCACAGCCTGGTGTAGCACTTAGCCGCATAGACAAGACGGTTCTAGGTTTGATCCCCAGTCTGTGCTGATTTGGAGAGGGTTTAAACTAGTTTGGCAGGGGGATGGGCACCAGAATGTAGCATTAGAAAGGAGAAACAAGGTGCACAAAGGACTGGGAGAGACAGATAGCACTAGAGTAAGAAATAGTATGGTATTAGGTGGGGTCAGACGAAGAAAGAAAACAAGAAGGTCTCAGATAAGTTTACCGTGCATGGGGCCGAAATTGCCCCTTTCTTTAAGGCCTGTTACCACCGGAAATCGGCAGTCACACTGCGGAGTGCAATGGTCGCCATTATCAAAATTCCGCTCTGGCAGTGAACCGCTCCGCTGCTGCCGATCTGTCCTAAGTGTCTCAGTCCTGCACACCGCATCAGAGTGCGCACTACCGATGTTTCCCCCCAACGGCGAAATTCCGCCAAGAAAATCTTCCTCCCGCCGGGCGGTGTCAAATCTGCTTTTCTCAGGCGGTCCGGTGAAGCTGTGGCCTTCTAAAATGGTGGTGCAGCTCCCATTAAAGAGGAGGACGCGCTGCCGCCATGTTTTTTTTTTGTCGGCCGACTGCCATGTCGGGCTGACAATTATGCCCCCGGGTTCGACTGGGCCACCAACAGGCAGCCTGGCACCCTTTCTTGGGTGACAAGCCGCTGGCCCGGCTGAAACCCTCCCTGGTGGCCCAGTGGACTGAATTTTAAAAATTGCGAAGGCTCTCCCCTTTAAGTGGAGGGGAGAGCCGTGGTGAAGCGGCGCCATGATGACATCATCGGCGCTATGCTGATGACTGATAGCGGCGGACACCACACCATGCCCCCAACTACCGCCTCTCTAGTGTGCTCAGTTCTGCACTTCCAACCCCATTATGAGCGACTTCTGGACCGCCGGAAAAAAAAAGCCAAATAGCAGAATTTCGCTTAAGAGGCCACCTTATCCACTGCAGTGGTAAAAACACTAGAAACAGGGTATGTGCTCCCCGTTTCCAGCGGTGGACAATTTCAGCCCCCAGGTGTGTGAATGCACGAAGTGTGGTAAATAAGGTTGGTGAGCTGCAGGTGCAAATAGACGCATGGGAATATGATAACAGATATGGGAAAGGATATGATCATGGCAATAACGGAGACCTGGCTCAAAAAAAGGCAGGCTTGGGTAATAAATATTGCTGGATACAAGATTTTCAGGAAAGATAGGGAAGGAGGGAAAGGAGGTGGGGTGGGCAATATTGATTAAGGAGAATATTATAGTGCTGGAGGGAGAGGATGTCCTGGAGGGGTCAAGGACAGAATCCATTTGGTTAGAGTTAAGGAACAATAGACGTGCCATTACACTACTAGGTGTATTCTATAGGACACCAACTAGTGGGAAGGATATAGAGGAGCAAATTTGCAGAGAAATTACAGAGAGGTGCAAGAACTATAGAGTAGTGAGAATGGGGGACTTCAACTATCCTATTATAGACTGGGATAGTAATAGTGTAAAGGGGGAAGAGTTTCTGAAGTGTGTTCAGGCGAATTTTCTTGATCAGTACGTTTCCGGCCCAATGAGGAAGGAGGCATTGCTGGATCTGGTTCTGGGAATGAGATGGGTCAAGTGGAGCAAGTGTCATTAGGGGAACATTTAGGGAACAGTGATCATAGTATCATAAGGTTTAGACTAGCTATGGAAATGGACAAGGAGCAATCTAGAGTAAAAAATACTTAATTGAGCAAGGCAAATTTTAGTGGGCTGAGAACAGATCTGGCCTGGGTAAATTGGAATCAAAGATTGGCTGGCAAAACTGTAGTGTAACAATGGGCTGCCTTTAATGAGGAGATGGTTCGGGTACAGTCGAGTTACATTCCCACAAGGGGGAAACATAGGACAACCAAAGTCAGAGCTCCCTGGATGACAAAAGAGATGGAGAGTAAGATGAAGCAGGAAAAGGGGGAATATAACAGATGTCAGGTCGAGAATACAACTGAGAACCAGGCTGAATATAGAAAGTTCAGAGGGGAAGTGAAAAAGGAAATAAGAGGGACAAAGAGAGAGTATGGGACTAGATTGGCAGCTAACATAAAAGGGAATCCAAAAGTCTTCCATAGACAGAAATAGTAAACTGTTAGTAAGACGATGGGTAGGGCCGATTATGGACCAAAATGGAGACTTGCACATAGAGGCTAAGGTACTAAATGAGTACTTTGCATCTGTCTTTACCAAGGAAGAGGATGTTGCCAAAGTCATAGTGAAAGAGATTCTGGATGGGATAAAAATTGATGAAGAGGAGGTACTAGAAAGGCTGGCTGTACTTAATGTAGATAAGTCACCAGGACCATACTACCCACTTACTATCTCGCTGCCTCAGAGAGCTGAGGAAGCTGGGACATTGAATACATTTAAGACAGAAATAGACAGTTTCTTAAACAATAAGGGAATAAGGGGTTATGGGGAGCTGGCAGAGAAGTGAAGCTGAGTCCATGATCAGATCAGCCATGATCGTATTGAATGGTGGAGCAGGCTCGAGGGGCTGTATGGCCTACTCCTCTTATTTCTTATGTTCTTATCCTAGGATGTTGAGAGAAGTAAAGGTGGAAATTGCAGAGGTACTGGCCATAAACTTCCAATCCTTCTTGGATATGGGGCTGGTGCCAGAGGACTGGAGAATTGCAAATGTTACACCCTTGTTCAAAAAAAGATGCAAGGATAAACCCAGCAACTACAGGCCAGTCAGTTTAACCTCGGTAGTGGGGAAGCTTTTAGAAAGGATAATCAGGGACAAAATTAACAGTAGCTTGGACAAGTATGGATTAATTAAGGAAAACCAGTACAGATTTGTTAAAGGCAAATCGTGTTTAACCAGCTTGATTGAGTTTTTTGATGAGGTAAACAGAGAGGGTTGATAAGGGTGATGTGGTGTACATGGTCCTCCAAAAGTTGTTTGATAAAGTTCCACATAATAAGCTTGCCAGCAAAGTTGAGAGGGTGCAGAAAAGATTTACGAGGATGATTCCAGGGATGAGGGACTTCAGTTACATGGATAGACTGGAGAAGCTGGGGTTGTTCTCCTTAGTGCAGAGAAGGTTGAGAGGAGATTTGATGGAGGGGTCTAGACAGAGAGAAACTGTTCCCATTGGCAGAAGGGTCGAGAACCAGAATACACAGATTTAAGGTAATTTGCAGAAGAACCAAAGGCAACATGAGGAAAAACTTTTTTTATGCAGCGAGTGGTTAGGATCTGGAATGCACGGCCTGAAAGGGTGCTGGAGGCAGATTTAGTCATGGCTTTCAAAAGGGAATTGGATAAGTACCTGGGGGAAAAAAATGAGGAAAGGGACTAACTATTTGTACTGCACTTTTTTTGATCGACAGGTGACAAGCCCCACCCTGTCAAGCTCCGCCCCTCCTCCCAGCTGAATCATTCCATCCACGTGGTTCCAGAAGCAGGACCTGAGGCACCGACTCTCTCCCCGCAACCCCGGGCCGGCCTGGGCCCGATGGCGGCGGGAAGGTGTCGATGGTAGCAGGCTGCTGCTCCTCCGCGAGCCTGCTTCTCCGGCCGACTGGGCCTCCCACTTGGACTGGGATAAGGCACTTTGGCTGAGGGAAGGATGTACTTGGACTGGGGTACAGGACTTTGGCTGGGGGAGAGATGTACTTGGACTGGGGGAGGGATGTACTTGGACTGGGGGAGAGATGTACTTGGACTGGGGGAGAGATGTACTTGGACTGGGGGAGAGATGTACTTGGACTGGGGGAGAGATGTACTTGGACTGGGGGAGAGATGTACTTGGACTGGGGGAGAGGACTTTGGCTGGGGGAAGAGATGTACTTGGACTGGGATAAAGGCACTTTGGCTGGGGGAGAGATGTACTTGGACTGGGGGAGGGATGTACTTGGACTGGGGTATAGGACTTTGGCTGGGGGAGAGATGTACTTGGACTGGGAGAGGGATGTACTTGGACTGGGGTATAGGATTTTGGCTGGGGGAGAGATGTACTTGGACTGGGGGAGGGATGTACTTGGACTGGGGGAGGGATGTACTTGGACTGGGGGAGGGATGTACTTGGACTGGGGGAGGGATGTACTTGGACTGGGGTAGAGGACTTTGGCTGGGGGAGAGATGTACTTGGACTGAGGGAGGGATGTACTTGGACTGGGATAAGGCACTTTGGCTGGGGGAGAGATGTACTTGGACTGGGGGAGGGATGTACTTGGACTGGGGGAGGGGTGTACTTGGACTGAGGGAGGGTTGTACTTGGACTGGGATAAGGCACTTTGGCTGGGGGAGGAATGTACTTGGACTGGGGGAGGGATGTACTTGGACTGGGATAAGGCACTTTGGCTGGGGGAGGGATGTACTTGGACTGGGGGAGGGATGTACTTGGACTGGGGGTCAGGACTTTGGCTGACCCCTGCTGTCTTCTGGGGAGCTCTGTCCTCTGTCCCTTCAGGAAGTCAAAGTGGATCAAGTTACAATTTGCAAAGTCAGTGAGACCTTGGGATGGACAGATACAGTGACACATTCCTGTGAAACTTCAAGGTGTGGCTTATCCTCCAAGAGGACCAATCAGAAATAAGGGGTGAAGCCTGTTGGCCATTTTTGCAGTACAAATAAGCACGTCTACAGGGAAAGGGCGGGGGAGTGGGATTAGCTGAAATGCTCTTGGAGAGCTGGCACAGGCTCGAGGGGCCAAATTGCTATCCCATGAAGCCCGTTGGAAGATATGCACGCGTCAATCTGACAAGGCCATGGCCAGATTCAGGTGTGATCGTAGAATTGTACAGCATAGAAGGAGGCTATTTAGCCCTTTGTGCCTGTGCTGGCTCTTTGAAAGAGTTAACCAATTAGTCCCGTTCCCCTGCTCTTTCCCTGCAATTTTTTATTTTTCAAGTATATATCCAATTCCCTTTTGAAAGTTATTACTTTCACCACCCATTCAGCCAGTGTATTCCAGATCATAACAACTCACTGTGTAAACAAAATTCTCCCCATGTCCCCTCTGGTTCTTTTGCCAATTATCTTAAATCTGTTTCCTCTGGTTACTGATCCTCCTGTCGGTGGAAACAGTTTCTCCTTATTTACTCTAACAAAATCCTTCATAATTTTGAACACCTCTATTAAATCTCCCCTTAACCTTCTCTGCTTTAAGGGGAACAATCCCAGCTTCTCCATGTAACTGAAGTCCCTCATCCCTGGGACCATTCCAATAAATCTCCTCTGCACCCTCTCGAAGGCATTAGACATGCTTCCTAAAGTGTGGTGCCCAAAATTGGACACAATACTCAAGCTAAGGCCTAAGCAGTGATTTATAAAGGTCATACCCGCCACATTCTCAGCCAGTCCACACCTTAGGCTAATAGCATAAAGAGTCGGCCATTGGACGACAGGTGGTCAGTGCTCATGAAACTACCCTAGCAAGAGTTGGCGCCCACAGGTGAGATGGGAAGGAAACTGGATAAGGAGAAACTTCAAGTGATGCCTTTTCCAAACATGGCCCACTCATTGTAACTGTTGCTGATGTGAGCACATTATAAAATTACCCAGTTCAGAGTGCTCTAAAAATAGTCAATGCTAATTTTAGCCCCGGACAGTGGCAGGTTTTCAACATCTAATCACTCTTCTATAATATAAATGTTTTCTTAAGCGCTTTCTCGTTTTTTTTTGGTTGTTTGCTGAGTAGACGATTAAACAGGTTGTGGGAAGGATATTTGCTAACTGGCCATTTTTATCTGCAATTTATGGAAGGCCTGAGCCAAGCATAACATTTCTTGGCAAGCTAGGCTTGCTCTTGTTGGGATTCAGCTCTTGTTGGGATACAGCTCTTGTTGGGATAGTGGTGATGCCTCCCATCATCTCCTCTATTGTCATTTCTGACTGATTCCCTGTTTAACTTTCTCCCTCTCTTTTAGGATCTGTTGCCAGGTGTGAAATTCAAGGCATGTAACCTGCTCCTAGGCCTCTACTAATATTAATTCATCAAGAACCCGTGATGGAGTTTTTTTTAATTCAATGAGTTGTTGTGGTCTGGAATGCACTGCCTGAAATGGTGATGGAAACAGATTCAGTTGTAACTTTCAAAAGGGAATTAGATATATACTTCAAAAGGAAAAAGTTGCAGAGCTATAGGGAAAGAGCAGGGAAGTGAGACAAATTGGATAACTCTTGCACAGTCACGATGGGTCCTTCTGTGCTGTACGATTCAATGATGCTAACCCATTTTGATGGTATGTAGAAGTGGGCCTGGGGAGATATGATTCACTCGCTATTTACTCGATGGAAATAATTAGCCTTTGATTGCTAAAGTTGGATGAAGGATCAAGGAACATAAAGCAAGGCACCAGTGTGGGGCTGTAAAGAGTAGCCAACGTAAACCAGGTGGCAGGCTGAAGATTGTTTTAGGAAAAGAAGACTTTTTAAAAACAATTAGCTCCTGAGATGGAGGTGTCACTGGCAAGGCCAGCATTTATTGCCCATCCCTAATTGCCCTTGAGAAGGTGTTGGTGAGCCGCCTTCTTGAACCGCTGCAGTCCGTGTGGTGAAGGTGCTCCCACAGTGCTGTTAGGGAGGGAGTTCCAGGATTTTGATCCAGCGGATTTTGAAGGAACGACGATATACTTCCAAGTCAGGATGGTGTGTGACTTGGAGGGGAACGTGGAGGTGGTGGTGTTCCCATGCGCCTGCTCCCCTTGTTCTTCTAGATGGTAGAGGTTGCAGGTTTGGGACATGCTGCCGAAGAAGCCTTGGTGAATTACTGCAGTTCATTTTGTAGATGATACACACTACAGCCACGGTACGTCAGTGATAGAGGGCGTGAATATTTAAGGTGGTGGGTGAGTTGCCAATTAATTGGGCTGCTTTGTCCTGGATGGTGTCGAGCTTCTTGAGTGTTGTTGGAACTGCACTCATCCAGGCAAGTGGAGAGTATTCCATCACACTCCTGACTTGTGCCTTGTAGATGGTGGAAAGACTTTGGGGAGTCAGGAGGTGAGACACTTGCCGCAGAATACCCAGCCTGTGACCTGCTCTTGTTACCACAGTATTTATGTGGCTGGTCCAGTTAAGTTTCTGGTCAATGGTGACCCCCAGGATGTTAATGGTGGGGGATACGGCGATGGTAATGCCATTGAATGTCAAGGGGCGGTGGTTAGACTCTCGCTTGTTGGAGATTGTCATTGCCTGGCACTTGTGTGGCTGAGGGAGACAAAGCGTTTCACAGTCCGAGTTCCCGGGAAAGAAATGATTAGAGTAGGAAACCGAGTTAAGTTTGAAGTAAGTTTAAACGTTATGGGTATCGAAGGAGGGAGCTAAGGCAGGTAAATGGAGTTGAGGTACAGATCAGTCCTGATCTAACTGAATGGCGGAATAAGCTGTTCCTACATGTTGCAACTAAGCGACATGGCCCTCAGTGCAACACACCCACCAGCAGCTACGTAATCTCCTGGGAGAGGCAAAACAAATTGTAATCTACATTTTTTTACCATTATTAAAACTTGAGAGAGTATCTCTTTAAACTAATTAATGGAGATTTTATTTCCCTGTGTTGGAAAGCGGTTTGTTTGGAGTTTGAAAACCGTGACAGTTGCAGGAAGTATATAGATCAGGGGACTGGGGAACCTGCATGTGACAGGTGACAAGCCTGTGCTATTGAACGCGCAGAAATCAAGTGCAGGCAGCGGAAGGAGCGTGCGGCAAACCAGACTCCCCGCCCACCCTTTCCTTCAACCACTGTCTGTCCCACCTGTGACAGGGACTGTGGTTCTCGTATTGGACTGTTCAGCCACCTAAGAACTCATGCTAAGAGTGGAAGCAAACCTTCCTCGATTCCGAGGGACTGCCTATGATGATGATGAATCTCATAAGATTCATTAACAAATAAATGTATGAATAAAGAAAGACTGTAAAAGACCAGCCTGACCTATTATGTCTGTCTCATTCAGTCGCAGTACTGCGCACAGTTTTAGGCACTGCACCTCAGGAAAGATATGATGCCGTGGGCTAGAGGGTTAAATTGTGGTGACATTTTGCATTTACTTAGCTTATATTGTCTTGCGTATAAAAGCTTGAGGGCCGATCTAATCGCGGTGTTTAAAATGTTAAAATGATTCGATCGGGTAGATACAAAGGGTGGAAATTCGATCTGTAACGCCATATGTTAGCACCAGAGAGGGGCGGCTAAGGACTCGCTGTCACTGCGGACCAGTGTCCTCGCCTCCCGAAAAATGTAGTTGGACGATGGGGGCGGTGCCAAGAGATAATGCTGTGCGATCTACCACCACCCACATGGTGACGTGCAACGCTCCCTTGGCACCGTGGCTGCGACATTAGGTTGGATCAGCGGCTTTACCGGCAGGCATTTGTACTGACTGGAAAAGTTGTTGGTGCATCGGGGATCCCGGGGCGGTACCCTCCAAGCAGTAAGTTAAGGTGTTAAGTTTAATTGTTTTACCATATATTTATTTATGGCACCAGTGGGGAAGTGTGTGCAAATATATTTTTGCAAACTTTTTTTTCCAGTTTTATCCGCTAGGATGTCGGCAGCCTACTGTCGGAAAATTGAGTCGGCCTGTTGAGCTACCGCTCTTTTGGTGCCCGAGGACAAGTATGCAACGCTTCTCTCACCTTTGGGGAAAAATACTGAATTTGGAAATTTGAAGCGGTGAGTACCGCCTAGCGCTAAAATCACCGTTTAGGCGGTGTGACCGCCTCAAAAATGGCGGTACCGAATTTTGACCCCAAAGAAACTATTTCCTCTGGTGGGGGAATCCAGAACGAGGGGGCATAACCTTAAAATTAGAGTCAGGCCATTTAGGAGGGAAGTCAGGAAGCACTACTTCACACAAAGGGTAATGGGAATCTGGAACGCTCTCCCCCTAAAAAGCTGTGGATCCTGGGACAATTGGAGCTTTCAAGACTGAAGATAAAGATTTTTGTTAGGTAAAGGTATTGAGGGATAGGGAGCTAAGGTGGGTAAATGGAATTGAGGTACAGATCAGCTCTGATCTAAGTGAATGGCAGAACAGGCTGTTCCTGCATGTTGCAACTGAGCGACATGGCCCTCAGTGCTCCCCACCCACCAGAACTACATAATCACCTATGTGTGCACTCTCGGTCCGTGCAGCAGAGCAGGTCTCCAGTCATCCTTGTTAATCCTTGGCACTGGACCAAGACCTAGCTGTCGAGCCCTTGTGGTGACTGATGTGTAACGGTCACCACACGTTAAAAAAATCCACGCACAGGCATCTTTCACCCTTTCAATTGGAGTTCAGGACTGGAACATTGGGTCCTTCATTGAAACATCTGTGAACTCTTATGGAAGCAAGTCATCCTCATTCGAGGGACCACCTATAATGATATAATAACCTGGGAGAGGCAAAACAAATTATAATCTGCATTATTAAAACTTGAGAGCATCTCTTTAAACAAATGAATGGAGATTTTATTTCCTTGCGTTGGAAAGGGGTTTGTTTGGAGTTTGAAGACCGTGACAGTTGCAGGTGCCTCTCTCATGAAAGCTGACTCATATCAACAATAAAACAGAAGGCTCAGAAAAGAGGGGTAAAGAATATACAGGTATCAACAGAGGGTGTCAGTGATCTTTTTATGCTCACTTTGATCGGGTAATTGTCATTGATTGTGAAGTTATCTGTAAGGCTGTGAGAAGAGACAGAGCTAATTGCTGACTCAGTGGAGAGGAGGGGAAGATTATTTTGATGCCATTGATTGACAGCTCCGTGCCAAAGCAGGGGGGGAAATTCGGCAGCTTGTAGCCAATTCACCAGTTCTCCGTGTATTATAGACTGTGACGAGGTGAGCAGTTGGTATTAATCATGTGGGTGTGTAGTGAAAATCCTTTGTTGTAATCCAGCACTTATAAATATTGCTTCTCCAGGGAATGCTATCACAGATTACGTTGCACGCAAGATCATAGCCTGTTTGAAAGGAGACCTGGGTTTGCCTAGAGGGTAGACTCAACCTCGTGTATACATTTTATACTGTGGATTCTGTACCTAGTTCAGTATTATTAGGAGGGTTAGTGAAGCATTGTGTCTTTTATTATTTTGTGAACTGAGAAGATATAAATGAAATATTATAATTTAGTGTAATCTATTATGTTGATCTTTTGATACTGTTTAATTTTTACTTTTAACTAACCTGATTTGTAGATGATAGGCTAAACCACATGGTCTGACACAGTGATTAATCTTTCATTATCAGAAGAACTGAGAGAGCCTGAGAGAGAGCCTGTGTCCTTTACAATGAGTAAACTACAGTACACAAGAATTTCTGCTCAATTCAGAGCACTGGAATTTCATCAGAAATTGCACCAGTAATGCCACCCTTTAAATTGAAGCGAGTGATTGCTTCATTGTGGCAGTGGTCCTTTACACTGAACACTTTGAGAGAAGTCTGGTTTGAGCCTGAAAGACATCCCTCAGAGGGAATAAGGGGTTATGGGGAGCGGGCAGGGAAGTGGAGCTGAGTCCATGATCGGATCAGCTATGATCATATTAAATGACAGAGAAGGCTCGAGAGGCCAATGGCCTACTCATGCTCCTATTTCTTATGTTCTTATGATGTACTCAACTTTGTGCATTGGTCTATGCCAACAAATGTCCCATGACTTTGCCAGTTAATTATCTTCCGCCTGTTACATTTTGTACAATCAACAACTTTTTTTGTTATTTGCTTCATGTGTTCTTTGCTTAAGAACTCATAGCAACACATTGCGATTAAGAACTAGATGGTTTATTATCAAAGGTTTTGTCATGTATTTAACCATCTTGCAATGACATCACTAGGGGGGGTAGTGCTGGACAGGCTAATTGGGACTCAAGGTAGACAAGTCCCCTGGTCCTGATGAAATACATCCTAGGGTATTAAAAGAGATGGCGGAAGTTATAGCAGATGCATTTGTTATAATCTACCAAAATGCTCTGGACTCTGGGGAGGTACCAGTGGATTGGAAAGCAGCTAATGTAACGCCTCTGTTTAAAAAAGGGGGCAGACAAAAGGCAGGTAACTATAGGCTGGTTAGTTTAACATCTGTATTGGGGAAAATGCTTGAAGCTATCATTAAGGAAGAAATAGCAGGACATCTAGATAGGAATAGTGCAATCAAGCAGACGCAACATGGATTCATGAAGGGGAAATCATGTTTAACTAATTTCCTGGAATTCTTTGAGGATATCACGAGCATGGTGGATCGAGGTGTACCGATGGATGTGGTGTATTTAGATTTCCAAAAGGCATTCGATAAGGTGCCACACAAAAGGTTACTGCAGAAGATAAAGGTACGCGGAGTCAGAGGAAATGTATTAGCATGGATCGAGAATTGGTTGGCTAACAGAAAGCAGAGTTGGGATAAATGGGTCCTTTTCGGGTTGGAAATCGGTGGTTAGTGGTGTGCCACAGGGATCAGTGCTGGGACCACAACTGTTTACAATATACATAGATGACCTGGAAGAGGGGATAGGGTATAGTGTAACAAAATTTGCAGATGACACAAAGATTAGTGGGAAAGCGGGTTGTGTGGAGGAGACAGAGAGGCTGCAAAGAGATTTAGATAGGTTAAGCGAATGGGCTAAGGTTTGGCAGATGGAATACAATGTCGGAAAATGTGAGGTCATCCACCTTGGAAAAAAAAAGTAAAAGGGAATATTATTTGAATGGAGAGAAATTACAACATGCTGCGGTGCAGAGGGACCTCGGGGTCCTTGTGCATGAATCCCAAAAAGTTAGTTTACAGGTGCAGCAGGTAATCAGGAAGGCGAATAGAATGTTGGCCTTCATTGCAAGAGGGATGGAGTACAAAAGCAGGGAGGTCCTGCTGCAACTGGACAGGGTATTGGTGAGGCCGCACCTGGAGTACTGCATGTAGTTTTGGTCACCTTACTTAAGGAAGGATATACTAGCTTTGGATGGGGTACAGAGACGATTCACTAGGCTGATTCCGGAGATGAGAGGGTTACCTTATGATGACAGATTGAGTAGACTGGGTCTTTACTCGTTGGAGTTCAGAAGGATGAGGGGTGATCTTATAGAAACATTTAAAATAATGAAAGGGATAGACAAGATAGAGGCAGAGAGGTTGTTTCCACTGGTCGGGGAGACTAGAACTAGGGGGCACAGCCTCAAAATACGGGAGAGCCAATTTAAAACAGAGTTGAGAAGGAATTTCTTCTCCCAGAGGGTTGTGAATCTGTGGAATTCTCTGCCCAAGGAAGCAGTTGAGGCTAGCTCATTGAATGTATTCAAATCACAGATAGATAGATTTTTAACCAATAAGGGAATTAAGGGTTATGTGGAGCGGGCGGGTATTTGGAGCAGAGTCCATGGCCAGATCAGCCATGATCTTGTTGAGTGGTGGAGCAGACTCGAGGGGCTAGATGGCCTACTCCTGTTCCTAATTCTTATGTAATTGTAACTCAAGTACACTGTATCTGTACCCTAGAAATGCACACCCTGACCACAGGGGGTGAACTTGCGGGAGACTCTCCTCACCTGGGTTTCCAGGTATAAAAGGGAAGATCCCACCCAGGGTCCACACTCCTTGGTCCTGGCAATAAAGATGGAGGTCACAGAGTGACCGTGTCTGATATATCCATGCCTCGTGTGAGTTTGTAGTAAGGTGCAGGAACATTACATTTGCCGACGAGAAACGGGAATCACCAAACCACGAGGATGGCCACCGGTGGCACAGAGGAACGTTACTGTGTGGGTGAGAACTGGGACAACTTCATGGAAAGACTCCAGTAGAGCTTTGTCACAAAGGACTGGCTGGAAGAGACAGCGGCTGACAAGCGGAGGGCGCATCTACTGACCAGCTGCGGACCACAGACGTATGCGCTGATGAAAGACCTGCTCGCACCCCAAAAGCCGGCGGACAAGTCTTTTGAAGAGCTCAGCCAGCTGATCAGTGAGCATCTCAAGCCGGCGAGTGGCGTACACATGGCCCGGCACCGGTTCTACTCTCACCGGCGTCGGGAGGGACAAAACATTTCGGACTTCGTGGCAGAACTGCGGCGCTTGGCCAGTCTCTAAGTTCTCCGATGCCTGCAGGGGGGAGATGTTAAGGGACTTTTTCCATCGAGGGCATTAATCATGCTGGCATTTTCAGGAAGCTCATAAAGACTAAGGACTTGACTTTAGAAGGGGCAGCATTGATAGCTCAGACCTTTATGGCAGGGGAAGAGGAGACTTAGCTAATTTACATGCGCAGACCTGGTCCCAACATGGCGACGGACCAGGGAGTTAACATGGTGAACGCGGCTCGGGACCCCGCAGGCAGGCAAGGGCATTTCGAAACCGCCCAGGCAGCAACAGGCTCTAGGGTGGGCCCGCAACAGGACAATGGAAAGGGGATCGGCAATTCACGCCATCTCGAGGAACAATGCGACAGCGATGGCACCATTAATACCCACCATCAGAGTGCTTAGAAACAGCCAAATGGGCAATCAGAGAGGAATGCCTGGTAACAGTCCTTTTGTTAACAGAAATCTCAATCTCAGCTCATGCTGGAGGTGCGGGGGTAGACACACTGCGAGAAGCTGCAGGTTCCAACTTTACACCTGTAGGACTTTACACCTGGACACTTGGCCAGGATGTGCAAAAAGACAGTAGCGAGGCTAATCTGCGAGACAGACGAACCAGACGAGGTGTCTGCAATGCAGGATGAGGCCTGGGGTAAAATCATAGATGCTGAAGTTCAACGGGTTCATGTGGCTAACGTCCACAGCTCATACACTAAAATGCCATCCATGATGATGAAAGTCTTACTGAATGGCATCCTGGAGCACATGGAGTTGGATACGGGAGCTAGCCAGTCACTCATGAGCGCCCAACAATTTGAGAGACTATGGCCACACAGAGCTAGCAGGCCCAAATTGGAATGCATTGAGACGCGCAGCTACGGACGTACACCAAAGAGATCATCCCAGTGCTGGTCAGTGCAAACTTGGTGGTAACACATAATGGATTACAAAACCAGCTGCCACTCTGGATCTTTCCGGGAAATGGCCCCGCGCTTTTGGGAAGGAGCTGGCTAGTTGAGATGAATTGGAAATGGGGGGATGTGCACACCATTTCATCCGTGGAGCGAAGTTCATGCTCACAGGTCCTGCAAAAATTCGTGTCACTGTTTCAACCTGGTGTCGGAACGTTCAAAGGCATGAAAGTAGTGATACCCATCATTCCGGACGCCAGACCAGTGCACCACAAAGCCAGAGCGGTGCCGTATGTGATGCGTGAAAAAATTGAATGTGAACTGGACAGGCTGCTCAGAGAGGGCATAATTTCGGCCGTTGAATTCAGCGACTGGACAAGTCCCATCGTTCTCGTCCTCAAAGCAGATGGCTCGGTTAGGATTTGTGGCGACTACAAAGCCACTATCAACCGAGTATCGCTGCAAGACCAATACCCGCTCCCGAGAGTGGAGGACCTCTTTGCCACGCTGGCAGGTGGCAAGCTGTTCATGAAGTTGGACCTCACTTCGGCCTATATGACTCAGGAACCGGCTGAAGAATCCAAGCTTCTGACTACCATCACGACGCACAAGGAATTATTTGTCTACAACAGGTGTCCGTTTGGCATTCGTTCGGCAGCAGCCATCTTTCAGAGGAACATGAAAAACTTGCTCAAATCCATTCCTGGAACGATCGTATTCCAAGATGACATTCTCATAACGGGTCAAGGCACCGAAGAACACCTCCACAACCTGGAGGAGGTGCTACGCCGATTGGATCGGGTAGGCTTGCGGCTGAAAAAGGCCAAGTATGTGTTTTTGGCCCCAGAGGTCGAGTTTTTGGACAGGAGGGTTGCCGCAGACGGGATCCGGCCCACTGAATCAAAAACGGAGGCGATCCGCCGGGCGCCCAGGCCCAGCAACACGTCGGAGTTGCGGTCATTCCTGGGACTTTTGAACTATTTTGGGAACTATCTGCCGAACTTAAGCACATTGTTGGAACCGTTATACATGCTCCTACGTAAAGGTTGTGAATGGTTTTGGGGGGATTGTCAAGAACGGGCTTTCAATAAGGCGAGGAACCTGCTGTGTTCCAACAAACTGTTGACTTTGTATGACCTGTAAAAAACTGGTCTTAACATGCGATGCGTCATCCTACGGGGTTGGGTGTGTTTTGCAGCAGGGTAACGATGACGGCCGACTCCAACCAGTGGCTTACGCCTCCAGATCGCTCTCCCAGGCAGAGCGTGGATACAGCATGGTCGAGAAGGAAGCACTCGCGTGTGTTTACGGTGTAATAAAGATGCACCAGTACCTTTTTGGTAGACAGTTCGAGCTAGAGACAGACCACAAGCCGTTAACATCCTTGTTGTCCGACAGCAAGGCTGTCAACACCAATGCGTCAGCTCGCATACAGCGCTGGGCCCTCACATTGGCTGCGCATGACTACACCATACGGCACCGGTCAGGCACCGAAAATTGCACTGACGCGCTCAGCAGGCTCCCACTGGCCACTACCGAGGGGGCATCGGAGCAGAGCGCCGAGATGGTCATGGCCGTTAAGGCTTTTGACACTGCGGGCTCCCCCAGCACAGCCCACCAGATCAAACTCTGGACCAACAGGGACTCCCTCCTATCCATGATAAAGAAATGTGTCCTGACTGGGGATTGGGAGCCCGCACACAGGGCGTGCCCCGAGGAAGTCAGACCGTTTCAGAGACGGATGGATGAGCTCTCCATCCAAGCCGACTTCCTGCTATGGGGCAGCCGGGTAGTCATGCCCCAGAAAGAAAGGGAAGCATTTATCAGGGAACTCCACAGCGAGCACCCTGGCATCGTGTTAATGAAGGCCATTGCCCGGTCACATGTATGGTGGCCGGGGATTGACTCAGACCTGGAACACTGGGTTCGCAGGTGCACGACGTGTGCCCAGCTGGACAATGCCCCCAGGGAGGCCCCACTCAGCCCGTGGCCCTGGCCCACCAGACCATGGTCACGTATTCACGTAGACTATGCGGGCCCGTTCATGGGGAAAATGTTCCTAATTGTTGTCAATGCATACTCCAAGTGGATCGAGTGCATCATATTGAGCTCGTGCGTGACATCCATCACCGTGGAGAGTCTGCGTACGGTTTTCACGACCCATGGCTTGCCGGACATCCTGGTCAGCGACAATGGCCCGGGTTTCACCAGCTATGAATTCCAGAAGTTTATGTCAGGCAATGGTATCAAACACGTCCGGACAGCGCCGTTGAAGCCGGTTTCCAATAGCCAGGCGGAACAGGCGGTCCAAGTCATAAAACAGGGCATGCTACGCATCCAAGGACCCTCCCTTCGGTACCGCCTATCGCACCTCCTGCTGTCCTACAGGTCCTGCCCACACTCGCTCACGGGAGTCTCGCCAGCGGAACTCCTCATGAAACGCACGCTCAAGACGCGACTGTCCCTCATTCACCCAGCCCTGGCAGACATTGTTGAGGGCAAGCGCCAGTCCCAAACCGAGCTCCAGATCGAAATTAAAGGGGGAGATGTATTGAAATAGATGACCCGGTATTTGTTCTTAACCATGCTTTGGGACTGGCTTTGGAAATGGCTTGAGGGCACCGTAATTGGCAAAGAAGGAAATAGCGTCATGGTGGTCCGACTAAACAATGGGCAGACATGCCGCAAACACTTGGGCCAAGTAAAGACTAGGTTCAGTGCAGACACGGAGGAACCTGAAGAAGAGCATGAGATGGCACCCACACCACTGCCAGCAGACGAGCAACAAAGACAGTCCTCAGCATGTACAGTCCCTGCGGCCAGCCCGGACAGGCCGGAATCACCTCAAGTGACAGACGTGTGGCAAGGCTCAGCCACCAGAGCCACAACTGCGGTGCTCCACGAGAGCGTCGACCACCTGACAGACTTAACCTCTGAAACAAAAAGACTTAAGGGGGGAGGTGATGTCATGTATTTAACCATCTTGCAATGACATAGTCTTGTAACTGTAACTCATGTACACTTTACCTGTACCCTAGAAATGCACACCCTGACCACAGGAGGTGAACTTGCGGGAGACACTCCTCACCTGGGTTTCCACGTATAAAAGGGGAGGTCCCACCCAGGGACCACACTCCTTGGTCCTGGCAATAAAGGTGAAGGTCACAGAGTGACCGTGTCTGATATATCTATACCTCATGTGAGTTTGTAGTAAGGTGCAGGGACACTACAGGTTTAACAATCACACTACACATTACCAGTTCATCCACCAGGCTCACAACCACCTGCCTCATCATGGATCCTCCAAAACTAACTGGCTTGGGTTTTATTGATTCTTGTGAACATCACGTGACTGGCTAAGCCATTCCCAACTCAACAGCTCTGCAAACCTGTGAGCAGACTCAAAGGTGCATACATTACATTCTTGAATGTGGGTGACACTGTCGAGGCAGTATTTATTGCCCATCCCTAGTTCCCTGAGGGCATCAAAAGTCAATGACATAGCATGGGTCTGGAGTCACATGTAGCCTGGACTGGGAGCCCCCAGCAGGTTCTCTTTCCCAAAGGACATTCATGAACTGGGTTTTTTTTATACAACATTTTGTCATGGTCATTTTCTTTCTGGTGCCAACCCATAAATTACCAGATTTATTGAATTTGATTTTACAACTTACCACAATTTGAACGCATGGAAATCAGGTGGCATCTAGAATGGGCAACCGATCTGCAATGCCAGTTTAATGCTCAAGGGGCAAGTTCAAAATCTACCCCATGATCTCTTGGTTACTAGTCCGGTACAATAACTACAGGGACACTTTACCATCATCATCTACTTCAGTGCTGGATGAATATCTGATTATGAATTGGATGGATATTCGCATGGATAGAGGATTGGCTAACTAACAGAAAACAGAGTCGGGATAAATAGTTCCTTTTTTGGCTGGCAACCAGTAACTAGTGGGGTGCCGCAGGATAAGTGCTGGGTCCTCAACTATTTACAATCTATATTACCGACTTGGAAGAAGGGACTGAGTGTAATGTAGCCAAGTTTGCTGACGATACAAAGATAGGAGGAAAAGCAATGTGTGAGGAGGACGCAAAAAATCTGCAAAAGGACATAGACAGGCTAAGTGAGTGGGCAAAAATTTGGCAGATAGAGTATAATGTTGGAAAGTGAGAGGTCATGCACTTTGGGTACTTGTGCATGAAACACAAAAGGATATTGTGCAGGTACAGCAAGTGATCAGGAAGGCCAATGGACTCTTGGCCTTTATTGCAAAAGGAATGGAGTATAAAAGCAGAGAAGTCTTGCTACAGCTATACAGGGTATTGGTGAGGCCACACCTGGAATACTGCGTCCAGTTTTAGTTTCCATATTTACGAAAGGATATATTTGCTTTGGAGGCAGTTCAGATTAGGTTCACTAGGTTGATTCCGGAGATGAGGGGGTTGACTTATCAGGAAAGGTTGAGTAGGTTGGGCCTCTACTCATTGGAATTCAGAAGAATGAGAGGTGATCTTATCGAAACGTATAAGATTATGAGGGGACTTGACGGGGTGGATGCAGAGAGGACGTTTCCACTGATGAAGGAGACTAGAACTAGAGGGTATGATCTTAGAATAAGGGGCCGCCCATTTAAAACAGAGATGAGGAGAAATTTCTTCTCTGAGGGTTGTAAATCAGTGGAATTCGCTGCCTCAGAGAGCTGAGGAAGCTGGAACATTGTCTATTTCTATCTTAAATGTATTCAATTTCTTAAACAATTAAGGGATTATGGGGAGTGGGCAGGAAGGTGGAGCTGACTCTGGAGCATCCGCGATGCTGAGGATGTCGTGAATAGCACGTTCAGTGAGTTGGTCACACCGCAAGTAAAGGTTACAAAGGCAGATAGTGGATGGGTGACCATCAGGCAGAGCAGGAGTAGGAAGGTAATGCAGGGGTCCCCTGCGGTCATCTCCCTCCAAAATAGATATACCACTTTGAATACTGTTGAGGGCGATGGCTCATCAGGGGAAGGCAGCTGCAGCCAAGTTCATGGCACCATTGGTGGCTCTGTTGCACAGGAGGGAAGGAAAAATAGTGGGAGAGCTATAGTGGTAGGGGATTCTAATGTAAGATGAATAGATAGGCATTTCTGCAGCCGCAATCAAGACTCCAGGATGGTATCTTGCCTCCCTGGTGCAAGGGTCAAGGATGTCTCAGAGCGGCTGCAAGGCATTCTGGAGGAGGAGGGTGAACAGCCAGTTGTTGTGGTGCATATAGGTACCAACGATATAGGTAAAAAATGGGATGAGCTCCTACAAGCTGAATTTATGGAGCTAGGAGTTAAATTAAAAAGTAGGACCTCAAAAGGTAGTAATTTCAGGATTACTACCAGTGCCACGTGCTAGTCAGAGTAGAAATAGCAGGATAGTTAAGATGAATACGTGGCTTGAAGAATGGTGCAAGAGGGAGGGATTCAAATTTCTGGGACATTGGAACTGGTTATGGGGGAGCTGGAACCAGTACAAAATCGGATGGTCTGCACCTGGGCAGGACCGGAACCGATGTCCTAGGGGGAGTGTTTGCTAGTGTTGTTGGGAGGGTTTAAACTAATATGGCAGGGGGATGGGAATTAATGCAGGGAGACAGAGGGAAGTAAATTGGGGGCAGAAGCAAAAGGTAGAAAGGAGCTAAGGAAAAGTGGAGGGCAGAGAAATCAAGGGCAAAAATCAAAATGGGCCACATTACAACATAATTCTAAAAGGACAAAGAGTGTTAAAAAAATAAGCCTGAAGGCTCTGTGTCTCAATGCAAGGAGTATTCGTAATAAGATGAATGAATTAACTGCACAGATAGCTGTTAACAGATATGATGTAATTAGGATTACGGAGACATGGCTCCAGGGTGACCAAGGCTGAGAACTTAACATCCAGGGTTATTGAATATTCAGGAAGGATAGACAGAAAGGAAAGGGAGATGGGGTAGCGTTACTGGTTAAAGAGATTAACGCAATATTAAGGAAGGACATTAGCTTGGATGATGTGGAATCTGTATGGGTAGAGCTGCGGAACACCAAAGGGCAGAAAACACTCGTGGGAGTTGTATACCAAACAGTAGTAGTGAGGTTGGGGATGGCATCAAACAGGAAATTAGGGATGTGTGCAATAAAGGTACAGCAGTTATCATGGGTGACTTTAATCTACATATAGATTGGGCTAACCAAACTGGTAGCAATACGGTGGAGGAGGATTTCTTGGAGTGTATAAGGGATGGCTTTCTTGACCAATATGTTGAGGAACCAACTTGAGGGCTGGCCATCCTAGACTGGGTGTTGTGAAATGAGACAGGATTAATTAGCAATCTTGTTGTTCGAGGCCCCTTGGGGAAGAGTGACCATAATATGGTAGAATTCTTCATTAAGATGGAGAGAGACTATGGTCCTGAACTTAAAGAAAGGTAACTTCAAATGGTATGAGACGTGAATTGGTTAGGATAGACTGACGAATGATACTCAAAGGGTTGACGGTGGATAGGCAATGGCAGACATTTAAAGATCACATGGATGAACTTCAACAAGTGTACATCCCTGTCTGTAGTCAAAATAAAACTGGGAATGTGGCTCATCCGTGGCTTACAAGGGAAATTAGGGATAGTGTTAAATCCAAGGAAGAGGATTATAAATTGACCAGAAAAAGCAGCAAACCTGAGGAGTGGGAGAAATTTAGAATTCAGTAGAGGAGAACAAAGGGTTTAATTAGGAGGGGAAAATAGAGTATGAGAGTAAGCTTGCAGGAAACATAAAAACTGACTGCAAAAGCTTCTATAGATATGTGAAGAGAAAAAGATTAGTGAAGACAAATGTAGATCCCTTGCAGTCAGAATCAGGTGAATTTATAATGGGGAATAAAGAAATAGCAGACCAATTGAACAAATACTTTGGTTCTGTCTTCACTAAGGAAGACACAAATAACCTTCCGGAAATACTAGGGGACCAAGGGTCTAGCGAGAAGGAGGAACTGAAGGAAATCCTTGTCAGTCAGGAAATTGTGTTAGGGAAATTGATGGGATTGAAGCCCGATAAATCCCCAGGGCCTGATAGTCTGAATCCCAGAGTACTTAAGGAAGTGGCCCGAGAAATAGTGGATGCATTAGTGGTCATTTTCCAACATTCTATAGACTCTGGATCAGTTCCTATTGATTGAAGGTTAGCTAATGTAACCCCACTTTTTAAAAAAGGAGGGAGAGAAAACAGAGAATTATAGACCGATTAGCCGGACATCAGTAGTGGGGAAAATGTTGGAATCAATTATTAAAGACGTAATAACAGCACATTTGGAAAGCAGTGACAGGATCGGTCCATGGATTTATGAAAGGGAAATCATGCTTGACAAATTTTCGAGAATTTTTTGAGGATGTAACTAGTAGAGTGGACAAGGGAGAACCAGAGGATGTGATGTATTTGGACTTTCAAAAGGCTTTTGACAAGGTCCCACACATGATATTGGTGTGCAAAATTAAAGCACATGGTATTGAGGGTAATATATTGACGTGGATAGAGAACTGGTTGGCAGACAGGCAGCAAAGAATAGGAATAAACAGATTCTTTTCAGAATGGCAGGCAGTGACTAGTGAGGTACCGCAAGGTTCAGTGTTGGGACCTCAGCTATTTACAATATACATTAATGATTTAGATGAAGGAATTGAATGTAATATCTCCAAGTTTGTAGATGACAATAAGCTGGGTGGCAGTGTGAGCTGTGAGGAGGATACTAAGAGGCTGCAGTGTGATTTGGACAGGTTAGGTGAGTGGGCAAATGCATGGCAGATGCAGTATAATGTAAATAAATGTGAGGTTGTCCTCTTTGGTGGCAAAAACAGGAAGGCAGATTATTATCTGAATGGTGACAGATTAGTAAAAGGTGCAACGAGACCTGGGTGTCATGGAACATCAGTCATTAAAAGTTGGCATGCAGGTACAGCAGGCGGTGAAGAAGGCAAATGTCATGTTGGCCTTCATAGCGAGAGAATTGGAGTATAGGAGCAGGGAGGTCTTACTGCAGTTGTCATCATCATAGGCAGTCCCTCGGAATCGAGGAAGACTTGCTTCCACTCCCAAAGTGAGTTCTCTGGTGGCTAAACAGTCCAATACAAGAGCCACAGACCCTGTCACAGGTGGGACAGACATTCATCGAGGGAAGGAGTGGGTGGGGTTGGTTTGCCGCGCGCTCCTTCCGCTGTCTGCGCCTGACCTCTTCACGCTCTTTGCGTTGAGACTCGAAGATGTCAACGCCCTTCGGGATGCACTTTCTCCCCCTTGGGTGGTCTTCGACCAGGGTCTCCCAGGTGTCAGTGATGATGTCGCACTTTACCAAGGAGGCTTTGAGGGTGTCCTTGTAACGCTTCCGCTTCCACCTTTGGCTCGTTTACCATGACGGAGCTCCGCTTAAAGCATTTGCTTAGGGAGTCTAGTGTCTGACATGCGAACTATGTGGCCTGCCCAAGTCGCTGGAGATATATCTCCAACGATGTCTCCGTAAGATCCTGCAGATCCCCTGGGAGGACAAGCGCACCAACATTAGCGTCCTCGTCCGGGCTAACATCCCCAATATTGAAGCACTGACCACTGCAGTTGGTGAGGCCACACCTTGAATATTGTGTACAGTTTTAGTCTCCTAATCTGAGGAAGGACATTCTTGCTATTGAAAGAGTGCAACGAAGGTTCACCAGACTGATTCCCGGGATGGCAGGACTGACATATGAGGAAAGACTGGATCAACTAGGCTTATATTCACTGGAATTTAGAAGAATGAGAGGGAATCTCATAGAGACATAAAATTCTGACGTGATTGGACAGGTTAGATACAGGAAGAATGTTGGGGGAGTCCAGTACCAGGGGTCACAGTCTAAGGATAAGGGGTAAGCCATTTAGGACCGAGATGAGGAGAAACTTCTTCACTCAGAGAATTGTAAGCCTGTGGAATTCTCTACCACAGAAAGTTGTTGAGGCCAGTTCGTTAGATATATTCAAATGGGAGTTAGATGTAGCCCTTATGGCTAAAGGGATCAAGGGGTATGGAGAGAAAGCAGGAATGGGGTACTGAAGTTGCATGATCAGCCATGATCATATTGAATGGTGGTGCAGGCTCAAAGGGCCGAATGGCCTCCTCCTGTCCCTATTTCTTAAGTTCTTATATTCTTATGGATTGGGGAAATAAGGGTAGAATCATACAGAACAGAAGGAGGCCATTCTGCTCATCGTGCTTGTGCTGGTTCTTTGAAAGAATTGTCCAATTAGTCCCAAACCCTTTCCTCAGAGCCCTGCAAAAATGTTTTCCTTTTCAAAAAGAAAAAAGGTCTTGCATTTATATAGCGCCTTTCATGACCACCAGACGTCTCAACGCACTTTACAGTCAATGAAGTACTTTTGGAATGTAGTCACTATTGTAATGTGGGAAACGTGGCAGACAATTTGCGCACAACAAGCTCCCACAAACAGCAATGTGATAATGACCAGATAATCTGTTTTTGTTATGTTGATTGAAGGATAAATATTGGCCAGCACATCGGCGAGCACTCCCATGCTCTTCTTCAAAATAGTGCCATGGGACCTTTGAGAGGACAGACGGGACCTCGGTTTAATGTCTCATCCAAAAGAAGACACATTCCGACAGTGCAGCACTCCCTCAGCACTGCACTGGAGTGTCAGCCTAGATTTATGTGCTCAAGTTCCTGGAGTGGGACTTGAACCCACAACCTTCTGACTCAGAGGCGAGAGTGCTACCCACTGAGCCACAGCTGACACTGTAAAGTAAATATCCAATTCCCTTTTGAAAGTTACTATTGAATTTGCTTCCATCAGCTTTTCAGGCAGTGCATTCCCGATCATATCAACTCGCTGTGTAAAAAATGTCTCCTCATCTCTCTTTTGGTTCTTTTGCCAATTATGTTAAATCTGCATTCTTTGGTTACTGACTCTCCTGCCAGTGGAAATAGTTTCTCTAGACTAAAGCTAAAAATGATTGAGGGCTGAATGGGTTGTTATATAGTAGAAGAAGAATAATGCTGGGTTTAAGTATTCTGACAAATATATGCCGAGGAACCAGAGAAATACTTAATACCCTCGATAGGACCCGTTTGAAGTTTAACTCCCAGTGTAGGTCTAGGAGTGGGTGAAGCCTGAGTCAGTTCACTGACTGTCCTTACATTGAAGTTTTAGTTCAACTCTCGATTAGAATACCTGCTAGTTACTGAGTGAATGAATTAACCCTTTCTTGCCAAGTCATCAAGGAAGATGTCAGACAACCTGTCATGCACGATAAAATTGTTGATTACAAAATCACAACTTAAATGTTAGAGTTGGCTACTGGAATAGATGTAGTGAGAGTTATCTATCAATCTGAATAGCAAATCATTAATAGACGGAGTTACTTAACAAAATGAGAAGCTAAAGTTATAAAAGCATTTCAGTGCATTGCTCTAAATCAGCATTAAAGGATATAGCAGCGATCAGAGTCTGAAATTCATACAGTTGGTGAGATTATTTTTGGGTTAAAACTCTAGATAATTTAGAAGCTAACAGCTATGATAGTCAGTCTATTAGATACATTATTATCTAAATACTGGCAGTTAGCAGTGTTTCAGAGCATACACGATGAGAAGACAATCTGCGAAACAAAGGCACTTTACTCTGACAAAGAACAGCAAGTTCCATAACACATGAAGAATGGCATGCTGGCGGTCACCTGTGGTGCTTGATAAATGCTGTAGCTCTTCTGAGGCCGCTTGCATTTTCTGCGGTCTGGAGGAGTCCGTGTTCCACGTTTATATACAGTGCGTGAAGTTGCAGCCCCTCTTCCATTATTTAAAGGGGCTGCTCCTCAATTTCTGTCTGCGCTTCAGTCCCTCTTGATCTTTGGGCACCCAGTGTGGAAGGGAGCAGGCAGGTCGGAGGATCTCCTCGTGGGACTGCTCCTGGCCCTGGCCAAAGGGGCCATTAACTGGTCCAGGCAGCGGGCGGTCGATGGGGGTCATTCAGCTCGACTGCCTGCCTCTCTTCCGCGGCTACGTTCACGCCAGAGTGTCTCTGGAGATGGAGCACGCGGTGTCCACCATGGCCTTCCGCACCAGGTGGGCACCGGAGGGACTGGAGTGCATCATCACCCCCAGCAACCAAATTTTTATTTGATTTGTTAGGTTTTCTAGTTGTGCCCCTTTAACAAAATGTACAATTTAAAATAGTTGTAGCTCTTCTGATTAGATTCTGCTGTTGATAATTAGCCCTGTAGTACATGCTAACTATTTCTAGCACTTTAGTTTGTTGGGTAATTGTTTTTCTCCCAAAAGCATACTGTTTGTAATCAACATTATTGGCTTATTTGGCTTCGTTCTGATGTACTACACACAGAGCCAAACGAATAGAAACCAATTTCCAGCATGCTATTTCAGAAGCCTTTTTGAGGGCTGTATCTTTCTTTAAAAAAAGTTTGTAAGTTAAGAAATGCAATACAGAGAGGGAACCCATAATCTCGAGACTAAATGACCACAACTTTGTTTCAGCAGGGTTAGATGGATATTCTGAAGTTTGCTTGATTAATCTTTGGGGAAAGCAGGGAGTTGAGTCCTTTAGCCAATATTCATGTATAGTTCATGTTGATGGGATGACCAAAAAACATTTTATAATAAGGAACTGGGGGGATGAAATTGCTCCTTTATTGTGTCCCGTTCGTGCCTCCGGGGGTACTAACGGGATGTAAGGCAGTTTTCGTCCAAGGAAGCGGGGGGGGTGAGGGGGGGAAGGGGGGGGGGGTGAGGGGGGAAGGGGGGGGGGTGAGGGGGGGAAGGGGGGGTGCTCCGCCTCCCAGGAAATTTCACCCACGATTTGGGAGGTGCTATCCCAGCAGTGCCGCGCAACCGGCGATGACCCCTCACCGTCCGGCACCAACCCCTTAATGCACTGCGGGGGAAATTGAATGGACAGGATAGAATCTGTGATAGGGTGGGTGATCTGTGGATGGAATGGGTTTGATGAGCTGATTGGCCTTTTCTCATTAAACACTGTCACAAGGCTGCAAAATCAACATAGTAAAGTGCTCAAAGAATCGCTGGAGGGGATACTACTGGTATTTGTCATGTATGTACTTTTGGGATCACTAGCCACTAGATGGCGTCACTGTTGGAGGCCATTGGGCTGCATGCACATGTGTGCAGCCCCAGTATAAAAGACCAGCAATTTTGTATATTAGTCACTTTGGGCCTTAATAAAACAGAGCCAATGTCATACCTCTTGGAGTTAAACAGTGCTCAGTCTAACAGTTATTGCATACACATTTGACGATGAGGCAACAAGAACCTCTGCATGCAAAAATGAGCACAATTGGATTGTTGAAGCGATTTGTGGAGGGAGAAGATTGGGCAGACTTTGTGAGCCGTTTGAGCCAGTTCTTTGTGGCCAACAAAATGGAGGAGGTCGGCAACGCAGATCGGCGCTGGGCGGTGATCCTCATGGTTTGCGGTCCAAAAATTTATGGTCTGATAAAGAATCTACTCCTGCCTGTGAGTCCAACAGAAGAATTGTGTACACTGGTACAGGACCACCTTAAGCCAGATGAGGGCATCATCATCTCGAGATACAGATTTTATACACTCGCTCAGAGGGCCAGAATGCGGCGCAATTCTTTGCCGACCTGAAACGTCTAGCAGGACCGTGTGAGTTCGGGGCTGTGTTGGCAGACATGCTGCGGGATTTCTTTGTAATCGGCATCAACCACGAGGTGATCCTGCGTAAATTACTGGCGGTGGAGACGTTGGACTTGAACAGGGCCATCACGTTCACTCAGTCATGCATGACGACGGATAGAAGTCTAAAGCAGATACGAGTGAAAAATCAAAACTCACCAATTACTGTAATTATGATTGATTCGGTGTTGGGCAGAGCGGCACATGGCAGGGCCTACCCGACTGCGTACGTGAAACCTGTGGCTGCCCAAAGTCCGCCAGCGGGAATGCATTCGATTTCTCCGTGTTGGCGTTGTGGGGGAAATCACCGGCACCAGCAGTGCCGACCTAAGCAATATAGTTGTAAAAGCTGTCTGAGAGTGGGGCATCTCCAGCGCAAGTGTCCGCAGATGAGCAAGCGTGCTGCGACACACCACGTGGAGGATGATGGTTAGACTAGCACAGATCCTGATACGCAATCCAAGGTACCAGAGGAGGAAGTGTATGGACTGTACTCGTTCCTAACTAAGAACAAATCAATAATGATCAATGTGAAATTTAATGTGGTGCCAGTATCGATGGAACTGGACATGGGGGCAATTCAATCGAAGGCATTCGACAAGCTGTGGGACATTAAGGCTATGAGGCCCAGGCTGAGTCCAGTCAATGTCAAGTTGCGCACGTACACCAAAGAACTCATACCAGTGATTGGCAGTGCCATAATTAAAGTGTCGTATGACGTTGCCATTCACGAATTACCTTTATGGATTGTCCCAGGCAATGGCCCAACGCTGTTCGGCAGGAACTGGCTTGAAAACATCAGATGCAATTGGAACGACATCAAGACGTTGTTGGAGAAAGATATATGTGCCCAAATACTAAGCAAGTTCCCCTCAATGTTCGAAACAGGCATCAGCAACTTCACGGGAGCCAAGGTGCAGATCCACATGGACTCGAATGCAAGACCCATCTATCATAAAGCTTAGGCAGTTCTGTATATGATGAGGGAGAAGGTCAAAATCGAACTGGACAGACTCCAGTGTGAAGGGATCATATCACCGGTTGAATTTAATGACTGGGCCAGCCCCATTGTTCCTGTGCTGAAAAGTGACGACACAGTCAGAATCTGGAGACTACAAGGCTACGATTAACAGGGTTTCGAAACAGGATCAGTACCCATTACCGAAGGCTGATGACTTATTTGCAACGCTAGCCGGGGTAAGTCGTTCACCAAACTGGACAACGTCGGCCTACACGACACAGTTGCTGGTCGAGACGTCGAAGAGACTTGCGTGCATTAACACGCATAAAGGACTGTTTATTTACCACAGGTGCCCTTTCAGAATTTGCTCGGCTGCAGCAATATTCCAGAGGAACATGGAGAGACTACTGAAGTCCGTTCCCAGAACCGTCGTGTTCCAAGATGACATCCTGATCATAGGTCGTGACTCCGAGGAACATCTGAACAACCTGGAAGAGGTTCTACATCGTCTGGACAAAGCGGGACTCAGACTGAGACGCTCGAAGTGCATCTTCATGGCACCAGACGTCGAATTTCTGGGGAGGAAAATTGCTGCTGATGGCAACAGGCCCATGGACCCAAAAACCAAGGCCATCAAGAATGCACCCAAGCCGCAGAATGTGACGGAGCTGTGTTCGTTCCTGGGTCTACTCAACTACTTTGGTACTTCCTACCTAAATTGAGCACCTTATTAGAACCACTGCACATGCTGCTAAGAAAAGGCGACAATGGTTGTGGGGTGCGTCTCAAGATAGAGCTTTTGAGAAAGCCACTAATCTGCTTTGCTCTAACAAGCTGCTGATACATTATGACCAATGTAAACGTTTCGTATTGGCCTGTGATGCTTTGTCATATGGAATTAGTTGCGTACTCCAACAAGCTAATGAGTCGGGTAATCTTCAAAAAGTTTGTCTAAAGCGGAAAGCCTACAGCATGGTAGAAAAAGAAGCACTAGCCTGTGTGTATGGGGTTAAAAAGATGCAAATGTACCTGTTTGGTCTTCGGTTTGAACTGGAGACAGATCACAAGCCGCTCATTTCACTGTTCTCTGAAAACAAAAGTATCAATACCAATGCTTCATCCTGCATCCAGAGGTGGGCGCTGACATTATACGCTTATGATTATGTCATTTGCCATAGACCTGGCACCAAGAATTGTGCCGATGCTTTGAGCCGTCTGCCGTTGCCCACGCCGGAGGTGGAAACGCCACAACCAGCAGACCTATTGTTAGTTATGGATGCTTTTGAGAGTGAAGGAACCCCTGTCACGGCTCAACAAGTTAACACCTGGACCAGCCAGGACCCAATTTTATCGGTGGTGAAGAGTTACATCCTCAAAGGTGATTGGTCTGCCATACCCAAGCAAATGTGCAAGGAGACCAAACCTTACATTCGTCGCAAAGACGAACTGTCTATTCAGTCAGATTATATACTGTGGGCAATCGTGTTGTTATGCCCAAGAAAGGGAGCGACATAGCACACATCCCGGCATTGTAATGATGAAAGCCATCACCAGGTCTCATGTATGGTGGCCGGGAATTGACTCTGAGCTGGAATCATGTGTGCATCAGTGCAACACTTGCATGCAGCTCAACAAAGCACCAGCGGAATCGCCGCTTAGTCTGTGGTCGTGGTCGTGGCCGTCTAAACCATGGTCCAGGATCCACATAGACTTTGCAGGTCCCTTCCTGGGGAAGATGTTCTTAGTTATGGTGGATGCATATTCGAAGTGGATAGAGTGTATAATCATGTCATCCAGCACATCCACAGCTACCATTGAGAATCTCAGTGTCATATTCGCGACACATGGTCTGCCTGACATCGTTGTTAGCGACAACGGATCGTGCTTCACCAGTCAGAAGTTTCAAGAGTTCATGAAACTCAATGGTATCAACATGTATGGTCAGCACCATTCAAACCTGCATCCATGTCATGCATACTGCTTAGTTACAGGACAAAACCACACACGCTTACTGGGGTCTCGCCTGCTGAACTAATGATGAAGAGAGGTCTTAAGACCAAGCTATCTCTTGTACACCCTGACTTGAATAATCATGTTGACGATAGAAGACAAAGTCAGCAAGGGTATCATGACCGCGCTGCTGTGTCACGCGATATTTCTGTAAATGATCCTGTATATGTTCTGAATTATGGTCAGTGTCCTAAGTGGATCGCTGGTACTGTCATGGCCAAGGAGGGCAACAGAGTATTTATTGTCAAGCTCAAAAATGGGCAAACATGCAGGAAACATATGGATCAGACAAAGCTGCGGCACACAAATGAACCGGAGCAGTCGGGGGAAGAGACAATCGACGACCAGCTAACCGAACCCCAGTCATCAGAGGACTCAGTGGTCATCAGTGAATTGGGACTTTCAATCACTGATAGGTTCAATGAAAATAGACTTTCAATCCCTGACATGGCCATTGCCACTTCCACCAGGTCAGCCACCCAGCCACCAGTCACAACAGACTATGAACACTCACCCAAGGCTGGAATTGAACTGAGACGGTCAACCCGGGAGCGTAAAACACCGGACTGTCTCAATTTGTAAAATACTGTTAATATCTCAGAGGGGGGTATTGTCATGGATGTACTTTTAGGATCACTAGCCACTAGATGGCGTCACTGTTGGAGGCCATTGGGCTGCACGCACGTGTGCGCAGCCCAAGTATAAAAGGCTAGCCATTTTGTATATTAGTCACTTTGGGCCTTAATAAAGCAGAGCCAAGGTCATACCTCTTGGAGTTAAATAGTACTTAGTCTAACAGTTGTTGCATACACAACAGTATTTGAAAAAGTTTTAAGTACGTTTTATAGCTTTGAACTGCAGCCTAGGTATTAAAGACTGAAAGAAAGGTGATCTATTGAAAAGTATATGATTCTGAGGGGGCTTGACAGGGTAGATGCAGAGAGGATGTTTCCCCTCATGGGGGGAATCTAGAACTAGGGGGCATAGTTTCAGAATAAGGGGTCGCCCATTTAAAATGGAAGTGAGGAGTCATTTCTTCTCTGAGGGTCGTGAATCTTTGGAATTATTTGCCCCAGAGAGCTGTGGAGGCTGGGTCATTGAATATATCTAAGGTGGAGATAGGCAGATTTTTGAATGATAAGGGAGTCAAGGTTTAGAGGGAGCGGGCAGGGAAGTGGTATTGAGGCCAAGATCAGATCAACCATGATCTTATTGAATGGTGGAGCAGGCTCGAGGGACCGAATGGCCTACTCCTGCTCCTATTTTTTATGCTCTTGTGTTCTTAATCTGCAGGAAGCAGATTAGTTAGCCTCCACAGATATCTTTCTACTGCCATTAGAAAATTACTATCCACATGAATTATTCAGCAGGAATTAGAAACATAGAAACATAGAAACATAGAAAATAGGTGCAGGAGCAGGCCATTCAGCCCTTCTAGCCTGCACCGCCATTCAATGAGTTCATGGCTGAACATGAAACTTCAGTACCCCCTTCCTGCTTTCTCGCCATACCCCTTGATCCCCCGAGTAGTAAGGACTTCATCTAACTCCCTTTTGAATATATTTAGTGAATTGGCCTCAACTACTTTCTGTGATAGAGAATTCCACAGGTTCACCACTCTCTGGGTGAAGAAGTTTCTCCTCATCTCGGTCCTAAATGGCTTACCCCTTATCCTTAGACTGTGACCCCTGGTTCTGGACTTCGCCAACATCGGGAACATTCTTCCTGCATCTAACCTGTCTAAACCCGTCAGAATTTTAAACGTTTCTATGAGGTCCCCTCTCATTCTTCTGAACTCCAGTGAATACAAGCCCAGTTGATACAGTCTTTCTTGATAGGTCAGTCCCACCATCCCGGGAATCAGTCTGGTGAATCTTTGCTGCATTCCCTCAATAGCAAGAATGTCCTTCCTCAAGTTAGGAGACCAAAACTGTACACAATACTCCAGGTGTGGCCTCACCAAGGCCCTGTACAACTGTAGCAACACCTCCCTGCCCCTGTACTCAAATTCCCTCGCTATGAAGGCCAACATGCCATTTGCTTTCTTAACGGCCTGCTGTACCTGCATGCCAACCTTCAATGACTGATGTACCATGACACCCAAGTCTCGTTGTACCTTCCCTTTTCCTAATCTGTCACCATTCAGAAAATAGTCTGTCTCTCTGTTTTTACCACCAAAGTGGATAACCTCACATTTATCCACATTATACTTCATCTGCCATGCATTTGCCCACTCACCTAACCTATCCAAGTCACTCTGCAGCCTCACAGCATCCTCCTCGCAGCTCACACTGCCACCCAACTTAGTGTCATCCGCAAATTTGGAGATACTACATTTAATCCCCTCGTCTAAATCATTAATGTACAATGTAAACAGCTGGGGCCCCAGCACAGAACCTTGCGGTACCCCACTAGTCACTGCCTGCCATTCTGAAAAGTACCCATTTACTCCTACTCTTTGCTTCCTGTCTGACAACCAGTTCTCAATCCACGTCAGCACACTACCCCCAATCCCATGTGCTTTAACTTTGCACATTAATCTCTTGTGTGGGACCTTGTCGAAAGCCTTCTGAAAGTCCAAATATACCACATCAACTGGTTCTCCTTTGTCCACTTTACTGGAAACATCCTCAAAAAATTCCAGAAGATTTGTCAAGCATGATTTCCCTTTCACAAATCCATGCTGACTTGGACCTATCATGTCACCATTTTCCAAATGCGCTGCTATGACATCCTTAATAATTGATTCCATCATTTTACCCACTACCGATGTCAGGCTGACCGGTCTATAATTCCCTGTTTTCTCTCTCCCTCCTTTTTTAAAAAGTGGGGTTACATTGGCTACCCTCCACTCCATAGGAACTGATCCAGAGTCAATGGAATGTTGGAAAATGACTGTCAATGCATCCACTATTTCCAAGGTCACCTCCTTAAGTACTCTGGGATGCAGTCCATCAGGCCCTGGGGATTTATCGGCCTTCAATCCCATCAATTTCCCCAACACAATTTCCCGACTATTAAAGATTTCCCTCAGTTCCTCCTCCTTACTAGACCCTCTGACCACTTTTATATCCAGAAGGTTGTTTGTGTCCGACTTAGTGAATACTGAACCAAAGTACTTGTTCAATTGGTCCGCCATTTCTTTGTTCCCCGTTATGACTTCCCCTGATTCTGACTGCAGGGGACCTACGTTTGTCCCCCTCCCAGCCTTGTCCCTCAGTCCCCCTCCCAGCCTTGTCCCTCAGTCCCCCTCCCAGCCTTGTCCCTCAGTCCCCCTCCCAGCCTTGTCCCTCAGTCCCCCTCCCAGCCTTGTCCCTCAATCTCCCTCCCAGCCTTGTCCCTCAGTCCTCCTCTCAGCTCTGCCCCTCAGTCCCCTCCCAGCCCTGCCCATCAGTCCCCCCCTCAGCTCTGCCCCTCAGCCCCCTCTCAGCCCTGCCCCTCCGTGCGGCTTCCAGCCTTGCCAAGCAGTGCTTTATAAAGTCTCCGCATATCCTCTGTGGACTCATCCACTATGCAAGCTACTTAGTATTAAATAATTAACAGCTGCTTTAGGACCATTAAAACTATAAATAGGTACCTATTTCAATACATATATATAATATTTATATATTTAATAGCAGGTAGAATTGCATATTTGTAGAAGCTCAAAAGTCTTCACGAATGAAAGATAAAAGTTGACACAATTACAGATTCTCAGTTGCATGCAGGACAGTGCCAGCTGGTTTTATATATAGGGTGAGTGCTGGGGAGAACAGTTATTGCTGGAGGTATGGGCTGGATGATAACACAAACCATGGGACTATCCAAGGTTGAGAAAGTAATGGGATGGAGAAGCCTGTATTAAAAGAAAATCTGCAGACATGAGTTTATTGCAATCTTGGCTTGTGGGCGTCGCTGGCAAGTCCAGCATTTATTTTTTTTTTTATAAATTCGTAGCCAATCGTTTCCAATTCTTTGTCAAGTCACAAACGCCAGAGGTCACCCTGCACCAGTCAAGGATCACTCTGCGCCAATGCTCTTAGCCAAAAGGCCTAGAGCCACTGCACCGTTCCTGGAAGTACTGCAATACCAGGTTCGTGCCATGGAGGTGGATGGGTCAGGTCCCCCACACACCTCCGTGGAGGTGGATGGGGTCAAGCTATCCCACCCACCTCCTGTTTACAAAAAATGTAAGCATATACCTTCCTGACCAGGGAGAAACCACCCGGAGGTCATGGTGGCTGGTCAGGTTAGTTATGCAGATCTTAGCCAAAAGGCCGAGAAGCAAGTCCAGCATTTATTGCCCATCCTTAATTGCCCTTGAGAAGTTGGTGCTGAACCACTTTTTTGAACCGCTGCAGTCCGTGTGGTGAAGGTGCTCCCACAGTGCTGTTAGGGAGGGAGTTCCAGGATTTTGACCCTGCAACGATAAAGGAACGGCGATATATTTCCAAGTCAGTATAACTTGGAGGGGAACGTGGAGGTGATAGTGTTCCCATGCGCCTGCTGCCCTTATCCTTCTCGGTGGTAGAGGTCGCGGATTTGGGAGGTGCTGCCGAAGAAGCCTTGGTGAGTTGCTGCAGTGCATTTTGTAGACAATGAGTGAGCAAGGCAATGCAAGGGACCCTGTGCCAATGTGGGTACCCAAACTTTATTTTTTTTATCCTCTCAAGTGGACAGTTCATGTGTGAGCGTAGACAGTGAGAGTCGGTGGGATATTGAAATATGGAGAGGAGTCAATATCACAATCAATCTTGACTCCATCCTCATCTCATGTCCACACACAAACACGATCCAGCAGGTCCAGCACTGGACCGAAATCAGAGGTGGGAACTGTAGTATATGCAAGCACTCTAATAACGACTCCACGAGGTAAGGGTATCGTACATGAACAGTCGTGACCTTAGTCCTTTATTGCAGCTCCAAGAGTGAGGACAACAAGAGCTGTATACTTTTATACTTGGTTACCTGGTGACCCATAGGTCTCCAGCAGTAGCACCCTCTGGTGGTACAGGTATAGTGTATACAGGGTGAAGGTACATTCAGTGGTCTAGTGTTACAGTAAATACATTAACATCCATACATCCCCCCAAGCCTTTCCCAAGTCCTTGTTGCTATGACATGGGGAGGTGATCAGTAATGGACAGTGGGAGGTTGTGATGAGAGTTGTGTGGGTGCCGGGTGTGATCCATGTGTTCATGGCTGCACACATCCATTTCCCACCCCACCCCTCCCCCCCATACGTAAACCATGTGGGTGTCACTGTTGGAGGATTCCGCAGTGGTGGAGCAAGTACATGTTGTTATGGGTAAGGTAAATACATTGTAGAATGGGTAGATGGTGGTGTTTAGTGGTGGGCAGGGCCACAGGGTGGTGTGGCCTCCTTGTCCTCCACTGGTGGTGGAAGTCTGATCATCCCAGATTCTGCCAGGAAAGCTGGAGGGTACTGGCCTCTTGCTCCCTGTGATGGCCCTGGTGCCTGGGGTAGGGGGGGGGGGTGGCGTAGGGCCAGTGGTGGTGGTCCCTTTGCTGCCCATTGACCACTGTCCCTTCAGTGGGTATGCTCCCACTGGGTGTGTGTGAACCCTTCCTGGGGCATCACATTGGTCCCAGAAGCGCAGGCTACATGATCAGGTAGCCCGCTGGATCTGGGTGTTTCCAACGGGAGGTTCTCTTTGGCATTGTCAGTATACATGTAGAACCCGGTATCATTTCTCATTCTATCATTAACATACATGATATATTGGCTCCGATCGCAACTAGCTACTTCGACATTGTTATACTTCTTTACACTTTCACATGTTACTTACAACGCTTTCTTGTGTGCTATCAGTATCTCGGTACAAAGTTACATTTGGATACCTGCCATTGTTGGTTACATTTGTCACGTTAGCATTATTGGCATCACTGTTCAACAGTACATTTATATACCTGCATTCATTAATTACACTTTTATCTTTAATATCACCAGCATCGCTGTGCCAAGAGTGGAACTGTCCCTTTAATTGTTCTGGGTTGTGGTCTCCTTTAAGAGGGCCTTGCAATCTTTACCCCAATCCGGTTCACCGCTCGGTGACACGTGTTGCTCCGTCAACGCTGCCCCTCGTGGTCTGGTTGCGGCCATATTGATTCCAGGTGCGTCGTCTCGTGGTGCGGGCGCCATCTTCTTTCTCTCCACGAGGTAGGCTGCGGTGATCCTTTTCTCCCCAGGTTCTGCCACGGACGTCGGGAATCTACCTTCTGCGCGGATCTTCTTCCCTCAAAGTCCTGCCACTGGAGCCCAGAAGGCGAAGTCTGGTCGTTCAGGTCGATCATCTCGCCGTTGAGTTGTGCAGTCTGAATCGTCGCCACGCAGTCGAGTCGGACGTTCAGATTTTCAGGTGCTGCGATGGATCCAAGTTTGGGGTCACGTAGGATGTCGATCGCCGGGGCTCGGAAGCCTTCATCGCTCTGACAGATTTGGACTTGCTTCATCCATCTTCTTCCCAGCAGCGTTGGACCATCATCGGCAACGATCCACAGGGGAAGCTTGTGTATTGCACCGCCATGGGATATCTGGACCTCCATGCTGCCAACGACTGGGATGGTGCCCTTTGTGTAGGTGAGCAGCTTTGCCTGGATTGGGGACATTTTGTTTCTGTTTTGCGGGTTTGTCCCAGAGTTTCTCAAAGGCCAGCTGATTCATCAACGACTGGCTCGCCCCTGTGTCGATCTCCATCAAGACTGGAACCCCGTTGATTTCTACTTCCATTGTCCACGGGGAACTCTTAGTGGAGCAGGTATATATTCCGTACTCTTCTTCCAGGAGCTGAGCAACTTCGTCTTCATCAGCGCTGGAGCCCGGGTGATCGGCCAACTCTTCAGCGACTCGGTGAGTGAAACTTCTTCTGCACATTCGCTGAAGGTGACCTTTAGTGTTGCAGTCTTTGCAGGTAATGTCTTTGTATCGGCACTGGTGGGCCCTGTGGTTTCCTCCACAGTGCCAGCACGGGGCTAGCCGGTTGGCCCCATGTGGCGGACTCAGGGTTGCGGGACTCAGGACAGCAATCTTGCCTCTGAAAGTTGCCATTCGGTTCAATGTTCTCGTCGGGTTAGAGTCCAGGGGGTGAGTCATCAACCATTTGGAGTCGCAGACCGAAATCATGAATGCCTGGCTCACTTTGATTGCCTTCTGCAGGGTGACAGTAATGTCCGCAGAGAGCAGCTTGTGGAGGAGGCCCTCGTGGCCGATTCCAATAACGAAGATGTCCCTTAGTGCTTCGGTGAGGTGGTCGCCAAAATCACACGGTGCAGTCAATCTTCTCAGATCTGCAGCATATTTAGCAACTTCTTGGCCTTTGGGCCGCCGGTGGGTGTAGAGCCAGTATCTGGCTGTGAGGATGCACTCTTTAGGTTTTGAGTTGTATTAAAGTTACGAGCTCCGCATTGGTTTTGGTTGTCGTCGTCACTGGGGCTAGCAGGTCCCTGACGAGGCCGTGGACATTGGGCCCACAACTGCTGAGCAGGATGGCTCTGCGCTTGTTCGCCAGCGAGATCGGTGAGTCCCCAGCCAGGTCGTTTGCCCATCTCCCTGCCAAATTAGTTTAAACCCTCCCCAACAGCGCATTAGCAAACTTTCCCACAAGGATATTGGTTCCGGCCCTGTTGAGGTGCAACCCGTCAGCCTTCGGAGTCAGGGGACAAGTAGCAGAATGGATCGCTAGCTGGCTTCAAGACAGAAAGCAAAGAGCAGGGGTAAAAGGTGGCAGTTCACAGTGGCAGAAGGTTAGTAGTGGTGTTCCACAAGGATCAGTGCTGGGACCACTGTTGTTCACAATTTACATTAACGATTTAGATTTGGGATCAAAAACACAATTTCTAAATTTACAGATGATACCAAATTGGGGGATAGTCAATACTGAGGAGGAATTTACAGGAGCACATTAATAAACTTGCAGAATGGGCTTATAATTGGCAAATGAAGTTCAACACAGATAAATGTGAGGTATTATATTTTTGGTGGGATGAATATAGAGAGGTCACTTATTACTTAGAGGGTGCGAGTCTGGGTGGGGTAGAGGAACAAAGGTATCTCGGAGTACAAATACACACATCACTAAAAATAGCAACACAGGTTAGCAAGGCCATAAAAAACCAAACTAAGCACTAGGGTTTATTTCTGGAGGGAAAGAATTGAAAAGTAGGGAAGTTATGCTAAACCTGTATCAAACTTTGGTTAGACCATACTTGGAGTACTGCATACAGTTCTGGTCACCATATGATAAAAAGGATATAGAGGCACTGGAGAGGTTGCAGAGAAGATTTACAAGGAAGACATCAGAAATGCAAGGGTATACATATCAGGAAAGAATGAACAGGCTGAGTCACTTTTCTCTTGAAAAAAGAAGGCTCAGCGGGTGACCTAATAGAGGTCTTTAAAATTATAAAAGGTTTTGATAGAGTGCATACAGAGAGAATATTTCCACTTGTGGGGAATAGCATAACTAAAGGCCATCAATATAAGATAGTCACCAAGAAATCCAATAGGGAATTCAGCAGAAAATTATTTACCCAAAGCGTGGTGAGAATGTGGAACTCGCTACCACAGGGAGTGATTGAAGTGAATAGTATAGATGCATTTAAGGGGAGGCTAGACAAGCATATGAGGGAGAAGCAAATAGAGGGTTATGCTGATAGATTTAGATGAGGAAAGACGGGAGGAGGCTCGAGTGGAGCATAAACGCCGGCATGGACTGGTTGGGCCGAATGGCCTGTTGCTGTACTGTACATCCCATGTAATCCTATGTACAGGTCCCACCTTCCCCAGAACCAGTCCCAATGCCACAGGAATCTGAAGCCCTCCCTCCTACACCATCTCTCCAGCCACACATTCTGCTCTATCCTTCTATTTCTATATTCATTCACACGTGGCACCAGGAGTAATAGAAGATTACTACCTTTGATGTCTTGCTCTTTAATCTGTTTCCTTGCTCCCTAAAATCTGCCTGCTAGACCTCATCCCTCTTTCTACCCATGTCGTTGGTACCGATATGGACCACGACCTCTGGCTGTTCACCCTCCTCCCTCAGAATGTTCTGTAGGCGCTATGAGACATTCTCAACTCTAGCACTAGGGAGGCAACTGTTGTGTATGCAATAACTCAATAGACTGAATACTGTAAACTCCGAACAGGTACAAACCTGGCTCTACTTTATTAGGACCCAAAGTGCTTACAATACAAGATGGCTGGCCTTTTATACCTGGGCTGCACACATGTGCGCAGAGCCCAATGACCTCCTACAGTGGCACCATCTGGTGGCTAGCAAATCCAAGAATACATACATGACAAAATCCCCCTTTAAGATATTAGTAACGGTCTTTTTACAAATTGAGATGGTCCTGGGCTTTCCACTCCCGAGTTGAACGTCTCAGTTCAACTCCAGCCTTGGGCGAGCGTTCTAAGTCTGTTATGACTGGGGGCTGGGTAGCCGATCTGATCGGAGTGGCAATGACCACGTCAGGGATTGAAAGTCCAGTTTCATTGACCATGTCAGTGATTGAAAGTCCAGATTCATTGATGACAGCGGAGTCCTCTGATGACTGAGGGTAGGTTGGTTGGTCACTGATTGTGTCTTCCTCAGACTGTTCCGGTTCATCCGTGTGCTGCAGCTTTATCTGATCAACATGTTTCCTGCATGTCTGCCCATTCTTGAGCTTAACGATAAACATTCTGTTACCCTCCTTGGCCATAACAGTACCGGCGATCCATTTGGGATCTTGACCATAATTCAGTACATACACAAGATCATTGATAGAAATGTCATGTGACACAGTAGCGTGATCATGATACCCTTGCTGACTTTGACATCTGTATTCGGCACGATTATTCAAGTCAGGGTGGACAAGAGAGAGCCTGGTCTTGAGACCTCTCTTCATCAATAGTTCAGCAGGGGAGACCCCAGGAAGCTTATGGGGTCTTGTCCTGTAACTAAGCAATATGCGTGACAAGCGAGTTTGCAGTGAACCTTGAGTTACACGTTTCATACTGTGCTTGATGGTTTGGACCGCAAGCTCTGCTTGTCCATTGGATGTGGGTTTGAATGGTGCTGACCTCATATGTTTGATACTATTGAGTTTCATGAACTCTTGAAACTCCATACTGGTGAAGCAAGATCCGTTGTCGCTTACAACGATGTCAGGCAGACCATGCGTAGCAAACATGACACGGAGGCTCGCAATGGTAGCTGTGGATGTGTTGGATGATTGTACACTCTATCCACTTGGAATAAGCATCCAACACAACTAAACATCTTTCCCAGGAAGGGACCTGCAAAGTCGATGTGGATTCTGGACAATGGTTTAGATGGCCACGACCACAGACTCAGCGGCGATTCCACTGGTGCTTTACTAAGCTGCATGCAAGTGTTGAACTGATGCACACATGATTCCAGATCAGAGTCAATTCCAGGCCAACATACATGAGACCTGGTGATGACTTTCATCATGACAATACCGGGATGCATGCTATGTAGATCATGCACAAATTTCTCTCTGCCTTTCTTAGGCATAACAACACGATTACCCCACAGTATACAATCTGATTGAATGGATAGTTCGTCTTTGCGACGGATGTAAGGTTTGGTCTCCTCACACATTTGCTTGAGTATGGCACCACTAAGGATACAAAGTTTCACAACCGATAATATCGGGTCCTGGCTGATCCAGGTCTTAACTTGTTGAGTCGTGACAGGGGTTTCCGTCACTTTCAAAAACATCCATGACTAACAGTAGGTCTGCAGGTTGTGGCATCTCCACCTCCGGTGTGGGCAACGGCAGACGGCTCAATGCATCAGCACAATTCTCTGTGTCAGGTCTATGGCAAATGACATAATCATAGGCAGATAATGTCAGAGCCCACCTCTGGGTGCAGGAAGATGCATTGGTATTGATACCTTTGTTTTCCGAAAACAATGAAATGAGTGGCTTGTGATCTGTTTCCAGTTCAAACCGAAGACCAAACATGTACTAATGCTTCTTTTTAAGCCCATACACACAGGCTAGTGCTTCTTTCTCTACCATGCTGTAGGCTCTTTCCGCCTTTCACAAACTTTTTGAAGCATATGCAACAGGTTGTAATTTGCCCGCCTCATTAGCTTGTTGGAGCACACAACCAACACCATATGACGAAGCATCACAGGCCAATACTAGACGCTTACACAGATCATAGTGTACCATCATAATGTAACAGCAGCTTGTTAGAGCAAAGCAGATTAGTAGCTTTCTCAAAAGCTCTGGCTTGAGATCCAGTTGTCGCCTTTTCTAAGCAGCGTGTGCAGTGGCTCTAATAAGGTGCCCAATCTAGGTAAGAAATTACCAAAGTAGTTGAGTAGACCAAGGAACGAATGCAGCTCCGTCACATTCTGAGGCTTGGGTGCATTTTTGGTGGCCTTGGTTTTGGAGTCCGTAGGCCTGATGCCATCAGCTGCAATTTTCCTCCCCAGGAATTCGACTTCCGGTGCCATGAAGACGTACTTCGAGCGTTTCAGTCTGAGTCCCACTTTGTCCAGACGATGTAGAACCTCTTCCAGGTTGTTCAGATGTTCGGCGGAGTCACGACCTGTGACCAATATGTTATCTTGGAACAGGACAGTTCTGGGGACGGACTTCAGTAGACTCTCCATGTTCTTTTGAAATATGGCTGCAGCCGAGCGAATTCCAAAAGGAAACCTGTTGTAGATCGTCCTTTATGAGTGTTGATGCACGTAAGTTTCTTCGACGTGTCGACCAGCTCCTGTGTCATGTAGGCCGACATCAGATCCAGTTTTATGAACTACTTCTCCCTGGCTAGTGTTGCAAACAGGTCATCAGTCTTCGGTAACGGGTATTGATCCTGTTTCGAAACTCGATTGATCATAACCTTGTAGTCTCCACAAATCCTGACAGTGCCAGCACTTTTCATGGGAACAATGGGGCTGGCCTATTCGTTAAATTCGACCGGTGATAGGATCCCTTCATGCTGGAGTCTGTCCAGTTTGATTTCGACCTTCTCCCTCATCATGTACGGAAGTTGCATCTGAGTCCACGTGGATCTGTACCTTGGCTCCCGTGAAATTGCCGAAGCCTGCTTCAAATAGCGAGGGGAATTTGCACAGCACTTAAGCACATGAAGTATCCTCCTCTGAAGACAACGCTTTGATCTCGTTCCAGTTCCATTTGATTTTTTCTAACCAGTTCCTGCTGCACAGCATTGGACCATTGCCTGGAACAATCCATAACGGTAAATCGTGAACCGCTCCAACATATGACACCTTGATTACTGCACTGCCAATCACCGTTATGAGTTCTTTAGTGTACGTACGCAACTTGGCATTGACAGGACTCAGCTTAGGCCTCACAGCCTTAGTATCCCACAGCCTGTCGAATGTCCTCTAGCTCATTAATGATTGACTCGCACCCGCGTTCAATTCCATCGATACCAGCACACCATTAAGTTTTACATTAATCATTATCGGTTGGCTCCTTGTTAGGAACGAATATAGTCCGTACACTTCCTCCTTTGGTATCTCGGATTGCATATCCGGATCCGCGCTAGGTTGGTCATCACCCTTCACATGGTGTGTCGCAGCACGCTTGCTCAGTTGCGGATATATGCGCTGGAGATGCCCCACTCTTGAACAGCCTTTACAAATGTACTGTTGAAACGGACACTGATGATGCCAATGATTTCCCCCACAATGCCAACACGGTGATATCGGATTCATTCCTGTTGGCGGACTTTGAGCAGCCACAGGTTTTGTGTATGCAGTCGGGTAGGCCCTGCCATATGCAGCTCTGACAAACGACAATACTATCTTGTTTACAGTACTTGCCGAGTTCCAATTTTTCAATGACATCTGCTTTAAGCTTTTGTCCGTCGTCATGCATGATTGAGCAATCGTGATGGCCTTGCTCAATCCAGCGTCTCCACCGCCAGTAGCTTATGCAGGATCGCCTCGTGGTTGATGCTAATTACAAAGAAGCATGTCTGCCAACGCAGTTTCGAACTTACACAGTCCAGCTAGATATCTTAGGTCAGCAACGAATTCCGATACATCCTGGCCCTCAGAACGAATGTGCATATAGAATCGATATCTTGAGATGATAATGCCTTCATATGCTTTGAGATGGTCACGTACCAGAGCACACAATGTTTCATAGTCCTTGTCCATTAGACTTAAGGGCGAGTGAAGATTCTTTAAGGGTCCATAGATTTTTGGACCGCAAACCGTGAGGAGGACCGCCCAGCGTCGATCTGTGTCTGCCTATTTCTCCATTTTGTTGGCCACGAAGTACTGGTTCAAGCGGGCTACAAAGTCTGCCCAGCCTGCTCCCTCCACGAATCGCTCCAGAATTCCAACTGTGCTCATTTTTGCATGCGAAGGTTCTTGTTACCTCGTCGCCAAATGTTGTGTATGCAATAACTCAATAGACTGAACATTGTAAACTCTGAACAGGTACAAACCTGGCTGTACTTTATTAGGGCCCAAAGTGATTACATTACAAGATGGCTGGCCTTTTATACCTGGGCCGCACACACGTGCGCACAGCCCAATGACTTCCGACAATGGCGCCACCTGGTGGCTAGTAAACCCAAACATACATACATGACAGCAACATACGGTCCTGGAATCACGTCTGTGGCCGCAGAAACGCCTCTGTTCCCCTAACCTTACCACTATTCTTCTTCCTCCCCTGCCACCTCCCCCAACCCCTGTACAGCTGAGCCACCCGTGTTGCTGTGGACTTGGCTCTGGCTGTACTCCCCAGAGGAACCATCACCCTCACCAGTTCTCAGAACAGAATACTGATTGGAGAGTGAGATGCATTCTGTGCTATAGAATTCTATGATTGTATGAACCTTTTTGTAATTCACCAGTAAAGTTACATTTGGAAGTTTGTGTGGAACGGCAGAGTAACTTCAGCCAACTCACTCAATCCTGGGTGGCACTTTGGCGAGGATCGCATTTGCCACCGAGATTGGGAGCTCCCGCCCAGATTCATGGCGTAAGTCGGTTCTTTACTGCTGGGTGGTCTTTCAAGGACTTTTTCACAAAACTCCCGCCCAAAGTACCGGCCGGTATCTCGGCGGTCCTTTGGGCGGAACTTGGCTTCCACCAAGTTCGGGCCCATAGATTCTATGCATGGAAGCAAGTTACTGAGCTCAAGCTGTGATTGCAGGGTTAGGTGACATGAATACAAAATTGGCCATCCTCAGATGAGACCAGAAACTAGTAGAAAGGTTCTCCTATCAAGCAATAGATATGATGGAACCATCTCATTAAAAATACTCGTTGGTTAGCTCCTTTAAAATATCACATGGACAATTACTGCTAATGAAAACGATTGAAAGTCATAGAGACAACTATATACATCCTTCTACTCCCTACAGAATTACCAATGGATCTGATTACTTTCTCAATGCATTGACTCAGTATTTATACTAGTTAATGCGGTATAGGGTGAGGGGCACCAGTAAATGGGGGATTGGGAGGGGCACCAGTAAATGGGGGATAGGGGAGGGGTGCCAGTAAATGGGGGATAGGGGACGGGCACCAGAAAATGGGGGATAGGGGAGGGGTGCCAGTAAATGGGGGATTATGGAAGGGCACCAGTAAATGGGGGATTGGGGAAGGGTACCAGTAAATGGGGGATAGGGGAGGGGCACCAGTAAATGGGGGATAGGGGAGGGGTGCCAGTAAATGGGGGATAGGGGAGGGGTACCATTAAATGGGGGATAGGGGAGGGGTGCCAGTAAATGGGGGGGGGAGATAGGGGAGGGGCACCAGTAAATGGGGGATAGGGGAGGGGTACCATTAAATGGGGGATAGGGGAGGGGTGCCAGTAAATGGGGGGGGGAGATAGGGGAGGGGCACCAGTAAATGGGGGATAGGGGAGGGGTGCCAGTAAATGGGGGGGGGGAGATAGGGGAGGGGCACCAGTAAATGGGGGATAGGGGAGGGGCACCAGTAAATGGGAGATAGAGGAGGGGCACCAGTAAATGGGGGATAGGGGAGGGGTACCAGTAAATGGGGGATAGGGGAGGGGTACCATTAAATGGGGGATAGGGGAGGGGTGCCAGTAAATGGAGGGGGAGATAGGGGAGGGGCACCAGTAAATGGGGGATAGGGGAGGGGCACCAGTAAATTGGAGATAGGGGAGGGGCATCAGTAAATGGCGGATAGGGGAGGGGCACTAGTAAATGGGGGATTTGGAGGGGCACCAGTAAATAGGGGGGGATAGGGGAGGGGCACTAGTAAATGGGGGAGAGGGGACAGGCACCAGGAAATGAGGGAGTGGGGAGGGGCACCAGTAAATGGGGGATTGGGGAGGGGCACCGGCAAATGGGGGATAGGGGAGGGGCACCAGTAAATGGTGGATAGGGGAGAGGCACCAGTAAATGGGGGATAGGGGAGGGGCACTAGTAAATGGGGGATAGGGGAGAGGCACCAGTAAATGGGGGATAGGGGAAGGGCACCAGTAAATGGGGGATAGGGGAGGGGCACCAGTAAATGAGGGAGTGGGGAGGGGCACCAGTAAATGGGGGATTGGGGAGAGGCACTAGTAAATGAGGGATAGGGGAGAGGCACCAGTAAATGGGGGATTGGGGAGGGGCACTAGTAAATGGGGGATAGGGGAGAGGCACCAGTAAATGGGGGATAGGGGAGGGGCACCAGTAAATGGGGGATTGGGGAGGGGCACTAGTAAATGGGGGATAGGGGAGGGGTGCCAGTAAATGGGGGAGAGGGGACAGGCACCAGTAAATGGGGGAGTGGGGAGGGGCACCAGTAAATGGGGGATTGGGGAGGGGCACTAGTAAATGGGGGATAGGGGAGGGGTGCCAGTAAATGGGGGATAGGGGAGTGGCACCAGTAAATGGGGGAACCAGCCCACACTGCGATGTGTGCGCGCTAGGTCAGTGCAGCAGAGCAGGTCTCCAGTTGTCCTGGTTAACACTTGCCACTGGACCAAGACCTAGCTCTGTCAAGCCCGTGTGGTGGCTGGTGTCAGTCACCACACGTTAAAAAAATCCACGCACAGGCATCTTCCACCCTTCAATTCGAGTTCAGGACTGGAACATCGGATCCTTCATTGAAACATCTGTGAACTCATGTCGAAGCAAGTCATCCTCGTTCGAGGGACCGCTGTGATGATGATGACTGCGTGCTTCATAAGACACCAACTCAAAGTATGAATGTCCTACTGCGTTCTTTCACCCAATCACTATGGATTAAATGACGTATTTAAAGTGGAATTGACACCTTATTGGGAGCTTTGGGGGCAGGCACAGATTTAACACTATTACTGGGTTAATTTTTTCAATGCATTATTTTTTTGTTCACTTTGAATTATAGTCTTAACGGCTTGTCCTGGTAGACAGGGTAGGTGACAATGACATTGTATCCCCTTATTACTGTATGTGACCTGCCTTTAAAGACAGGAAAATGTCTTGCAGGAAGATACTAATGGATATAGTACAGTGATACCTTTCATTAACTGAAATTATATTTACACTTAATATTCACTTAAACCATGCAGTAATCCAGAGGTCTGGATTAATAATCTGGAGAAAGCTAGTTCAAATCCTACCATGGTAGTTTGAGAATTGGAATTCAGTTTTAAAAATCTGAAATAAAAACAGGTATCAGTAAAAGTGACCATGAGCTGTTGGATTATCATAAAGTCCCAACTGGTTCATGAATGTATTTTTAGAGAAGGAAACCTGCTGTCCTTATTGTTGTGTATCTGTAAAGCATGCACTCCCATGTTCCGCCACCAGGGAGCACATCCCCTAAAGTCCCAAGGGATCCCAGCATCCCTTGGGAGCACTGTATATAAGCCAGCCACTAAGGCCTGTTACTCACTCTGGAGTGTCTTAATAAAGACTCAGGTCACTGTTACTGTTACCTCCCTGTGTGCAGTTTCATCTGTGTTAGGAACACAACAACTGGCGACGAGCACACGAATCCAACGCAAAGATGCAGCAAACTGTGGGCATCCTGGAGAAGTTCTTGGAGGGTGAGGACTAGGAAGCCTATGTCGAACGGTTAGACCAGTACTTTGTAGCCAACAAGCTGGACGGAGAAGGAAGCGCTGCAAAAAGGAGAGCGGTCCTCCTCACGGTCTGCGGGGCACCGACCTACAGCCTCATGAAGAATCTTCTGGCTTCCAGTGAACCCACAGATAAGTCTTATGAGGAGCTGCGTACACTGGTTCTGGAGCATCTTAACCCGAGGGAGAGTGTGCTGATGGCGAGGTATCGGTTCTATACGTACCAGCAATCTGAAGGTCAGGAAGTGTCGAGCTACGTCGCCGAGCTAAGGCGACTTGCAGGACAATGTGAGTTTGATGGCTACCTGGAGCAAATGCTCAGAGACTTTTTTGTACTGGGCATTGGCCACGAGACCATCCTACGAAAACTTTTGACTGTAGAGACACTGACCCTCAGTATGACCATTGCAATAGCACAGGTGTTTATGTCCACCAGTGATAACACCAAACAAATCTCTCAGCACACAAGTGCTAGCAATGTTCATAAATTAACTGGAACTGTGTTTGCGAGCAGAAATGTACAGGGCAGAAATCACTAGTCTGCAACTACCAGCAGGCCTCAGGTGACCCAGATGACTCAGAGTCTGCAACAAAGATAAATGTAAGGCAATTCACACCTTGTTGGTGTTGTGGAGGCTTCCATTCAGCCTATTCATGCCGTTTCAAAGGGTATGTTTGCAAGAGCTGTGGAACAATGAGGCACCTCCAAAAAGCTTGTAGATGAGCTGCAAGCTCTACAAAACCTGCTAACCACCACGTGGCAGAGGAAGATCGGTCCATGGTGGACCAAAGCAATTTCGAACCTCAGAGAGAGGAGGCAGATGCTGAAGTACACGGGGTGCACAAATTTTTGACGAAATGTCCACCTATAATGCTAAACGTAAAATTGAATGGCTTACCCGTAGCCACGGAACTGGACACTGGCGCTAGCCAATCCATCTTGAGTAAAAAGATGTTTGAGAGACTGTGGTGCAACAAGGCACTCAGACAAGCCCTGAGCCCCATCCACATGAAACTGAGAACGTACACCAAAGAGCTTATCACTGTCCTGGGCAGCGCCATGGTCAAGGTCACCTACGAGGGCACAGTGCATGAGCTGCCACTCTGGATTGTCCCGGGCGATGGCCCCACACTGCTTGCAAGGAGCTGGCTGGAACTGGGATGACATCCGAGCACTATCACATGTCGATGAGGCCTCATGTACCCAGGTTCTTAACAAATTTCCTTCCCTTTTTGAGCCGGCATTGGAAACTTTTCCGGGGCGAAGGTGCGGATCCACTTGGTCCCAGAGGCACGACCCATTCACCACAAGACGCGAGCGGTACCTCACATGATGAGGGAGAGAGTGGAAATCGAGCTGGACAGGCTGCAATGCGAGGGCATCATCTCCCCAGTGGAATTCAGCGAGTGGGCCAGCCCGATTGTTCCAGTACTCAAAAGTGATGGCACGGTCAGGATTTGCGGGAATTATAAAGTAAGTATTAATCGTTTCCCGCTACAGGACCAATACCCACTACCTAAGGCAGACGACCTATTTGCGACGCTGGCAGGAGGCAAGACATTCATCAAGCTCGACCTGACTTCGGCCTACGCAGGAGCTGGAGGCATCTTCAAAGGGCCTCACCTGCATCAACACGCACAAGGGACTGTTCATCTACAACAGATGCCCGTTTGGAATTCGGTCGGCTGCAGCGATCTTCCAGAGAAACATGGAGAGCCTACTCAAGTCGGTACCATGCATGGTGGTTTTCAGGACGACATATTGGTCACGGGTCGGGACACCGTTGAGCACTTACAAAACCTGGAGGAGGTCCTCCAGCGACTGGATCGCGTAGGGCTGCGGCTGAAGAGGTCGAAATGCGCCTTCATGGCAACAGAAGTTGGAGAGAAAGATCGCGGCGGACGGAATTTGGCCCACAGACGCCAAGACAGAGGCTATCAGGAACGCGCCCAGGCCACAGAATGTCACGGAGTTGCGGTCATTCCTGGGACTCCTCACTATTTTGGTAACTTCCTACTGGGGTTAAGCACCCTCTTAGAGCCCCTACATGTGTCATTGGGTAAAGGTGAGAACTGGGTATGGAGAAAAAAAACAAGCAATTGCTTTTGAGAAAGCCAGAAACATTTTATGTTCCAACAAGCTGCTTGTATTGTATAATTTAAGTAAATGACTCGTTCTAGCATATGATGCGTCGTCGTACGGAGTCGGGTGTGTATTACAACAAGTTAACGTTGTGGGGAAGTTGAAACCTGTTGACTATGCTTCCAGGAGCTTGTCTAAGGCCGAGAGGGCCTACAGCATGATTGAGAAAGAGGCATTAGCGTGTGTGTTCGGGGTAAAGAAAATGCATCAGTACCTGTTTGGCCTCAAATTTGAGCTGGAAACCGATCACAAACCCCTCATATCCCTGTTCGCTGAAAACAAGGGGATAAATACTAATGCTTCAGCCCGCATACAAAAGTGGGCACTCGCGCTATCAACGTATAACTATACCATCCGCCACAGGCCAGGCACCGAGAATTGTGCGGATGCTCTCAGTCGGCTACCATTGCCCACCACGGGGGTGGAAATGGCGCAGCCTGCAAACTTGTTGATGGGGCCGCAGCCCGCAGACTTGTTGATGGTCATGGAAGCGTTTGAAAATGATAAATCACCTGTCACAGCCCACCAGATTAGGACTTGGACCAGCCAAGATCCTCTGCTATCCCTAGTAAAAAACTGTGTACTGCATGGGAGCTGGGCCAGCATCCCCGTTGAAATGCAAGAGCTAATCAAGCCGTTCCAGCGGCGAAAGGACGAGCTGTCCATTCAGGCAGACTGCCTGTTGTGGGGTAACCGCGTAGTGCTACCCAAAACGGGCAGGGAGACGTTCATCTCGGATCTCCACAGCACACACCCGGGTATAGTAATGATGAAAGCGATAGCCAGATCCCACGTGTGGTGGCCCGGTATCGACTCTGACTTAGAGTCCTGTGTACGGCAATGCAGCGTGTCTGCTCAACTGAGCAACGCGCCCAGAGAGGCAACCTAAGTTTGTGGTCCTGACCCTCCAGACCATGGTCGAGGATCCATGTCCGTTTCTCGGTAAAATGTTCCTGGTGGTGGTGGATGCTTTTTCAAAATGGATTGAATGTGAAATAATGTCGGGAAGCACCGCCACCGCCACCATTGAAAGCCTAAGGGCCATGTTTGCCACCCACAGCCTGCCTGACATATTGGTCAGTGACAACGGGCCATGTTTCACCAGTGCCGAATTTAAAGAATTCATGACCCGCAATGGGATCAAACATGTCACCTCGGCCCCGTTTAAACCATCGTCCAATGGGCAGGCAGAGCGGGCAGTACAAACCATCAATCAGAGCCTCAAACGAGTCACAGAAGGCTCACTCCAAACCCGCCTGTCCCAAGTACTGCTCAGCTACCGCACGAGACCCCACTTGCTCACAGGGGTGCCCCTGGCTGAGCTACTCATGAAAAGGACACTTAAAACCAGACTCTCTCTGGTTCACCCCAACCTGCATGATCAGGTAGAGAGCAGGCGGCAGCAACAAAATGTAAACGATGGTCGCGCCACTGTGTCACGGGAAATTGATCTGAATGACCCTGTATATGTGCTAAACTATGGACATGGTCCCAAGTGGATCGCGGGCACGGTGATAGCTAAAGAAGGGAGTAGGGTGTTTGTAGTCAAACTAGACAATGGACAAATTTGCAGAAAGCATCTGGACCAAACGAGGCTGCGGTTTACAGAATGACCTGAACAACCCACAGCAGACGCCAACTTTTTCGAGCCCACAACACACACCCAAAGGATCAACGACACCACGCCGGACCAGGAAATCGAACCCATCACGCCCAACAGCACAGCAAGGGCAGGCTCACCCAACAGCCCTGCAGGGCCAACAGCACGCCAGCCCAGCGAGGGCACAGCCAACACACCAGAACAGACATTTGTACCGAAGCGGTCCACCAGGGAAAGAAAGTCTCCCGACCGCCTCACCTTGTAAATAGTTTTCACTTTGACTTTGGGGGGGAGTGATGTTGTGTATCTATAAAGCATGCACTCCCATGTTCTGCCATTAGGGAGCGCATCCCTTGGAGTCCCAAGGGATCCCAGCATCCCTTGGGAGCTCTGTATATAAGCCGGCCCCGAAGGCCTGTTACTCACTCTGGAGTTTCTTAATAAAGACTGAGGTCACTGTTACTTTAACCTCCCTGTGTGCAGTCTCATCTGTGTTAGGAACACAACACTTATCTGGCTTATATGTGACTCCAGTCCTACATCATGTGATTGACTCTTAACTGCCCTCTAAAGTATCCTAGCAAACCACTCAGTTGTATGACCAGCTTCTCTTGGCAAAGAGTAATATGCAGTAAATGCCAGCCTTACCAGCAATGCCCACAGCTTTGTCCCATCCTCTCGTCAAAAAAATTACCTGAAAAAAATAAAATAGGCTAGTCTATCCATGTCCAATGTCTCAGAAAATTGACTAGTATGATATTCATATGTGGGTACATATATATTTAGATTGTGATGATATGTGTGTGTATATAGATTGTAGATTATATGTACACATGTATGTGAGGATATATATATATGGAAGAAACTGTACAGTTTTGGTTTCTTTACCTCAGGAAGGATATACTTGACTTAGAGAGGGTGCAATAAATGTTCACTAGATTGATTCCTTGGATGAGAGGAGAGATTTGAGTAGAATAGCCTATATTCTCTGGAATTTAGAAGAACGAAAGGTGATCTCATTGAAACATATAAAATTACATAGGATATACGGCACAGAAACAGGCAATTCGGCCCAACCAGTCCATGCCAGCATTTATGCTCCACTCGAGCCTCCTCCCGTCTTTCCTCATCTAAATCTATCAGCATAACCCTCTATTCCCTTCTCCCTCTATTCATCCATGGTGTCTCATTAGTGTTTAGTTTGTTCTTGTTTTTTAGCAGAATATATTTTTCCTGGACTCTGTTGAACATCATTTTAAATGTTTCTATTGTTGTTCTGTGTCATTGTTTGTCAATATTGTTGCCCATTTTATTTTCTCAAGTTCTATTCTCAGCTCCTCAAAATCAGCTTTCCTCCAATCTCTTACCCTGGTTTTCGTCATACTTATGTCTTTCTCAATTATCATCTGAAAGCGTATTATATTATGGTCACTATTGCCCAGATTTCCCCTACTTTTACTTCTCTTATCTGCTCTGGTTCATTCCCCATTACTAGATCCAATAGTAAATCCTCCCTTGTTGTGCTTTTTACGTATTGGGAAAGAAAGGAGTCCTGTACACATTGTTAGAACAGTGACTGCACTTCAAAAGTACTTCATTGCTGTGAAGCACTCTGGGACGTTCTGAGGTCATAGAAGTTCTGAAAGAAAATATAAATAGCAGCAGGAGCAGGTGTAAATTCTTGGAAGGCTTGACAGGGTAGATGCTGAGAGGTTGTTTACCCTGGCTGGAGAGTCGAGAACTAGGGGACATAGTCTCAGGAAAAGGGGTCAGCCATTTAGGAATGAGGTAAGGAGAAATTTCTTCACTCAGAGGGTTGTGTATCTTTGGAATTCTGTGCCCCAAAGTGCTGTGGATGCTCAAGTCGTTGAGTATATTGAAGACTGAGAGTGACTACCCAAAGTGCTTTTGAAGTGCAGTCCCTGTTGTAATGTAGGGAAACACAGCAGCCAATTTGCGCACAGCAAGGTTCCACAAACAGCAATGAAATAAATGGTCAGATAATCTGTTTTAGCTGTTAGCTGAGGGATAAATATTTATATATGTGTGTACATGTATTCTGAGGCTATGTTTACATATATTTAGATTAAATGAGGACATATATATATATATGCATACATATGGGTACAGCTACTTGTATATGGTCCCACATTACAACAGTGACTACACTCCAAATGTACTTCATTGGCTGTAAAGCGCTCTGAGACGTCCGGTGGTCGTGAAAGGCGCTATATAAATGCTAGTCTTTCTTTATATTTGAGGGCACATGCACTTATATTTGAGTTTACGCGTACCTATACGTGTTGATGCCCGTTTTGATTGCTGATATGCGATATGTTTACACGGGCTAATTTTCAATAACATTCGCCAACGGTTCAACAGATTTTACGCTGATCCATCCATCTGCGCTGCAGAGATTGTGATTCCTCCTTCTCCATTCGCCCATCCTCTTTATCTGGCTCCCTTTCCCATGGCCAATGAACTCCGTGCTTCCTTGGCCATGTGACACGTTTGTGGTGGGGTTCGGGGGAGTGGCTGGAGTTCCGACAGATCGAGTCTGCCGGGGTTCCATCCAGCGGCTTTGGCGACATTGTGTGTGCGCGCGGGGTTCGCTACATTCCCCATTGTGCAACATTGTGCGTGTATCGAGCACTGCAGGGAGCTCCCATTCCCCGGCCCAACAGCCACACTCCTCTCACTCCCTCTCTGCTTCCTTTTCTTTCTCCCTCTCCCCCCTTCTTTCCTCTGTCTCTTTCATTCCCAACGCTCTCCGCATCCCGTCTTTGATTTCTCTCTCTCCTCGTGTTGTTACTGTTGAGAAGTCATGGCTGTGGAAAATCATCATCTGCCTTTGGGATTGATCGGGTTGTGAAACTGACTCAAAGAAATCGCCCCCTTCCTTCGGCGCGCGTGAAATTGACGAGGCTTTTTTTTATAAACGGGGGAGGGGGGAGTGAAACTGACGAGGAGGAGAGTGATTTCGCGCAGAGTAAACTCCCCCCAACCCTCCCCCCTCCTCCTTCCAGTCTCTGCCGCAAGCCCGCTTGCCTGTGCCCGTGACCGGCCACCGAATCACAGCTGCTTGCTCTGCCGATCACCGGCGTCACCTTTTTGCTTATCGCATCGCGTGGAAAAAGGGGGCGAAAAGAAAACACAGAAGTGGATTGAAATCGTGGTGGTTTATATATTTTTTTGAATGTGCAAAGATGGAGACGGGGATAGATAAGGAATGCGGAGCTCTCGGTGGGCTTTTCCAGGCTGTCATCAATGACATGAAGGTAAGATCATATGGGTAGGGGTGGGATTAGGGGGATGGCTTGGTTTTAACATTGAAGTGCGGTCCGTGTCCTTCGCTGCAAAATTGGCAACAAATAAATTCAATCGGTCACCCTGAAGTGATTTTTGCTACTTTAATTAAAGCTGTCACCCGTGAGAACTGGGCTGCCGATTTCCTCCAAGCTGCGATTTTAAGTAAATGCGAGAGAGAGAAAAAATCGTAGCTTAATGTAAATAAAACGTGTCTTGCATTGCAACACTGGACGGAGAGGGACTGCATTCTCTTGCAAGGTCCAGTGATCTATAGGCGATCTTTCTCTTTCGGAGGAGGAGGAGGGTTTTTTTTTGTTTTATTCCACTGCAGCGTGAATGCCCCTTCTGGAATTATTATTTATTTATATGTGTGCGAGGGCTGAGCCGTTTGATTGGTAGCCGGGTTGCGGTGAGCGCCGAGAAAGAAAGGGACACAGAATTGAATCCAGTGGAGGGGACATAATATTTAGCCTTTTTTGTGTGTGTGTGTTTGAGCGGTGTTGTGTGTGGGGATTGCAACCGCCCGGAGCGGAGGATAGAGCGAGGGAATGCGGGCTGGAGAGGCATTGATATACCGCGGCACTGGTAAATCAAACAGTGAATGGCGGGAGAGGCTGTCAATTTCAGCTAGTTGTGTCACTTTCATTGAGCTATTGTGAATAGACATATATTTACAGTCGGGCAGAAGTCCCTCTACGTATGTCTGTGTGTGGGTGTCCTAATTATTTGAAACTGACTTGCACGATTGACTTGGGGTTATTCATGTATTAACATTTCGATTAAGTGTCGCCGATTCACGATACATCATTAATTTAGAAATTTATTGGGGGCGAGGAGAGCGATGTCAAAATACGCCATACACCTCCCCTCCCCTCAGAAAAAAACTGGCTTTGATAGTTGCTGGCCTGACATATTTAACTCCAAAAACACATACTAGGTGTGGGACGAACTGGTGAGAACTGGTCGCTCTCTCTCAGACATCTTTATAAAATGCTTTACATGGCTGTTAAAATGTAAATTCACTCCATAGACACTTTCAACCTTCGGGCAATATTTGTCATTTTATTTACATAAAATATGGTCCACAATTACCTTTTTTTGGGAAAACGAACCAAATCCTTGGTAGTTACCTGTATTCTTAGATTGTACCCATTGCTAACCGATCATATTTTGTAGTTACCTGTGAGGTTATGAAATCACTATTACCAGTAACTTAAATCACAAAAAGAGAAGTCCCCACTTTATCTGATTTCACCCATTACACTAATATGTTTAAGGAAAATGCCTGGCAGGGAGCTGTACCCTTTAAACTGACCTTGGCACTCACTCACTGCTTCTTCTGCTCCAAGGCAACGGTGCCCTATATTTCTGGCACGGCAGCCCCTTGGGACTGATGACAGCATTGTGGAATTAACAAAAAAAGATCCTTTTCAGCACTGAGGCTATTTTTGTTGCTAAGTGACCATTTTCTGTTCAGTATTTGACTGCAGTGTTTGAGACTGCCGTACTTGCAGAATAGCAGTGCTGTCACTGGGATTTTACTAAAGTACACTGAATGGGCTTGTGATATTTACACATGTGCTCCCGAACTGAATGATTATAGATTTTGCTCTTCCAAACTTGGGTTTGTTGGATAGACTATTAAAGCTGCATTAGACTAGAGTGCAGTACCGGTGGATACAGGTCTGTCACTGTGTAACTGGGGTTCAGTACTGGTGGGTGCAGGTCTGTCACTGTATAACTGGGGTTCAGTACTGGTGGGTGCAGGTCTGTCACTGTATAACTGGGGTTCAGTACTGGTGGGTGCAGGTCTGTCACTCTATATAACTGGGGTTCAGTACCGGTGGGTACAGGTCTGTCACTGTATAATTGGGGTGCAGTACTGGTGGGTGCAGGTCTGTCACTGTATAACTGGGGTGCAGTACAGGTCTGTTACTGTATAATTGGGGTGCAGTACTGGTGGGTACAGGTCTTTCACTGTATAACTGGGCTGCAGTACTGGTGTGTACAGGTCTGTCACTGTTTAACTGGGCTGCAGTACTAGTGTGTACAGGTCTGTCACTGTATAACTGGGATACAGTACTGGTGGGTACAGGTCTGTCATGGTATAGCACGAGGGTTCAGTACTGGTGGGTACAGGTCTGTAACTGTAACACTGGGGTACAGTATTGGTGGGTACAAGTTGGTCACTGTTTAAAACTGGGATACAGTACTGGTGTGTACAGGTCTGTTACCGTATAACTGGGTTACAGTACTGGTGGGTACAGGTCTGTCACTATAACTGGTGTACAGTACTGGTGGGGGCAGGTCTGTCACTGTAAAACTTGGGTGCAGGACTGCTGGGTACAGGTCTGACACTGTATACCATGAGGGTTCAGCATTGGTGGGTACAGGTCTGTCATTATATAGCACAAGGGTGCAGTACTGGTGGGTACAGGTCTGTAACTGTAATACTGGGGTACAGTATTGGTGGGTACAAGTTGGTCACTGTTTAAAACTGGGATACAGTACTGGTGTGTACAGGTCTGTTACCGTATAACTGGGTTACAGTACTGGTGGGTACAGGTCTGTCACTATAACTGGTGTACAGTACTGGTGGGGGCAGGTCTGTCACTAAAACTTGGGTGCAGGACTGCTGGGTACAGATCTGTCACTGTATACCATGAGGGTTCAGCATTGGTGGGTACAGGTCTGTCATTATATAGCACAAGGGTGCAGTACTGGTGGGTACAGGTCTGTAACTGTAACACTGGGGTACAGTATTGGTGGGTACAAGTTGGTCACTGTTTAAAACTGGGATACAGTACTGGTGTGTACAGGTCTGTTACCGTATAACTGGGTTACAGTACTGGTGGGTACAGGTCTGTCACTATAACTGGTGTACAGTACTGGTGGGGGCAGGTCTGTCACTGTAAAACTTGGGTGCAGGACTGCTGGGTACAGGTCTGACACTGTATACCATGAGGGTTCAGTATTGGTGGGTACAGGTCTGTCACTGTAGACAACTTGGGTACAGTACTGCTAGGTCCAGAGCTATTACGGTGTGACACTGTGTTACAGAACTGGTGGTTACAGACCTGCCATTATAAGAACATAGGAATTAGGAGCAGGAGTAGGCCATTTGACACCTCGAGCCTGCTCCGCCATTTAATGAGATCATGGCTGATCTTTAACTTCACTTTCCTGCACTGTCCCTTGATTCCCTTAATATCCAAAAATCTATCGCTCTCTGTCTTGAATATACTTAAAGACTGAACATCCACAGCCCTCTGGGATAGATAATTTCAAAGATTCACCACGCTCTGAGTGAAGAAGTTTCTCCTCATCTCAGTCCTAAATGGCCGACCCCTTCTTCTGAGACTGTAACCCTGGTTCTAGACTCCCCAGCCAGAGGAAACGTCCTCCCTGCATCTACCCTGTCAAGCCCTGCAAGAACTTTGTATGTTTCAATGTGATCATCTCTTCTTCTAAACTCTAGAGAATATAGGCCTAGTCTACTCAATCTCTCCTCCCAGGAATCAGTCTGGTGAACGTTTGTTGCACTCCCTCTATGGCAAGTATATCCTTCCTTAGGTAAGGGGACCAGAACTCTACACAATACTCCAGGTGTGGTCTCACCAGGGCCCTCTATAATTACAGCGGCAGGTCGGGGCCATAAAAGGAGCAGAGGTGCGGCGTTCTCGCACAGGGTGGTGTTCTCACGCAGTTCGGAGCCTCCACGCTGCTCCCAGGCCTCCACTCCTTTTATGGCCCCGACCTGCCGCTGGTGATTGGGGCGTGGGCAGATACAGCAGGAGCGGTGAGAGACTGTGGAGAGATGTGATCAGGGCCCAGGAGAGGCGTGAGTTCGGGACCAGGGGCCCAGGGGCAGCACAGGCCAGCCCACACTGCAATATGTGTGCACACTAGGTCTGTGCAGCAGAGCTGGTCTTCAGTCATTTTGGGTAACCCTTGCCACTGGACCAAGACCTAGCTCTGTCAAGCCTGTGTGGTGGCTGGTGTGCAACAGTCACCACATGTTAAAAAACTCTACGCACAGGCATCTTCCACCCTTCAAGATGTAGTTCAGGACCTGGAATATTAGGCCCTTCATTGAAACACCTGTGAACTCATCCTTTTTTGACGTGGAAGCAAGTCATCCTTGTTTCAAGGGACTGCCTATGGTGATATAATTGAAGTAAAACGTCTTTACACTTGTACTCAAATCATCTTGGAATAAAGGCCAACATACCATTTACTTTCTTAATTGCTTGCTGTACCTGCATGCTAACTTTCAGTGATTCGTGTACAAGGACACCCAGGTCCCTCAGAACACCAACATTTCCCAATCTCTCGCCGTTTAAAACATACTCTGCTTTTCTATTTTTCTTATCAAAGTGGATAACTTCACATTTCTCCACATTATATTCCATTTGCCATGTTCTTGCCCACTCACTTAGCCTGTCTATATCCCCTTGAAGCCTCTTTGCATCCTCCTCACAACTTACATTCCCACCTAGCTTTCTATCACCAGCAAACTTGGATATATTACATTTGGTCCCCTCATCCAAGTCATTGATATAGATTGTGAATAGCTAGGGCCTAAGCACTGATCCTTTCGGCACCCCACTAGTTACAGCCTGCCAATCTGAAAATGACACGTTTATTTCTACTTTCTGTCCGTTAACCAATCCTCAATCCATGTTAGTATATTACCCCCCTAACTTTGTTTAATAACCTCTTATGTGGCATCTTATCGAATGCCTTCTGAAAATCCAAATACACCACATCCACTGGTCCCTCATTATCTATTCTGCTAGTTACAACCTCAAAAAACTCTTAACAGATTTGTCAAACATGATTTCCCTTTCATAAATCCATGTTGACTCTGCCCAATCCTATTATTATTTTCTAAGTGCCCTGTTACCACGTCCTTAAAAATAGATTCTACCATTTTCCCTACTGCTGATGACAGGCTAACTAGTCTAGTTCTCTCTCCCTCTCTTTAAAAAGCGGGATTACATTTGCTATCTTCCAATCTGTGGGAACCGTTCTAGAATGTATGGAATTTTAGAAGATGACAACCAATTCATCCATTATCTCTATAGTCACCTCTTTCAAAACCCTAGGATGTAGGCCATCAGGTCCAGGGGATTTATCAGCTTTCAGTCCCATTAATTTTTCCAGCACCTGTACTATTTTTTTTACTAATACTAATTAATTTCAGTTCCTCATTCTTGCTAGACCTTTGGTTCTCCACTATTTCTGGGAGGTTTTTTGCATCTTCTTCCATGAAGATAGACACAAAGTATTTGTTTAATTTCTCTGCCATTTCCTTATTCCCCATTATAATTTCTCCTTTCTCAGCCTGTAGGGGACCCACATTTACTTTCACTAATCTTTTCCTTTTTACATATCTATAGAAGTTTTTACAGTCTGTTTTTATGTCTCTTGCTAATTTACTCTCATTCTATTTTCCCTTTTTTTTAATCAATTTCTTGGTCCTCCTTTGCTGAATTCTAAAATCCTCCCAATCCTCAGGTTTACTGTTCTTTTTGGCAACATTATAAGCCCTACCTTTGATCTAATACTATCTTTAACGTCTCTTGTTAGCCACGGTTGAATCATTTATCCTGTGGGTTTTTGTGCCTTAAAGGGATGTATGTTTGTTGTAAATTATGTATTCATTCTTTAAATGCTAGTCATTGCTTATCTACCATCATACCTTTTAATGTAGTCTCCCAACCTACCTTAATCAACTCTCCCCTCATACCTATGTAGTTTGCTTTGTTGAGATTTAAGACCCTAGTTTTGGATTTAACTAAGTCACTTTCAAACTCAATATAAAATTATATCATAGTATGGTCACTCTTCCCTAAAGACCCCTTTTACTACAAGGTTATTAATTAACACTTTCTCATTGCACAATACTAGATCTAAAATAGCCTGTTCCCTAGTTGGTGCCTCAACATACATTTCATGAATTTGTCTTCCACGCTATTACTGCAAATTTGGTTTTCCCAGTCTATATGTAGATTGAAGTCCCCCATGATTACTGTATTACCCTTGTTACATGCACCTTTTAATTTTCTGATTTATATAGTACTCTACATTTCCACTACTGTTTGAGTAACAGTGGGTTACATAATTGGTTGGTTTGGGTCTGTCACTGTTTAACTTGGGTGCAGTACTAATGGGTACAGGTCTGTCACTGTATAACACTGGGGTGTGGTACTGATGGGAGGTGGTTTTACATTGTATTACACTAGTGTGCAGTACAAATGGGTACAAGTTAGTTATTGTATAATACTGGAGTTACACATTGTCACTAACACTGGGGTGCAGTTGTCACTGCATAACTGGTTGCAGCACTGATGGGTACAGGACTGTTGCAGGAGATGATAACAATGGGATTAATTTGAAGTGATGATGAATTAAGAGTCGAAACCGGAAGTGCTTTGGCACAGCATTAAAGTTTGAGGTGAATTGTGATTTATTCCTAAGATCTAATTTGTACTAATACACTAAATAATCCCAACTTCAACCCTTCATCTGCCATGAAAACTAATGATTTCTCACTTAGTTTAAACATTAAAAAATAGGAGCGGGAGTAGGACATTTGGCCCTTCAAGCCTGCTCCGTCATTCAATAAGATCATGGGTGAACTTCTACCTCAATCTTCCCGCACGATCCCATATCTATTGATTCCTTAATATCCAAAAATCTATTGCTCTCTGCCCTGAATATACTCACCGACTGAGCATGCTCAACCCTCTGAGGTAGAGAATTCCAAAGATTCACAAACCTTTGAGTGAAGAAATTTCTCCTCATCTCAGTCCTAATTGGCCGACCCCTGATTCTGAGATGGTAACCCCTAGTTCTAGACTCCCCAGCCAGGGGAAGCATCCTCCCAGCATCTACCCTGTCAAGCCCTAATAAGAATCTGTTTCAATGAGATCGCACCTCATACTTCTAAATTCTAGGGAATATACTCAATCTCTCCTCATAGGACAATCCCAGGAATCAGTCTGGTGAATCTTTGTTGCACTCCCTCTATGGCAAGTACATCCTTCCTTTGGGAAGGAGAACAAAACTGTATACAATACTTCAGGTGCGATCTCACTAAGGCCCTATATAATTGCAGCAAGGCTTCTTTACTCTTGTTAATCAATCCTTTTGTAATAATTACATAGGATTACATAGAATATACACCATAGAAACAGGTCATTCAGCCCAACCAGTCCATGCCGGCGTTTATGCTCCACTCGAGCCTCCTGTCTTTCCTCATCTAAATCTATCAGCTTAACCCTGTATTCCTTTCTCCCTCATATGCTTGTCTCGCCTCCCCTTAAATGCATCTATACTGTTCACTTCAGCCACCCCCTGTGGTAACGAGTTCCACATTCTCACCACTCTCTGGGTAAAGAAGTTACTTCTGAATTCCTTATTGGATTTCTTGGTGACTACCTTATATTGATGGCCTCTAGTTATGCTCTTCCCCACAAGTGGAAATATTCTCTCTCTATCCACCTCACTCTATCGAAACCTTTTATAATTTTAAAGACCTCTATTGGATCATCCTTCAGTCTTTTTTCAAGAGTAAAGAGATCCAGCCTGTTCATCCTTTCCTGATAGGTGTACCCTCGCATTTCTAGTATCATCCTTGTAAATCTTCTCTGCATCCTCTCGTGTCTCTATATCCTTTTTATAATATGGTGACCAGAACTGTACACAGTGCTCCAAATATGGTCTAACCAAGGTCCGATACAGGTTTAGCGTAAGTCCCTACTTTTCAAATCTATACCTCCTAGAAATAAACCCGAGTGCTTGGTTTGCTTTTTTATGGCCTTGTTAACCTGTGTCACGACCTTTAGTGTTTTGTGTATTTGTATCCGAGATCCCTTTGTTCCTCTACCCCACCCAGACTCGCATCCTCCAAGTATTAAGTGACCTCCCTATTCTTCCTACCAAAATGTAATACCTCACATTTATCTGTGTTGAACTTCATTTGCCAATTATAGCCCCACTCTGCAAGTTTATTCATGTGCTCCTGTAATTTTTTGCAGTCCTCCTCAGATTGACTATCTCCCCCAATTTGGTGTCGTCCGCAAATTTAGAAATTGTGTCTTTGATTCCAAAGTCTAAATCGTTAATATAAATTGTGAACAACAGTGTCTTGAAGCCAGCTAGCTAATAAAGGCCAACATTTTATAATTGCATGCAGTATCTGCATGTTAACTTTCAATGATTCGTGTACAAGGGCACCCAGGTCCCTCTGAATATCAGCATTTCTCACTCCCTCTCCATTTAAAAAATATTCTGCTTTTCTATTTTCCTACCAAAGTGGATAATTTCTCCGCATTATATTCCATCTGCCATGTTCTGCCCACTCATTGAACTTGTCTATATACCCTTGAAGCCTCCTTGCATCCTCCTCACAACAGAGAGTCAGTGGTGCGCACACATTGGGGCTTTCTCCATGTAAAGGAGTCGAACGAATATGAGCACCAACAAGTGCTGAGGCCTGCTCCTCCAGGTCGGTGAGAAGGTACAAATCAGCAGACCCTCCTCCTGTCCGCCTGCGCTCAGTGCCATTCTTAGATATCTTCTTCTGCAAAGGTGACAAGAGCATGGCATAAGCTAATTGCCTAGGTACTATTAAGGAACACACACATATTATAATCCAGAATTAATCATAGCCCATGCTATTCATCGTTAACGTTATATGTTAATACGGTTTGTATGCAATTGATGCATGATTTTAACATCTACATTCAGATTGTGGTTAGGAACTAATGCGTGACACCAAGATTACCCAGTTTAATTACAATCAGGCAGATTCAGATTTTAATTTGTGCATCATTACAATTATAAATTTAATAATTTAATACTTACTCTAGCAGACCCAACCAGGTCATTCCAGCGCTTGCGGCACTGGCTTGGCTCTAACGTCATGGGCTGCCGATGAAACAATTTCGGCACTCTCCGCCCAGATTCTTTGGTATACGGAGGGAGGCGGTTTACCACGACCACCCTAGGTTAATTGGCCCCACCGAGTCTCCACCTCATGGACAAGGGCTGCGTTCGCCCTCCTTCTCCTTCCAACCTCCACCAAATTACTTTCCTCACCCACCTCTGCCACCTCCTCACTGACTGTGGATTCCATATATTCCAATAGTTGTTATTAGATCGATTAGATTTTTATCACAGCCTCGAGTGAGATAACATTCACAAGCAGGCTGAAAAGACAAAATGTGGTCTCTCTCTCTCTCTCTCTCTCTCTCTCTCTCTCTCTCTCCCCCTCTCCCCCTCCCTTTGTCATGCGCAGATGACCCCTGACCTCCTGAATCATGGGAAAAGTTAATTGCCTGAAAAGAAATGCGCATGCGCAGAACGGCTGTTGCTATGGATGCCGGCCTTGCACGACTGAATACATCGCTAACGCCCATTTCACATTGCTACAGTTATTGCCCAAATTAAAAAGACGAAACTAGCGGTTTTAAAAATGGCTGATATTCTAGCGATCCTGAAAAATAAAACCACCACTAATGCCGGAAATATTGCCCATTTTTGGGCGCTAGCGATAATAATGGAAAGACTAGCCCAATATTGTCTCTGGGTATATATCAAAAAAAGCAAAAAAATTGGCCAATGTTTAAGAAATTCGCAAGAAGATTGTGTTCCTTTAATTTGAGTTTTTGTTGAGGATGCACTGCACCATGTCACCATGGTTACTTCTCTTCTCTCCCTCCACCCCCCTCCCTGAGTCCTCCACCACTGTGAAGGACAGGAGCAGCAATGTCATGGGAACATCATCACCTCCAGGTTCCCCTCCAAGTCACACACAGTCTCAACTTGGACATACATCACTGTTCCTTCTTCGTTGTTGGGTCACAATCCTGGAATTCCCTCCCTAATACTATTTGTGGGAGCACCATCAGTACTGACTACAGAGGTTCGACAAGAAGGCACACCACCTTCTCATGGGCAATAAATGTGGATGCCACAATACAAAAATAAAGAAAAAATGGTTTATATTTTGACTCTAGGTATTTTGGCAGCTAAAAGCTATTCTAAATGATGGTGGTTTACAGCTGTACCATTCACAGTCCCCGAGAGGAATGACAGGGGGAGTTAGGGATTGTGTTCTTTGTCAAAATAACTTTGCCGACTGATCCTGAGACGTTGCTCCTGTCAATGGGATCATTCTCCTGAATTTCACATGTAACTCTGAACAAGAGGTTAGCAGGAGTTTAACTGTCAGCTCGGGCTATGAATTGAACTAGACGATTTGTTTCCTGTTGAAAATCACAAAGAAAATTCATTATTTAACCATTTGAGCACTAAATGTCATTCGCAATGCTCTTTCCTTCCTCAATTCTCTTGTATTCCTCCTTTTATGTTCCCTTTTTCTTGCCACCTTTCGCCCATCTCTCCCTCTGCGGCATTGACTCCCACTGTGGTACAGTTCCATGGGCATCATGTGCCAAACACATATCCCAGGTTAAAAGAATGCCCCTAGATTGGCGCTGAATTTCTGATGGCAACACTTTCACCTTTGCCACTATTTGAATGGTCTTCTGGCCAGCTTCCCACCCTGCATAAGCTCCAGAATATCCAAATTTCTGCTGCCCGTATCCTATTCCACACCAAGACCTGCTCACCCATCACCCCTGTCCTTGCTAACCTACATTGGCTCCTGATCTCCCAAATGTATGCGAGTATGCTCACAGGTTTGTAGAGCTATTGAGTTGGGAGTGGCTTAGCCAGTCATGGCACATCGTCCGCATGCCCGACCCGAGATTCCCAAAACAAGCGCTCTACTCGGAACTCCTACACGGCAAGCGAGCCCCAGGTGGGCAGAGGAAATGTTTCAAGGACACCCTCAAAGCCTCCCTGATAAAATGCAACATCCCCACCTGGGAATCCCTGGCCCAAGACCGCCCTAAGTGGAGGAAGAGAATCTGGGAGGGCGCTGAGCACCTCGGATCTCGTTGCTGAGAGCCTGTAGAAAACAGGCGCAGTCAGCGGAAGGAGCATGCGGCAGACCAGACTCCCCACCCACCCTTTCCTTCAACCACTGTCTGTTCCACCTGTGACAGAGACTGTAATTCCTGTACTGGACTGTTCAGCCACCTGAGAACTCACTTTTAGAGTGGAGCAAGTCTTCCTCGATTTCGAGGGACTGCCTGTGATGATGATGTTCACAACTCAATAAAACCCCAGCCAGTTGGGTGCAGGGGATCCATGGTGAGCCTGGTGGATGAACTGATAATGTGTAGTGTGATTGTTATACCTTTTTCTAATAAACCAACTAGTTCTTAATAGCAATGTGTTGCTATGAATTCTGCAGCAAAGAACCCATGAAGCAAATACATTACACCTCCCTATTTCAAATTCTTAGCAATATGTTTTTTGATCCCTTCATGATCTTGCCCCTCCCTTTCTCTGAAGCCCGACAACTACCTCCTCCTTTCCTTCACCCCACCATTGGAAACTGTGCCTTAGCAGCCTAGGCCCCATGCTCTCGGGTTCCGTCCTATAAACCCCTGCGTTTGTGCACTTCCATTAACTGGTTTAAGAAACTCCTGAAAACCCACCTCTGACCAAGCCTTTGCTCAACCCTCCTCCTTTGGATCAGTGTTCTTTATTTTTGTTTACACCTCTGCGAAGTGCCTTGGGAGTTACATCAAGTCTCTCGCACAGAATCAGGCCATTCGGCCCAACTGGTCTGTGCCGGCATTTATACTCCACACAAGGCTCCTTTCACGCCTCTTCATCTTAACTCTCTTGAGTATCTAGCTTCCCTTTAAATGCATCAAACTGTGTGTCTCTAGGAGTGTGTTAATACTGACTGTGGGAATCCGGAAGTGCGTTAATACTGACTGGGTCTTTGGGAGTATGTTAATACTGACACTGGGAATCTGGAAGTGTGTTAATACTGACTCTATAAATGTAAGCTGTTGTTGGGCTAGATAAGATGGGTCTTGAATTTATACGACTTTTCAAATAGCATTATGGATCTTTCACTTCCACCTGGCCAGGCAAAGCAGTACCGCTCCCCCTCAGTACTGCCCCTCGGACAGTGCGGCGCTCCCGCAGTGCTGCCCCTCCGACGGTGCGGCGCTCCCTCTGTACTGCTCTGTAGAACTAGCCTCGATTACGTGCTCCAGTCCTGGTCTGGGGAGTTAAACTCTCAGTGCTGTCACTGAGTTTTGGGGTCATACCAAAGTTTGTGCTCATAATCTGGACTGGTAGCCCAGTGCACAGTACTGAGGGAGCACTGTACTGCCAGAGGTGGTGCTGTTTGGAAGAGATATTGGGGCTGATTCTCCCCGCTCTTGATTGGGTGCTCCCAGTAAACAGCAACAAGGACCACTGGACAGGGGTCTGCAGGCACTTATTGCTCATCCATTAATTTCATGCTAGAAAATCATGGGTCAAGGGCCCGTGATTTCCAGCCTCACCACCCACTGTAAGTGCCATTCCATGGAGGAGCAACCGATCAGGAATTAGTCCTGTTAACTGTAACCGAGACACCCTTCTCTTTCTGACCCCCGCCCCCCCACCCCCAGTACGAATAGTTCAGATCATTGCTGAATCCACAGTATAGCAGGGACTTCTCTCTGTGGCCCGAGTCAACATTCTACTCTAGCCCAACAGCACCAAATGCAGATTTAACGCCCTATTCATCGTCTCGCTGTTCGCTGGATTCTGTTGGTGCAGAATGGCTGCCATACTTACCTCCTTAATAACAGCCTTTATACTTCAGAAGTCATTAATTTTAAGACATTACAGCATAAGGTGCAAGTATATTATTATTGGTCGGTCTCTGCAATGGGTTTACCCTCGAGTGTTTGTGCCTTGCCAGAGAAAAAACACTCTGAAGGAGTCTGGGGTCCCAGGCGAGGCCACCGTCTTCTGAATGATTCCAAGGCCCGTCGAGAAAAGCAAAGCTCTGGACCAGGAGGTCTGTGTTTCTCAGTTGAAATTGTTGAGATGATAGTGGCAGTGATCACAGATCAAACATTTTACCGTGAGCTGAATTTTTTTTAAATTTTTTTTAGTTTTGTGTACCCAGTGACTGCATCAAGCAGTCCCTGGGCAGATGTATCTCGGCTAGATCCCAAGTAAAGCCCCCTCTACAATGCCTCAATAATGGGTGTTAATCTTACTCTCAGAAGGCCATCTCCTATTACACCCATGCAAATTGTTTACTTCTCACACCATCCACCTTGAATTTTTAAATTCAGTTTTGGGATGTGGGCATGACTGGCGAGGCCAGCATTTATTGCCCATCCCTAGTTGATGTTGAGAAGATGGTGGTGAACCTTGTTCTTGAACCGCTGCAGTCCATGCGGTGAAGGTACTCCCACAGTGCTGTTTAGGTAGGGAATTCCAGGATATTGACCCAGTTATGGCGGAACCCAGCACACAAGTGCAAAAGACAAGGCTGAAGCGTTTGCAACCATCTTCAACCAGAAGTGCTAGTGGATGCCATCTTGGCCGCCTCCTGAGGTCCCCAGCAGCACAGACACCAGTCTGGCTACAGCAAAGGCTGTGTCCAAAAACACCCTGACTGTCGTGCTGAGGACTTGTGCTCCAGAATAGCCTCACCTCTAGGCAAGTTGTTCCAGTGCAACACTGACATCTACCTGACAATGTGAAAAACTGCCCAGGTCTGTCCTGTCCACAAAAAGCAGGACAAATCCAATCCAGCCAATTACCGCCCCATCAGTCTACCCTCAATCATCAAAGTGATGGAAGGTGTCGTCGACAGTGCTATCAAGCTCACCAATAACATGCTCAGTTTGGGTTCTGCCAAGACCGCCTGGCTCCAGACCTTGTTACAGCCTTGGTCCAAACATGGACAAAAGAGCTGAATTCCAGAGGTGAGGTGAGAGTGACTGCCCTTGACATCAAGGCAGCATTTGACAGAGTGTGGCATCAAGGAGCCTGAGTAAAACTGAAGTCAATGGAAATCAGGGGGAAAACTCTCCACTGGCTGGAGTCATACCTAGCACAAAGGAAGATGATTGCTGGAGGCCATTCATCACATCCCCAGGACATCGCTGCAGGAGTTCCTCAGGGCAGTGACCTAGGCCCAACCATCTTCAGCTGCTTCATCAATGACCTTCCCTCCATCATAAGGTCAGAAGTGGGGATGTTCGCTGATGATTGCACCATGTTCAGTTCCATTCGCAACTCCTCAGATAATGAAGCAGTCCATGCCCGCATGCAACAGGATCTGGACGACTCCAAAAGTACTTCATGGGCTGTAAAGCGCCTTGAGACATCTGGTGGTCGTGAAAGGTGCTATATAAATGCAAGTCTTTCTTTCTTTACAAGTTGCACTGCAGCAACTCACCAAGACTTCTTTGACAGCACCTCTCAAACCCGTGACCTCTACCACCTAGAAAAGATAAGGGCAGCAGGTGCATCCTTGGAAATATATTGCTGTTCCTGCATCGTTGCTGAGTCACAATCCTGGAACTCCCTCTCTAACAGCACTGTGGGGCTACCTTTACCACACGGACTGCAGTGGTTCAAACTGGCACCTTGTCATAGGCAATAAGTGCTGACCTTGCCAGTGACGCCCACATCCTGTGAATGAATTTTAAAAAACAGCCCTCCAGAGCAGTAATTCAATCTCTCTCTTGTGGCACTGATAAAGCTTCACTGCGAGGGTTTATGATATTATTTGCACTCTGCATTGAATTACTGCCTTGCTGATTCTCTGCCAGCGTAGATTGTGTTAGATTATCTGCTCAATTCTTTAGAATATGATATTTAACGTGGAGCAGAGATGAAATATTTCAGTAACTGTTGCACTCCCTCAGCAAATACCGAAGATAAAATTGCTTGAAACATTTTTTTTTTTAGATGATCTGTTCTGTTAAACTCTTACTTTTGAAAATAAAAACTTTTATTGAACAACAAACCGGGCCACTGAGCCCAGGAAGGTCCCAGGTTTGATTTCTGACCTGTGTCGAGTTACCATTTAGCCAGAGTGCTTCAGAGATGCAAAAGCTAATCCAGGGCAAAGCAATCTGCTTGATCAACAGTCCAATTTCTGCTTGATCAACAGTCCAATTACTGCTTTCACCATCAGCATACCCTGGTTGCAGTGCTTACTATCTACAGGATGCACTGCAGCAACTCATCAAGGCTTCTTCAGCAGCATCTCACCAAACCGACAGCCTTCACCAGAAGGACAAGGGCCGCAGGTGCCTGGGAGCACAATCATCTCCGAGTCCCAAATAATCCCCACTCGGGACATTTATTGCCATTCCTTCATATCGCTGGTTTAAAATTCTGGAACCCCCTTCCCAGCAGCGCTGTGGGGCACCTTCCACATGGAGTGTTTCAAGAAGACGGCCCCACCACCACTTTCCCGAGAGCAAATAGGGATGGGTAATAAATGATGCTCATATCCCGAGAATTTTTCTTTTTTTTTTAACAATGCATGCTACAATACTCCTGGAGCACCACAAGGTTCCTGCTCCTGATTCCTACTCACTGATGAAACCTTGCAAGTGGATGTATAGGGATATGATTAGGTTTGGTTGTGATGCCGTTGATGGCCAAATAGTATTTATTTCCCCCCAACCCCATTTCTGCATCCTTCATGGGCCCTGTTCTGGAGTACAGGTCGCTGTTGCCTTGTGAACATGGGAATGGTCAGCTTCCAGAGCGTTGGAAGTTGTGTGGGGGTGGAGGGGGTGGGGCGCTGACAGCAGTCTGGTGAGCTATACTTTTACTTTATTCTTTACTTCCTGCAGCTAGCCCTCTGGTTTCTGCTCTGCTCCATTCTGCACCATGGTCTAGAAGGACAGCTGAGTGGATTGGAGGCAATGAAACCTGTACCTGTCGCCCCATCGCATTGCACGAGGCACTGTACTTGAGCGAACTAGATGAAGAAGTCAGACAGGGCTGTCGCTTAACATCTGCTCCAGAGGACAGCACCTCCAACAATACAGCACTCCCTGAGGAATGCAGTGTAGTGTCAGCCTAGATTGTATGCTGGAGTCCTGAAGTGGAGTCATAACCTTCATACATCAACGCAAATGATACTAACTGATCCAAACTGACACACGGGGCTAAAGCAACACTCGTGCACAGTGCAGTTCTAACTCACGTATTCGAATATCACCTCCTTACTTGGGTTAGCTTTTGCATCTCTGAACTGCATATAGAACGGTCTAAAGACTGTCCAACTCTTAATCAACTGCTGTGAATTAATCCACTGCATTGACTTTTACTCTGACCATCCCCACCCCGTTAACACTGTGTTTGTGTTATTATGCTGGGTTTTCAGTGCAGTTTATACCCAAGCCCCTGCTCATCCCTTCCCTTCCCTCTCCAATTGCTGAATTCATATTCAGATATCCAGTGCAATATTGCGAGCGGCTGCCCTGTCGGTTGCCATCTTTCGGATGAGATGTTAAACTCGGACCCTTGCAAGTGGATGTAAAAGATCCCATGGCCTATTTCAAAGAAGAGCAGTCCAGTTCACCCTAGTGTAGTGCTCAATATCTTTCTCTCAATCAACATCACAAAGACACTGAGATTATCTGGTCATTTATTTCATTGCTGTTTATGGGAGTCTATTGTGCGCAAATTAGCTGCTGCGTTTCCCACATTACAACAGCGAATACTCTTCATAAAGTGCTTCATTGACTATAAAGTGCTTTGGGAGGGTCTGAGGTCATGAAAGGTGCAAGTATTTGGGGCTGATTTTCCGGTTTTCGCCTCACAGTGGCGGCAATGGCAGCGGTGAGGTCTTCTGGGCAGCGGTCGGCCTCCAGCGCCCCGCGGGGGTTTTTGGGGCCGGTTTCGCGGCGGCGCAGAACAGCACTGCCGGGAAGAGACGCGCCGGTGTACAATGCTTTGGTTGCGACACTGACGTGCTTTTTGACTCCTGCCTGACTGCCTGGGAATTCGGGCGGTCTGGCCTACACTGACTGCAGAGAGGTAAATAAATAATGCCGTCCTAATGTTTTTTCTTTTAATTTATGTTGTGGTGGCATGGGCTATGTATTGGGAATGTTTTTGTGGGGTTTTTTTTTTCAGGTATTTTTTCTCCCCAGGCATCTCTCGGAGCGCTCCCGGGCCAGCTCTTTAGCTCGGGACTTTCCCATGCTAGCGCCCAAGAGTGTACAATGCCTCCCTTAGCGCTGCGCCCCAGACTCTGGGTCTAGCTGCCCAATTTTGATGACTGAGGCGCAAACTAGTCCCGGGTACAAACTTTACCGCCCAAAAACATCAAAGCCGAAAATACAGCCCCGAATATTCTCACCTAACTCAAATCCCTGATGTGGCAATTGGTGCTTGATGCTAAAAGCATTTGATGCCTCGAGAGACTTCATTGTGTTGGCTCAGCTTCTTGTAATTTGTGCTATTTTGTATCGATTCCCTAAATGATATGACTGCATTGAGGTAAGTCTGACTTTTGGAATTAGCTTCGCTTGTATGTGTGAACTAGACAGCAGTGAACAGTCATGAATGGTGGTCTGGGAGTGGGTTTGGAGATGGGACTGGTGCACAGCATATTGCAGTAACCAGGGATACAGGATTTAGACTTCGCATTGCTCACTTTTAAACTCAATAATGCTGGGTTTTGAGTGTGCCGTTTAGACAATGTAAACTGTACAACATGCTGTGTCTTTAAATAGGAATCTAGTTTCCTGTTTATTTTGTGTGCCTTATGATATGAAGGCATTGAGAGTTTGTGTTTTACATTAATTTTTTACCAGATTGTGTATCCAACCTCCCCCACCCTGCCTGTCTCCAGATCTTTGGTTTTCCCATCTGGGATAAGATAGGAATGCTGAACAGGATGTGAGATTTGTCGTCCTACTCTTGCCTGGGCCATCAGCAGCAAGACTGAGAACAGACGAGCAGTTTTCCATAGACCCCCCCGGCTCAGTTGTTAAAAGGCATGTTTCTATTCAGTGCTTCTATAGTTTGAATTGAGGGACAGTGATTCCCACGCGCCAACTCCCCGCATTCACGTTGCTAAATCCTGAAAGGAAGACTTGTCGTTAGATGGAGCCCTTCACAACCACTGGATTTCCCAAAGCGAATGAAGTATTTTTTGAAGTAGTCACTGTTATAATGTAGGAAACATGGCAGCCAATTTGCGCACAGCAAACTTCTACAAACAGCAATGAGATAAATGACCAGATCATCTTTTGGTAGTGATGTTGGTCGAGTGATAAATATTGGTCAGGATATTGGTGAGAACTCCCCTGCTTCTCATCGAAATAGTGCCATGGGATCTTTTACGTCCATCTGAAAGGGCAGGTATAATGTCTGACAACCTTCTGACTCGGACGTGAGTGCTACCACTGAGGTACAGCTGACCCCTGATCCGATATCTCTATGGTACGTGGGTCTGTGATTCTAGAGCGAAAACAAGGGAGCCAGTTGTAGCAATGTAAGCATGGAGGTGGATAGGATGGGTGGCTCCTGGACATTGGCTCCAAACAGCAGGGTCACTTGAAGAGAAACCTTGGCAGGGATGCAGGAGTAGGTGCGCATAGTGGACGGGAGAGGAAGACCCAACCATACAGGCACACCACAACTCTAGCATCTATTTGGCATTCAGAGTGTCTCAAAGCAGATCACGATCTCCTGATCTTTGACCGGAGGATTGCTATCTCTCATGTGTGTGGTACTTATTGTGTTCTCGGGCATGGTTTTATGTGGAGAGGACGTAAGAAGAAACTTCCACAATCTTACAGTCAGCCAGGCTCAGAAACTATCTGAGAAGTAAGACATTCACACTAGGACCAGACTCACTGCTGTGGGTAGAGCTAGGATACATTCACACTGGGATCAGACTCACTGCTGTGGGTAGAGCTAGGATACATTCACACTGGGATCAGACTCATTGCTGTGGGTAGTCAGGGTAAACATGGAAACATAGAAAATAGGTGCAGGAGTAGGCCATTCGGCCCTTCGAGCCTGCACCACCATTCAATAAGATCATGGCTGATCATTCCCTCAGTACCTCTTTCCTGCTATCTCTCCATACCCCTTGATTCCTTTAGCCGTAAGGGCCATATCTAACTCCCTCTTGAATATATCCAATAAACTGGCATCAACAACTCTCTGCGGTACGGAATTCCACAGGTTAACAACTCTCTGAGTGAAGAAGTTTCTCCTCATCTCGTCCTAAATGGCTTACCCCTTATCCTAAGACTGTGTACCCTGGTTCTGGACTTCCCCAACATCGAGAACATTCTTCCTGCATCTAACCTGTCCAGTCCCGTCAGAATCTTGTAAGTTTCCATGAGATCCTCTCTCATCCTTCTAAACTCCAATATATAAAGACCCAGTTGATCCAGTCTCTCCTCATATGTCAGTCCCGTGATCCCTGGAATCAGTCTGGTGAACCTTCGCTGCACTCCCTCAATAGCAAGAACGTCCTTCCTCAGATTAGGAGACCAAAACTGAACACAATATTCCAGGTGAGGCCTCACCAAGGCCCTGTACAACTGCAGTAAGACCTCCCTGCTCCTATACTCAAATCCCCTAGCTATGAAGTCCAACATACCATTTGCCGCCTTCACCACCTGCTTTACCTGCATGTCAACTTTTAATGACTGATGATCCATGACACCCAGGTCTAGTTACACCTCCCCCTTTCCTAATCTGCCGCCATTCAGATAATATTCTGCCTTTGTGTTTCTGCCTCCAAAGTGGATAACGTCACATTTATCCACATTATACTGCATTTGCCATGCATTTGCCTACTCGCCAACCTGTCCAAGTCACTCTGCAGCCTTTTAGCGTCCTCCTCCACAGCTCACACCGCCACTCAGTTCAGTGTCATCTGCAAACTTGGAGATATTACACTCAATTCCTTCATCTAAATCATTAATGTATATTGTAAAGAGCTGGGCTCCCAGCACTGAGCCCTGCGGCACTCCAGTAGTCACTGCCTGCCATTCTGAAAAGGACCCATTTATCCCGACTCTCTGCTTCCTGTCTGCCAACCAGTTCTCTATCCATGTCAGTACATTACCCCCAATACCATGTGCTTTGATTTTGCACACCAATCTCTTGTGTGGGACCTTGTCAAAAGCCTTTTGAAAGTCCAAATACACCACATCCACTGGTTCTCCCTTGTCCACTCTACTTGTTACATCCTCAAAAAATTCTGGAAGATTTGTCAAGCATGACTTCCCTTCCATAAATCCATGCTGACTTGGACCGATCCTGTCATTGCTCATCAAATGCGCTGCTATTTCATCTTTAATAATTGATTCCAACATTTTCCCCACTACTGATGTCAGGCTAACTGGTCTATAATTACTCGTTTTCTCTCTCCCTCCTTTTTTAAACAATGGTGTTACATTAGCAACCCTCCATAGGAACTGATCCAGAGTCGATAGACTGTTGGAAAATTATCCACTATTTCTATGGCCACTTAAGTACTCTGGGATGCAGACTATCAGGCCCCGGGGATTTATCGGCCTTCAATCTCATCAATTTCCCTAACACAATTTTCCACTTTATAAGGATATCCTTCAATTCCTCCTTCTCACTAGACCCTCGGTCCCCTAGTATTTCCGGAAGGTTATTTGTGTCTTTCTTCGTGAAAACAGAACCAAAGTATTTGTTCAACTGGTCTGCTATTTTTTTGTTCCCCATTATAAATTCACCTGAATCTGACTGCAAGAGATCTACGTTTGTTTTCACTAATCTTTTTCTCTTCACATATCTATAGAAGCTTTTGCAGTCAGTGTTTATGTTCCCGGCAAGCTTCCTCTCATACTCTATTTTCCCCTTTCTAATTAAACCCTTTTTTCCTCCTCTGCTGTATTACAAAATTCTCCCAGTCCTCAGGTTTGCTGCTTTTACTGGCCAATTTATATGCCTCTTCCTTGGATTTAACACTATCCTTAATTTCCCTTGTTAGCCACGATTGAGCCACCTTCCCCATTTTACTTTTACTCCAGACAGGGATGTACAATTGTTGAAGTTCATCCATGTGATCTTTAAATGTTTGCCATTGCCTATTCACCGTCAGCCCTTTAAGTATCACTCGCCAGTCTATTCTAGCCAATTCACGTCTCATACCATCGAAGTTACCTTTCCCCAAGTTCAGGACCTTAATCTCTGAATTAACTGTGTCACTCTCCATCTTAATAAAGAATTCTACCATATTATGGTCACTCTTCCCCAAGGGGCCTCGCACAACAAGATTGTTAATCAGTCCTTCCACATCACCCAGTCTAGGATGGCCAGCCCTCTAGTTGGTTCCTCGACATATTGGTCTAGAAAACCATCCCTAATATACTCCAGGAAATCCTCCTCCACTGCATTGCTACTAGTTTGGTTTGCCCAGTCAATTCACACTGGCACAGTCACAACTACGGGTAGAGTCAGGATACATTCACACTGGGACCAGACTCACTGCTTTGGGTAGTCAGGATACATTCACACTGGGACCAGTATCACTGCTGTGGGTAGAGTCAGGATACATTCACACTGGGACCAGACTCACTGGTGTGTGTAGTCAGGATACATTCACACTGGGACCAGTGTCACTGCTGTGGGTAGTCAGGATACATTCACACTGGGACCAGACTCACTGCTGTGGGTAGAGTCAGGATATATTCACACTGGGACCAGACTCACTGCTGTGGGTAGTCAGGATACATTCACACTGGGACTAGACTCACTGCTGTGGGTAGAATCAGGGTACATTCACACTGGGACCAGACACTCTGCTGTGGGTAGAATCAGGGTACATTCACACTGGGACCAGACTCTCTGCTGTGGGTAGAATCAAGGTATATTCACACTGGGACCAGACACTCTGCTGTGGGTAGAATCAGGGTATATTCACACTGGGACCAGACACTCTGCTGTGGGTAGAATCAGGGTATATTCACACTGGGACCAGACTCACTGCTGTGGGTAGAATCAGGGTATATTCACACTGGGACCAGCACTCTGCTGTGGGTAGAATCAGGGTATATTCACACTGGGACCAGACTCTCTGCTGTGGGTAGAATCAGGGTACATTCACACTGGGACCAGACTCTCTGCTGTGGGTAGAATCAGGGTATATTCACACTGGGACCAGACACTCTGCTGTGGGTAGAGCCCGAGTACATTCACACTGGGACCAGTGTCACAGTCATTTCACATCTCACTGATGCTGCAGTTACAATGAAGTACAGCCTGAATGCTGAATCAGAGCCTAGCCTGGAGGGAGGATTTTCACTCGTTTTGAGCCTGACCCATATTTACATTCAAAGATAGGTATTAGTCCTAAACTGAGACTGCCTCTTAGGAACCTTAAGCTGAATTCCCGTGGTCTGCCAGTGCAAGAAAGAGAAGAGAGGAATACTTGACTCTACACGTCTATCTCTTGCGGCCTCTGACAGTTGGTGTGAAACAATGCCTTGGGCCTCCAACTCCCAGTGAAGATCTCGCACCTCCGAACTGTCCAATGCTGGCTGCTCTACTCACAAAATGTACCTACATTGTAGTAATTGGAGACTCGGTCTGCCGTGGGCTGCTCTGCTGAAGGCTCAGTGTGTTTGATGTGTGTCACGAGTCTTTGAGTGTCTGCTTGTTTAATCAGCTGTGTTGTGGCTTTCCTGTGGGTTCAGTTGGGATTGTCCGCAGGGCCAGTTGGTCAAAGACAGTAACCATGTCTGGTCTGGACTGAGTGGAAGCTCATGCCTCCAGCACCCTGCTCACTTTCTCTCAGGGGTTTGCTTGTTGTGAACCATTGTCGGGTGATTTATTCTAAATACTTTCACACCCTGGTGTATAAAGAGAAATATTGACAAAGTTATACTTTCATAATGTAGGGTGATCCTTAAATGGTACTTAAAGTGCTGTGTCATCCTAAAAAGGGCCATGTCATCCTGGAAGAGGATGATTTCAAACATGGTACTCAGAGTGGGGTACTGAGAGATGTGTCACCTTGGGGAGAATTTAAAGGGACATATCACAGTGAGATGCCAGAATTTAATGCGCTGTTTCAGTTTTGGGGGAGAATTTGATGGAGGTGTCATTTTAGGATGGCCGAATTTAAAGAGATGCATTACTCTGGCAGGGGCGTACCCTTTACTTTTTCCCAATTTTTCTTCCTGCGCTGAGCATTCTGGGCTTTGGTTTTACAGGGACCCACATCCCTCTGATGCCTCACCCAAGCAGCCATTGTAAGTGAGACTTGCGGGAGAGAGTCTCTCCTGTCTCCTCCCAGGAGTCACTCCCTTGCTTTGGGTGCGGTTCTGCAGAAGCTGGTCGCCCACTTGTTATTTTCAAATCTCTCCATGGCCTCGCCCCTCCCTATCTCTGTAATCTCCTCCAGTGCCAGAACCCCCCCCCAACGATGTCTGCGCTCCTCTAATTCTGCCCTCCTGAGAATCCTTAATCGTTCAACCATTGGTGGCCGTGCCTTCTGTTGCCTGGGCCCCGAGCTCTGGAACTCCCTGCCTAAACCTCTCCGCTTCTCTATCTCTCTTTTCTCCTTTAAGACGCTCCTTAAAACCTACCTCTTGACAAAGCTTTTGGTCACCTGCGCTAATTTCTACATGTGCGGCTCAGTGTCAAATTTTTATCTCACTATACTCCTGTGATGCGCCTTGGAACATTTCACTACTTTAAAGGTGATATATAAATACAAGTCGTTGTTGTTGCCTTACCGGAGGAGCCATTTTGACGTGTGGCCCTAGGCCGGTGAGTGTTGGCAGGTCAGTCGACTGTAGGGGCATTGGAGCCTCGTCTCACTCAATGCCCATACAAGAGGCACTTTCTGGCATGAGCCGAAAAATAACAACCGGGAGTGGAACTCTGACCCATTTTCACCTTTGTAACCCAGGGCCATTGAGGCCACTTATAGTCCTCCTATTGCCATCCTGGCTGGGATTAACTAACTAGCCACAGGCTCGGATTGAACTCCTGGTCTACATGACTCAGCTACTCATTGGAGCAACTTGCTGAGCCACTGGCCAAGTCCAAGTGACCATTCTTTTATGTATGAGCCTGGATGCTTTTGTAAGGATGCTCAATTGTAAGGGACAGTGCACCCACGTCCGATCTTTTCCTTGCCCAGTGTCCGCAACACGCCTCCAGCAGCAATAACTTGTTAGTGAACAAGACTGGGAACTCTAGCAGATTTTATTCCGCTCTTCTCCCTATCTCAGTGATGCCAACACCAATTGCAGTAACCCGTCGTTTATGTCAGCATTGACGAGCACAGACCGGGGATTGAACCTGGACATCTCTGGGCTGTACTGCATGGGATGGAGCATTTATTGACCAGGCCATGGAGGAAGACTTTCAATCTGGAGAGCTCCAAGAAAAAGCATAAAATAAGGTTTAAATGGATTTATCTGCTAATTGGGTGAGGGGCTATGATGGAAACGGATTTAGGGGCGCAATGAATATTGAGCCTCTAACTTTTGTTCCGGTGCCAGGATAGGCATCCTGGAGTTGTGAAAGCTGATAAACTTAAGTCACTCCAATGCTAAACAGCTTGAGGTGACCCCAGGTCTTAGAAAGAACTTGCATTTCTATATTGCCTTTCATGACCTCAGGACATCACAAAGCACTTCAGTCAATGAAGTACTTTTGAAGCGTAATCACTGTTGTAATGTAGGAGATGCAGCAACCAATTTGCACATGGCAGGGTTCCAAAAACAGTAATAAGGTACATAACCAGATAATTGTTTTTTTAGTGGCGTTTGAGGAGGGATAAATATTGGCCAGGCCACCAGGGAGAACCTCCCTGTTCTTCGAATAGTGCCATGGGATCTTTTATGGCCATCTGAGAGGGCAGGCTGTTTAACATCTCATCCAAAAGACGGCACCTTCTCCCTTTGTCCTGTACCAAGTATGAGTCTGGATTATGTTCCCCAATCTCTGGAGTGAGACCTGAACCCCCGAAACCACGGCTAACACCGTTGATACTTTGAATAGGTGGAGCCCTTGAATGAGAGGATACAGGTAGGGTCGCTACCTACCTGAATCTCAACTGGGTGATGTGATCTCAGGCCTAGAGTTTGGAAAATTGAAAACTGGACAGCAACATTTTCGATTGATAACATTTAGCGAAACACTGAGCTCATTTTGCACATGCCACCTTTTTTTTTAAATGTGATTACCCCCCTCCCCTATCTGTGTATCTGGATTGGGCAAATGGTGCCAGGCACCAATAAGGGTTTGCTCCCACGATTGGGCCAGTGCATGTGGGCGTTATGGGAGGAGCTAAGTTGGCTGGGTGGGTGGGAGTGGGGTGGAGCCTGTGTACAGGTGAGTCGATGCATGGCCACTCCCCTAGCAGCTGAGAAATAGTGTGTACTGTTAGTGGGATAAGGGGGAAGGGGAGTGGAGAAGGGGAGAGAGCTGAAAAAAAGAATAGAAAGAGTAACTCCAGAGTTTTTCCCTACCCTGCCGTCCCACTACCTCATGTTCCCAAGCGCGTACGTCAGGGATCTGACACAGGACTTTTGAGTCTGCACAGTGCTCCCTTGTGTGCTACGGTTTGCCGTCTGTTGAACTCGTAATCTGGCGCTGTACTGCAGATGTCCCAGAGTACTTGCAGTAACTGAAAGGAAGTATTTGATGGCGTGCAAATCTTTCCTGCTTTTACAGTTTCAGCAGCTGGTGATTTTTTTTCCCTTTCTGAAGGCACTAACTCACTCTAAGGTGGTTGGTTGGCCTCCATTACCCCATTCTTTGGACTTTAGCCCCGGGCGTAAAACTGGTGTTGCAGATCGGTTCCCGTTCTAGAAACCGTCTGATTGAAATCAGTGGAAAGGTTTAATCGGATGGTTTCTGTAACAGCTGGGCAATCTGCAGCAGCAGTTTTACACACGGGTCTGAAGTTGAAAACCTGTTACTTCACAAGGAGGTTAGATGATGGGTGGAAGCAAGATATTTGTGGAGTGCAGCAAAGCTTGGCTCGGTTCCACGTGCAGTGTGATCACTATAAAATAAGTTCCCTGGCTTAACTTTACCACCTGACTTGCTGTGTCTTTTTTGTTATTAATTGGAAAACTGTGGGTGTAGGGGTAAGTGCAGGACAGCAGAAAAGTCAAAGACCAAGGCTGAAGAACTATTTATCAGGAGACGCCAGCCCAGAGTTTTAAGGCTTGTCGGTTGTAGGTGGAAGGATAGATTGGGAGGAAAGGAGTGCCACAGTGTTGACGTCATGGGAACTTAAAGAGTAGGACACAGTGCAATGAGTCTGGATATTAACACAATGAGGGTACACTGAGGAGCAGGCAGGAGAATATCTGGAGCGGTGTATTTGTCACTGGGCAGGAACATGAACAGAAAGTCCTCAGGATCAATGAAATTGAGATGACGAGGAAGATTGTGCCAGAGTAAGTTTGAAGTTACCCTTTCTGGTCTATATGGTGTAGCAGAGAGAATGTAATGTATGCACCCGTCAGGATGCTCACAGGTTTGTTCAGCTGTTGAGTTAGAGTGGCTTAGCCAGTCACATGATGTTCACAAGACTCAATAAAACCCCAGCCAATTGGGTTCGGGAAATCCACGATGAGGCAGGTGGTTGTGAGCCTGGTGGATGAACTGTGTAGTGTGATTGTTAAACCTTTTGTTAATAAACCCTCAAAGCCTCCTTGATAAAATGCAACATCCCCACCGACACCTGGGAGTCCCTGGCCAAAGACCGCCCTAAGTGGAGGAAGTGCATCCGGGAGGGCGCTGACCAACTCGACTATCATCGCGAGAGCATGCAGAAACCAAGCGCAGGCAGCGGAAGGAGCGTGCGGCAAACCAGTCCCACCCACCCTTTCCTTCAACCCACCTGTGACAGAGACTGTAATTCCCGTATTGGACTGTTCAGTCACCTGAGAACTCATTTTTAGAGTGGAAGCAAGTCTTCCTCGATTTCGAGGGACTGCCTATGATGATGAATAAACCAACTAGTTCTTAATAGCAATGTGTTGCTATGAATGCTTAAGCAAAGAACCTATGAAGCAAATACATTACACAATGTACTACAGAAGAACCTTTCTCCTGCCTCCAGCATTGTCATAATCTCCATTGCCAGTTAATATCTAAATCATACAGTGCAGCCATACAGCTTGCCAAGAAATACTCCAGTTGGATCAAACGCCAGTAAACTGCAGATCAAACAGCTGATTCTGCACATCTCTGAAGTACAGCTTGTTACATTATTCATTCCGCAGCACAGTCTAAACAAGTCCCACACACTCAACAAAAACATATATTTTATAGGAATGTGATTTGATTTCTGAAGAGTGCTACTGTCTCTGGCTGGGATCCGGCACTGGAGTTGATGTTTACTGAACTCGCTGTAAAGCAGAGGAGATAATTACGGAACCGTTTATGTTTTGCCCAGGTTTTTTATTTAAAGGGGCCACTTCTTTTATTGAATAGACCCGTAATTTTACAATTTAAAAAAAAATGAAAGCAAGCAAAATACTTCAGCTGTTGGCAATCTCAAATAAAAACTCAGGATTCAAAAATGCAGAGAAACACAGGGTTAACGATTTGATTCTGACGCAAGTTCATCGTCTTGAATGGTTAACCCTGTGTTCCCCTCTCTCCACAGAGGCTGCCTGACCACCTGAGCGTTTCCAGCATTTTCTGTTTTTATCCCATAATTCTAAACGTTGATGTTGTCACTGCCACTTGTGTCTCTCTTGTTTGTGGTTTACACTTTAGAGCTGCTGGCAGCCTTGGAGCGGACATTTTGTGTAGCACTTGTCCGATTTGTGAGATCATCACCCAGTGATGTCATGAACTGGGCCCTGGGGAGGTATCAGTGAATTGGAAACCGGCTCATATGGAGCCCATATTTTGTGTAGCATATATAGGAAGGTTGGAGCCTCAAGCTAGCAATTATCCATAGGCATCAACCTTCCTATATAATCTCAGCCAACTGGCCATTGGTCACAAGTGAGCCTAGGACAATAAATGTTAGTGTCAACTTTGTTAAAAATGGGTAAATACGGAAGTTTTAATAATAGTGTAAAGGAAAGAATGTTTTTAAAGATTTATCACGGAAACTAAGAAACTACAGCGAGGGGGTAATTGAGACCGGATTTCTGCTCCTGGTCACTATCCAGTGGCTCCCCCTAGGAAACTTCAGATGAGTACAACAATAACAACAACAACTTTTATCTATATAGTGCCTTTAATGTAGTAAGACGTCCCAAGTCACTTCACAGCAGTGTTATAAGATAAAACAAGTAAATTTGACACCGAGCCACATAAGTAGTTACGGCAGATGACCAAAAGCTTGTTTAAAGAGGTAGGTTTTAAGGAGCGTCTTAAAGGAGGAAAGAGAGGTGGAAAGGTTTAGGGAGGGAGTTCCAGAGCTTAGGGCCCGGGCAACTGAAAGCACGGACACCGATGGTTGAGTGTTTATAATCAGGGATGCTCAAGAGGGCAGAATTTGAGGAGCGCAGACATCTCGTGGGGTTGTGAGTCTGGAGAAGATTACAGAGATAGGGAGGGGCGAGGCCTTGGAGGGATTTGTAAACAAGGATGGGAAGGCTGCTGGGAACTCTGGGGGATTCATGAAGGAGAAAAAGGGGGAAGGAACGGAAACTGAGAAGGAGGAAACTTTAACCTTTCCAAATATGAAGGGGACACTTTTGATGAGACAATTTGAGAAAAGTATTACAAGCCATATACGGGAAATAACTGGAGCCTTTGAGTATGTCAGATAAAATACATCATAGAAAAAGTGGGGCCCCGGAGAGATGAGAGGAATGAGGTGGGGGGATGGCTAATAATGCCACAACATTATTTTGAATTACATTCTCCTCAATGATAACTGGACAGGTGGTAGATGGGTCTGAATTCAAAGACCGTAGAACTCAATGATGAATTTTAATATTCATGAAGCATCAGATGAAGATGGATTGTCTCCAAGAACAGAATTAAATCTCAGTGGGAGAGCTGAGATACAAGATACAAGAACTAGGTAATTGAAGTATTGCAATTGCTCCCACTTTCTTCAGAATATGTATGTTGTAATGTATTTGCTTCATGGGTTCTTTGCTTATGAATTCATAGCAACACATTGCTATTAAGAACTAGTTGGTTTATTAGCAAAAGGTTTAACAATCACACTACACATTACCAGTTCATCCACCAGACTCACAACCACCTGCCTCATCGTGGATCCCCTGAACCCAACTGGCTGGGGTTTTATTGAGTCATGTAAACATCATGTGACTGGCTAAGCCACTCCCAACTCAACAGCTCTACAACTATTTTGTTGCAAACAATGGTCAAGTGCCCCCTGGTTAAAGGGGGGGTCACACTCTAAAATCTTTTCAAGTGCACCCTTATTTTTTGTGGGATTTTTTTTGAGGGCACCAAAAACACAAATTATACAAGTTCCCCCTGGCTAAAAGCGGGGGGGGGGGGGGCACTAAAGCTGACAAACTTAGACAAATTAAACTTTAGACATGTGGTTCAAATTCAAATTTGGTTGCCAGAGGTGATGCACTCCAGTCCCTCCAGCGCCCACCTCTCGTCAACATAATCAAGTGCCCCCGATTAAAGGGGGGTCACACTCCAAAAACCTTTCAAGTGCCCCCTTGTTCAACAGCTCTACAAACCTGTGAGCATCCTCACAGGTGCATACATTACATATGTATAAAATATTTCGCTCCCTTGGAATCTCCGTAGTAAGCAAGCCATCCACACAGTAGCTGAACCGTACAGGCCATAAACTTCCAGGCCCAGCCACTGGTCTGTCCTGAATTAGCAGCTCTCAGCCTGCGGGCGGGAGGGTTGCCCAAAATTGGTTTCAGTGCTTCCGACTGGTAGTGTGCTGCACGGCCTGTGAGTGAGGACAGGGTTGGGGCCTATTGTCCTGTCACATAATAACATAAGAAATGGGAGCAGGAGTTGGCCATTCGGCCCATTGAGTCTGCTCCGCATTCAATAAGATCATGTCTAGTCGCCGAGACAATACAGAAAACAAGCGCAGGCAGCGGAAGGAGCGTGCGGGAAACCAGACTCCCCACCCACCCTTTCCTCCAATGACTGACTGTCCCACCTGTGACAGAGACTGTAATTCCCGTATTGGACTGTTCAGTCACCTGAGAACTCACTTTGAGTGGAAGCAAGTCTTCCTCGAGGGACTGCCTATGATGATGATGGTTGATCTTTTACCTCAACTCACTTTCCTGCACTGTCCTCATATCTCTTGATTCTCTTGTATCCAAAAATCTATCGATTTCTGTCTTGAATATACCCAACAACTAAGCATCCACAGCTCTCTGGGGTAGGGAATTCCAAATATTAATAACCCTTTGAAGAAATTTCTCCTCATCTCAGTCCTGAAATGGCCGACCCCTTATTCTGAGACTTTGACCCCTGGTTCTAGACTCCCCAGCCAGAGGAAACATCCTCCCTGCATTTACCCTGTCAAGCCTTTTAAGAATTTTATATGTTAGAATGAGAGCATTCTTCTGAACTCTAGGGGATATAGGTCTCGTCTACACAATCTCTCCTCATCGGACAATCCCCCCATCCCAGGAATCAGTCCAGTGATCATTGTCGAGTGAATGGGAAAGGTAACAGTGTTTAATTTACGGAACTAGTAATCCGGAGACGTGAGTTCAAATCCCACCACAGCAGCTGGGGAATTTAAATTCAGTTAATTAAATTAATCTGGAATAAAAAGCTAGTATCAAGTGACCATGAAACTACCGGATTGTGGTTAAAAACCCATCTGTTTCACTAATGTCCTTTAAGGCAGGAAATCTGCCGTCCTTACCTGATCTGGCCTATATATGACTCCAAATGTCAAACTAACTGGTCTATAGTTCCTTGTTTTCTCCTTTCTTGGATAAGTCAGTGAGGACAGAGCTGGGGTCTGATGTTCTCGAACAGTGGGTAAGGGCTGTGCTGGGGTCTGATACCCTCGAACAGTGGGTAAGGGCTATGCTGGGGTCTGATGCCCTCGAACAGTGGGTAAGGGTTGTGCTGGGGTCTGATGCCCTCCAATAGTGGGTGATGACAGGGCTGGGGTCCAATGGCCTGTAACAGTGGGTGCGGATGGGGCTGTGTTGGGGTCTGATGTCCTATCCTTGCCGAGTTTGCTGATTGCGGCTGGGGCAGGGGTGAAGTTGGTAAAATTGCCCGTCGATACTTGCATTAACCAGGAATGGGAATTTACATCCATTTAGGTTTGCAGATATGAAAGTTTACCCCAAGCCCAACCTGCACGTCACCTGTCCAGTTTTAGATCTCTGCGGAGAGGCTAAAGACGGTGAAAATATCCTCACTTAAGGAGAAAATTGATTGGGTGAAGTGACGAGCATATGTTAAAATAACCAACAACAAAAAAAATCGATAAACTGGATCAATGAAGTTTTGCCCGATCACAGAGGACAGAATAGGAACTGAGATCGAACCAGCATAAAGAGAAGACACTTCACAGTTGACCGACCGTACAGGTAATAATCAGTCACTCACTGGGCCCATCCCCTTGTCAAGGCTGAACTGTACACAGTCAGCGGGCCTAATGGATCAAATTAGCTTTTCTCCTTACCAAAAGAAGGATATACTTAGAGGGAGTGCAACAAAGGTTCAATAGATGGATTCTTGGGATAGGGGTGATTGTGCTATGAGGAGAGATTGAGTAGACTAGGCCTATATTCTCTGAGTGTTGGCAGTGATTAAGTGGGCAGCATTCTCGCCTCTGAGTCAGAAGGTTGTGAGTTCCAGTCCCATTCCAGGGACTTGAACACACAAATCTAGGCTGACAGTGCAGTGCTGAGGGAGTGCTGCATTGTTGGAGGTGCCGTCTTTCGGATGAGATGTTGAACCGAGGCGCCGTCTACCCTTTCAAGTGGACGTAAAATATCCCATGGCACTATTTCAAAGAAGAGCAGGGAAGTTATCCCTGGTGTCCTGGGACCAATATTTATCCCTCGATCAACATAACAAAAACAGATGATCTGGTCATTATCACATTGCTGTTTGTGGGAGCTTGCTGTGCGCAAGTTGGCTGCCGTGTTTCTTACATTACAATACTCCAAAAGTACTTAATTGGCTGTAAAGCGCTTTGAGACATTTGGTGATTGTGAAAGGCGCTATATAAATCCAAGTCTTTTTTTTAGAATTTACAAGAATGAGGTGTGAACTCATTGAAACCCATAACATTTTTAAGGGGCTTGACAGGGTAGATGCTGGGTGAGTGAGTCTAGAACCAGGGGTCACTGTCTCAGAATAAAGAGTCGGCCATTTAGGACTGTCAGAGGGTGGTGAATCTTTGGAATTCTCTACGTCAGAGGGCTGTGGAAGCTCAGTCATTGAGTATATTCAAGACAGAGATCGATAGATTTTTGGAATATTAAGGGAATCAAGGGATTTGGTGACAGTGCAGGAAAGTGAAGTTGAGGTAGAAGATCAGCCATGATCTTATTGAATGACAGAGCAGGCTCGAGAGGCTGAATGGCCTACTCCTAATACTATTGCTTATGTTATGTTCTCATAGGAACATTAGGAACAAGAGTAGGTGATACAACTCCTCGAGCCTCTTCTGCCATACAACAGATCATGGCCACTCTGCACCTCAACTTCATTTTACCCCCTTTGCTTCATATCCCTTCATGCCCTTTCCTAACAAACCGATTGATTTCAGGCTTGAAACCTCCGATTGTCCCCTCGCATCCCCAGCCTTTCTGGGGAAGAGAGCTGCAGATTCCTACGACTCTTTGTGTGAAAAAGTACTACCTGATCTCCCTACTGAACGGCCGAACTCTAATTTTAAGATTATTTTCCCTTGCTCTTGATTCATCCACCAGAGGAAATGCTTTCCCGCGTTCCTGTTCACCAAACGCGGTTAATGCCGTCTCTGTTGAGCCATTCAAAAGGAAATTGATTGGATTCCTGTTTCAGAAGCAAATAGCAGCCTGTGAGTCAGGCTTGTCTCAATAGAGAGACTCGTTTTTAAAAGGGAGTCTGGGGGGAGCTGAATGGCCTTCTCTCGGTCCTGCGTTTTTATCAGACAACCTCGTGTCCTGGTATTGTGTGGTGGCAGCGAGGTAACGCAGAACTCCTGATCACAGCCACGTATCAGACGAGCAGTCTTTTCGCCGAGCAGTGACAATATTCTGCTTGCCTGGAAACGAATCGCAGGCTGAAGCGATTCACCTTTGTCTAGTTTCCAAGTGGCTGCTCTGATGCTTCTCAAGTAACTGGCCAGATAAAACACTCAAGGAAAGGTTATACTGTCTAAGTCCTATACACTGTGATACTTATGCCCAATTTTCAGGAGTTGTCAGTCAAACACTGAGGTGCAATTATAAAAGAAAGACTTGCATTTAAATAGTGTCTTTCTTGACCATTGGATGTCTCAAACCACTTTACAGCCAATGAAGTACTTTTTTGAGTGTAGTCACTGTTGTAATGTGGGAAACGTGGCAGCCAACTTGCGCACAGCAAGCTCCTACAAACAACAGTGTGATAATGACGAGATAATTTTTTTTTGTTATGCTGATTGAGGGATAACTCCCCTGCTCTTCTTCACAATAGTGCCATGGGATCTTTTACATCCTCCTGAGAGAGCAGACGGGGCCTCGGTTTAACATCTCATCCGAAAGACGGCACCTCTGACAGTGCAGCGCTCCATCAACACTGCACTGGGAGTGTCAGCCTAGAGTTCTTCCCTCCCATCACTACCCCCGCCACACACAAAGTGCTGCCCTCCCATCATGACCATCAAAGCGCCCCACCCCTGGCCTTGCCAAGCTCCAAATGGCCCCCAGTCCTTTAGTGAATTGACTTCAGGATCCTCACCTTTATCCTGATCACCCCCCTGAGCCTCTTCCGTTTTACTGCCTCCATATCCTTGCCACACACATTCTTCTGAAGCCACGTTAATCTTGGTTCCATGGGTCCAGTATCAGTGGTCACTGTTCCAGCTACGATACTGCTGCCCTATGGAAGTCCCGTTCTGACCAAATCCTCCTTATCAGTAAGTGAAAGGATTTTAAACTTAATGTTTATACTCTGGGACTGTTTGGGGCCTAATCGGGAGACACAGTTGGGAGCCTGCTCTTTGCAAATTCCCGACTGTAACAGTAACGAAGTGCCATTCCTTGATCCATTGAAACATTTACAAGGTATCCAAGTATTGTCAATAGATTGTCCCATTTTGTTATTTTCACCACAATTAAGTGAAATCCAAGTATTTCTACCGGAATAGTACCTGAGTATTGTCACTAGAATTATATAGTATCTGAGTATCGTCATTACGATATGATATCCGACGGTTGTCACTAGAGAATGAGGATTGTCACTAGAATGACGCAGAATCTGAGCATTGCTTCGAGGATTATAATTTAAAAAAATATCTAGACAATTTAGACTTTGCAGCTTCTGCCCTTCCAATCATGAATTTGTTCTCTCACTGTAAACCACATCAATCCCCGGTATAATCAGGTATAGTGATCACTGTAAAGTACAGATAGTGCCCGGTATAATCAGGTACAGTGATCACTGTAAACCACATCAATCCCCGGTATAATCGGGTACAGTGTTCACCGTAAAGTACAGTCAGTGCCCGGTATAATCGGGTACAATGTTCACGGGTAAAGTACAAACTATCCCCGGTATAATCAGGTACAGTGTTCACTGTAAACAACATCAATCCCTGATATAATCGGGTACAGTGTTCACTGTAAAGTACAGTCAGTGCCCGGTATATCAGGTACAGTGTTCACTGTAAAGTACAGTCAATCCCCGGTATAATTGGGTACAGTGTTCACTGTAAAGTACAGACAGTGCCCGGTCAAATCGGGTACAGTGTTCACTGTAAAGTACAGTCAATCCCCGGTATAATTGGGTACAGTGTTCACTGTAAAGTACAGTCAGTGCCCGGTATAATTGGGTACAGTGTTCACTGTAAAGTACAGACAGTGCCTGGTATAATTGGGTACAATGTTCACTGTAAAGTACAGTCAGTTCCCGGTATAATCGGGTACAATGTTCACTGTAAAGTACAGTCAGTGCCTGGTATAATTGGGTACAGTGTTCACTGTAAACAACATCAATCCCCGGTATAATCAGGTACAGTGTTCACTGTAAAATACAGTCAGTGCTGCCCGTACCAGGGCCTGGGACAGATTCCAATCCCACACAATGCGCTCAGTAATGGAAACAGGGCAGCTTGTATGTGCTGAGTTTTTTTTTCCAGGTGTGACTCGCACCCAGCTCTGCAACAGTTTGGTTCGGCGACTCACAGGTGTGCAGACATGAAACAAAAGCAGCAAGCCAGCGTTTTATAACCATGTCTTTATTGAATCTGCTGAACCCTTTGTGATGAGTGAGAATCAATTATATGTTTCTTGAGCTCACATCCACAAACAGACTCTTGCATTACGGCGACCATTGTGTAGATTAGGAGATGGTGAGGTGGGAGTTGGGGCTGTAACCTGATCTCTGGGTTTGCAAGGTGTTTTAAGCTGCACTGCCTCGGCATCTGTGACTTGCCGGTCTCTCTGAGTTCCTTGATCTCCAGCTCTCCTGCTGTTCTACAGATTGCACCTTGGGTCTGGGCTGTTAGCTGATTTCCCGTGGTGGATGTGTTATGTATGGAGAAAGAGTCATACTGAACACTGTGAGCTGTGAATAAAGTGTGACCATAGTCTTTTATTGCAGGTCTCCAGAGTGCCTCTCCAACCTGTGAAGCCTCCTTAAATACCTGTGCTCCCAAGGGATTATGGGATCCCTTGGGACTCCATGGGATGAGCCCTCTGGTGGCTGTACAGAGTAAATACAAGTTTACATATATAACAGGATGGAAGTCAGGAACGTTACAACTGGCCCCTGGGCTTGAGAGGGTTCAAACCAGCAAGGGTTGCTGCTCCTGATTTATTTGTGGTGAGCCCTGCTACAAAGTGCTATATGAGCAGCAGGAGAGTCCTGAATGAAGCTCTGCTATGATGCCTGCCTCGGTCAGATAGCCTGCCAGCTCTCATTGGCTGAGCTTGCTCATGAAGAATGGCCACCTGGTTATTGGATGGCGTTGACACGTGGGGAAATACTGCGGTAAGAGATGGCCGGAAGATTTTCAACCTCAAAATGGGGGCGGTTTCTATAATGGGAGCGGTGAATGGGATCCACACCAGCAGCTGTTTCATCGGCGGAAAGTTAGAATTCTACCCCATGAAGGAAAGACATGCATTTATATAGTGTCTTTCATGACCTCACGACGTTCCAAAGTGGCTTTACAGCCAACGAGGTACTTTTGAAGTGCAGTCACTGTTGTAATGTAGGGAAACGCGGCAGCTAATCAGCGCATAGCGAGATCCAATAAACAGGCTGCTCTCTCTCTCTAGGGCATATCACAGATACACCCAATTCTTTCCTCCGCTGACAGCTATGCTAGATTGCAATCGGAAAGTGGCTGATTGTACTCTTCTCCTGTTCCTATGTTTTTATATCTGCCTCTTGTGGAAGGTGCAATATGCAGCCTTTAATTATGTTTACATTTTGATGTGATTCACAGAGCTACAGCTTAGGACTGCTAATCATCGCATTTATTCAAAGTTTGTAGCTCCGACTATTAACTCTGTACAGACATGGTCCCCAATCCTGTTAGTACTAACTCTGTTACAGGAAGGACATGATTGCACTGAGGGTACAGAGGAGATTCACGAGGATGTTGCCGGGAGTGGAGAATCTAAGCTATGAGGACAGATTGGATAGGCTGGGTTTGTTTTCCTTGGAACAGAGGAGGCTGAGAGGAGACCTCACTGAGATGTATGAAATTATGAGGGGCCTAGGTATAGTGGATAGAAAGAATCTATTTCCTTAGCAGAGGGGTCAACAACCAGGGGGCATAAATTCAAAGTAATAGGTAGAAGATTTCGAGGGGATTTGAAGGGAAATTTTTTCACCCAGAGGGTGGTGGGGGTCTGGAACTCACTGCCTGAAAGGGTGGTAGAGGCAGGAACCCTCACCTCATTTAAAAAGTACTTGGATGTGCACCTGAAGTGCTGTAACCTGCAGGGTTACGGACCTCGAGCTGGAAAGTGGGATTAGGCTGGCTTGTTGACCGGCACGGACATGATGGGCCGAAATGGCCTCCTTCCATGCTGTAAACTTCTATGATTCTGTACAGTCACTCTCCCCAATCCTGTTAGTACTAACTCTGTATCATCATAATCTCCAATCCTCGTAGTACTCATCATCATAGGCAGTCCCTCTGAGTCAAGGGTGACTTGCTTCCACACTAGAAATGAGTTCTCAGGTGACTGAAGAGTCCAATGCGGGACCTACAGTCTCTGTCACAGGTGGGACGAACAGGTGGGTGGGGAGCCTGGGTTGCCACAGGCTCCTTCCGCTGTCGACGCTTGGCTTCAGCTTGCTCTTGGCGAAGAAACTCAAGGTGTTCAGCGCCTTCCTGGAGGCTTTTCCTCCACTTTGGGTGGTCTTGGGCCAGGGATTCCCAGGTGTCGGTGGAGATGTTACATTTTTTCAAGGAGGCTTTGAGGGTGTCCTTGAAACATTTCCTTTGCTCACCTGGGGCTCACTTAGCGTGTCGGAGCTCCGAGTAGAACGCTTGTTTTGGGAGTCTCGTGTCGGGCATGTGGGCGATGTGGCCCGTCCAACGGAGCTGATTGAGCGTGGTCAGTGCTTCGATGCTGGGCATATTGGCCTGAGCAAGGACACTGACGTTGGTGCGCCTATCCTGCCAATGGATTTGCAGGATCTTGCGGAGGCAGCATTGGTGGTACTTCTCCAGTATTTTGAGGTGCCTGCTGTATATGGTCCATGGCTCTGAGCTATACAGGAGGGCAGGTATCACCACTGCTCTGTAGACCATGAGCTTGGTGCTGGGTTTGAGGTCCTGGTCTTCAAACACTCTCTTCCTCTGGCGACCGAAGACTACACTGACACACTGAAGGCGGTGTTGGACCTCGTCGAACCTGCCCTTGTTGACAGTAAGTTCCCGAGGTATGGAAAATGGTCCATGTTGTCCAAGACCTCGTCATGATAACCGGGGGGGGGGGGAGGGGGCAGTGCTGTGTGGCGCGGGGAAGGTTGGTAGAGGACCTTTGTCCTACGGATGCTTAGTGTAAGGCCCGTGCTCTCGTACGCCTCGGTGAAGGTGTTGATGATGGCTTGGAGTTCAGCCTCCGAGTGTGCGCAGGCGCAAGCGTCGTCTGCGTACTGTAGTTCGATGACTGAGGATGGGACGACATTAGATCTGGCCTAGAGGCGGCGGAGGTTGTCCTGTTTGTCCTGTAATTTAGCACCACTCGAGCGGGGAGCTTGCCGAGGGTGAGATGGAGCATTGCAGCAAGGAAGATCGAGAAGAGCATTGGTGCGATGACGCAGCCTTGCTTGACCCCGGTCCGGACATGGATTGGGTCTGTGGTGGATCAGTTCGTCAGGATCACAGCTTGCATGTCATCGTGGAGCAGGAGGAGAATGGTGACAAACTTTTGAGCTGAATCTGAGGAGGACGCTCCATAATCCCTCACGATTGACAGTGTCGAAGGCTTTTGTGAGGTCGAAGGCGGCCATGTACAGGGGTTGGTGCTGTTCCCTGCATTTCTCTTGTATTTGCCGCACGGTGAAGATCATGTCCATTGTGCCCCTTAGTGGGCGAAATCCGCATTGTGACTCTGGAAGGGGTTCTTCAGCCACAGGAAGAAGGCGATTCAGGAGGATTCTTGCGATAACTTTCCCGGTGGTCGACAGCAGGGAGATTCCTCTATAGTTACTGCAGTCGGACTTGTCACCTTTCTTGAAGATGGTCACGATTACAGCGTCTCTGAGATCTCCTGGCATGATCTCCTCCTTCCAGATAAGAGAGATGAGGTCATGGATCTGCACCAGTAGTGCTTCTCTGCCATGTTTTCGTGCTTCGGCGGGGATTCCAGCTGCTCCTGAGGCCTTGTTCTTCAGTTGCCGGATGGCCTTTTCAACCTCGTGTCAGGCTGGGATTGTGCTGAGATGGAGTCGAGGACACTCGCGTCGAAGACAGAGTCTCGGTTGAGGAGATCCTCGAAGTGCACCTTCCAGCGGGCACTGACTGTCTCTCTGACCTTGATGAACACCTCTCCGTTCTTGGCCAGTATTGCGGTAGGGCCTTGGGTGCTTGGGCTGTAGATCGCCTTGACGGCGCTGAAGAATCCTCGCACATTGTAGTTGTCGGCTGGCTGCTGGAATTCTTGAGCTTTCTTCTCCCACCATCTGTTCTTTAGCTCGCAGGTTTTCTGTTGGACCTCAGCCTTCAGATGCCTGTAGAGCTGATTTCTTGCCCTCGAGTTGTGTTGCTGCTTCCAGTCCAAGAATGCCTTGCGCTTGTGGCATATTAGCTCCTGGATCTCCTGGTCGTTCTCGTCGTACCAGTCTTGCTGTTTCCTGGTCAAGTGACCGAGTGTCTCTTCGCAGGTGCTGATTATGGAAGCCTTGAGGGTTGACCAGGCACTGTGAACACTCTGTGTCTCTGGGTCACTGGGAGTTGTCAGGTTGGTAGCGAGGCGCTGGCTGAATAGGGCTTTCTTAGCAAGGTCTTTGCGTGCACCGGCGTTGATTTTCCTGCGGCATTGTTACTGTTGCCGTCGCTGTTTAGGGGCAATGTTGATGGTGATGACAGAGCGAATTAGGCGGTGGTCCTTCCAGCAGTCATCAGCTCCTGTCATGGCGCGGGTGATGCGCACGTTTTTGCGGTCCCTCGCTCGGACGATGACGTTGAGATGCCAGTCCTTGGAGCGAGGGTGTTGCCATGAGGCTTTATATTTGTCCTACTGACGGAACAGGGTTATGACAACGCCATGTTCTAAGCATTTTGTCAGGAGGAGGGTACCGTTGGAGTTGGCTCTCCCTACCCCAATCACACCACCCAAGAGGTCCGTGTCCTTTCCGACTCTGGCACTGAAGTCGCCGAGGAGGACCAGCTTGTCGCTTGTTGGGACTTGGGACAGGGATTGTTCGAGGCTGGAGTACAATTCCTCTTTGGTCTCGTCTGTAGCTTCCAGGGTTGAGGCGTATGCGCTGAAGATGGTTCCGGGATAGGGTGAACCGAAGAGTCATGAAGTATTCGTTTATCCTGCAGGGGGAGTCTCTAAGACGGCTCACTAGCTCATTCTTTACGGCGAAGCCTACCCCATGGAGGTAGCATTCTACTTCTGGTTTGCCTTTCCAGAAGAAGGTGTAGCCACCACCTTGTTCTTTGAGCTGGCTTTCCCCGACTCACTGGGTCTTGCTTAGGGCGGCAGTGTCAATGTTGAAGCGCCCGAGTTCCCGAGCAACGATAGCAGTGCGGCGTTCTGATCAGTCGCTGTTAGGGTTGTCCATGAGGGTCCTGACGTTCCAGGTCCCAAACTTCATCTTAAAGTGTGGAAGATGCCTATGCGTGAGTTCTTTAACGTGGGGTGGATGTTGTAGACCAGCTACCACACTGGCTTGACAGAGCAAGGTCTTGGTCCAGTGGCAAGGGGATCCAAGGTGACTGGAGACCAGGCTCTGCTGTATGGGCCTAGTTCATACACACATGCATACTCCTACAGTCCTCTTTCCTCCTTCCTGCAGGGCCTCTATCCCTGGGTTTCGTAGGATGCAAGGCTGTCTCACGACCCCGCTGTTGGCCCATGCTGCGCTGCTCCTGGGCCACGATCCCACTGCTGGTCGACACTGCGCCACTCCTGGGCCACGCTCCTGCTGCTGTCCCCCGACCCCCCGCGGTCCCCCGACCCCCGACCTCTAGCTGTCCCCCTGACCTCCCACTGTCCCCCGACCTCTGGGACTCTTGCTGTCCCCCGACCTCCAACCTCCCGGCTCTCGCTGTACCCCAACCCCCAATCTCCCGCTGTCCTCCGACCTGTTCTGGGCCCCGACCCCACCACTGGATTCCACCTCACACCAAGAGTCGCCACCAATCCACTACTTGGGATGCTGTGATGTCCGGTTTGTCGCTCGCTTTGTCTTCGTCGCACTCTCGAGCTGGCTCGCACTGCTTCCTGCTCCACTCTGCTCCGCTCCTGCTCCACTCCTGTTTCCTCTCAGGTCGGCTCCAGACTTCGTGCTAACCCTGTACACTCCCTCTCCCCAATCCTGTGAGTACTAACTCTGTACATGCATTCTCCCCAATCCTATGAGTACTAACCCTGTATACTCCCTCTCTCCAATCCTGTGAGTACTAGCTCTGTACACTCCCTCTCCCCAATCCTGTGAGTACTAACCCTGTACACTCCCTCTCCCCAATCCTGTGAGTACGAACTCTGTACACTCCCTCTCCCCAATCCTGTGAGTACTAACTCTGTACACTCCCTCTCCCCAATCCTGTGAGTACTAACCCTGTACACTCCCTCTCCCCAATCCTGTGAGTACTAACTCTGTACATTCCCTCTCCCCAATCCTGTGAGTACTAACTCTGTACACTCCCTCTCCCCAATCCTGTGAGTACTAACCCTGTACACTCCCTCTCCCCAATCCTGTGAGTACTAACTCTGTACACTCCCTCTCCCCAATCCTGTGAGTACTAACTCTGTACACTCCCTCTCCCCAATCCTGTGAGTACTAACCCTGTACACTCCCTCTCCCCAATCCTGTGAGTACTAACTCTGTACACTCCCTCTCCCCAATCCACGTGGTAAGAATTCTGTAGCCGAGCTTTTTATTTGGCAGCTCAGTTGAAATAGTGACAGTTGCTTGGTAACAGTCCAGCGGTGGGCTGGAAGGAAAGTGACTTGGAAGGTATTTGTATTGAAGTTGTTGACAGATTGTACAATGAAGTTGTTGGTATATCAGTGTAAAGTACATTGGAGGAAACCAGTTGCTGGACTTATTGTTTAAGCAGATTGTGAGTGCTGTTTTAACAAGGAACTTGACTGCTGTGTGTGTTTAACTCCTTTCTTTCTCCAACTCCAGAACAGGATGGGAAAACCAGAGACCTGTTTTCCTGTACAGTTGATGCAGTCAGACAGATATGAGAAACCCACCTGTATTTTACAACCGGCACAATCTCACACTGATACAAGACTGATTCCTTTTGATTCCTCATTAAATACTTCCTCTGCCTCCCGTGCTGGAGGTACTGACTCTTGCTGGGCTACAGTACCGGCCAAACTTTATACCTATCGGAAAAACATGAGCAGGCTGGGTCTCTCTTCTCTTGAAACGAGAAGGCTGAGGGGTGACCTAATAGAGGTCTTTAAAATTATGAAAGGTTTTGATAGAGTGGATACAGAGAGAATGTTTTCACTTGTGGGGAAGAGCATAACTAGAGGCCATCAATATAAGCTAGTCACCAAGAAATCCAATAGGGAATTCAGAAGACACTTCTTTACCCAGAGAGTGGTGAGAATGTGGAACTCGCTACCACAGGGAGCGGTTGAAGCGAACAGTATAGATGCAGAGACGAATTCCTATATTGGACTGTTCAGTCACCTAAGAATTCACTTTTAGAATGGAAACAAGTCTTCCTCGATTTCCAGGACTGCCTATGATGATGATGATGATAATGATTGAGATGCATTTTGGGGAAAGGTAGATGAGTGCATGAAGGGGGAAAGGAATAAAAGGATGTGCTGAGCGGGTGAGATGCAGCAGAGTGGGAGGAGGTTCGTGTGGAGCAGAAACGTGTTGGGCCGAATGGCCTGTTTGTGTGCTCCCTGGTGTCCTGGCTAATATGTATCTCTCACCATGAGCAACACCAGAAGGGAGCTGCTAGTTCATATGTATACAACATACATCATGATTTATGAAGCTGTTTGGAAATGGGTGATTCCTGCAATTCTATTACTTCTATACTGGCACTTTAACGGCCTACTAATCCTGGGCTGCTGGTGGACCAAACTAGAACATAAGAACATAAGAATTAGGAACAGGAGTAGGTCATCTAGCCCCTTGAGCCTGCTCCGCCATTCAATAAGATCATGGCTGATCTGGCCGTGGACTCAGCTCCACTTACCCGCCCTCTCCCCGTAACCCTTAATTCCCTTATTGGTTAAAAATCTATCTATCTGTGACTTGAATACATTCAATGAGCTAGCCTCAACTGCTTCCTTGGGCAGAGAATTCCACAGATTCACAATCCTCTGGGAGAAGAAATTCCTTCTCAACTCGGTTTTAAATTGGTTCCCCCGTATTTTGAGGCTGTGCCTCCTAGTTCTAGTCTCCCCTACCAGTTGAAACATTCTCTCTGCCTCTATCTTGTCAATCCGTTTCATGATTTTAAATGTTTCTATAAGATCACCCCTCATCCTTCTGAACTCCAACGAGTAAAGACCCAGTCTACTCAATCTATCATCATAAGGTAACCCCCTCATCTCCGGAATCAGCCTAGTGAATCGTCTCTGTACCCCCTCCAAAGCCAGTATATCCTTCCTTAAGTAAGGTGACCAACTACCCACTGGCCACATGCAGTCAAAGTGACGCCAGTGCCCCCTGCCTCCCATCCATCTTTCCCACTTCGAGATAGCTCCCCTGCCTCTGAGTCAGAAGGTTGTAGGTTCAAGCACTGCTCCAGGGACTTGTGCACATAATCCAGGCTGACACTCCCAGTGCAGTGTTGAGGGAGTGCTGCACTGTCAGAGGTGCCGTCTTTCAGCTGAGACATTAAACCAAAGCCCTGTCTGCTCTCTCAGGTGGGCATAAAAGAAGAAGAGCAGGGGAGTTATCCCCGGGGTCCTGGCCATTGTTTATCCCTTGATCATAAGGCACACCAGGAGAGAGCTGCTAGTTCTATACATCTACAACATATATCGTGATTTATTAAGCTGTTTGAAAATAGATGATTCTTCCAGAAAATACCTTTTCTTCACTTTCAGTAATGAAAAGTCCTCAAGGTTAGGGCATAGGGTTCCATTACTGTACAGCAAGAAAATTCTCATTGGAGGCAGTTCAGAGAAGGTTCAAAATTTTGATTCCAGAGATGAAGAGGTTGCCATATGAAGAAAGTTTGGGCCTATACTCATTGGAGTTTAAAAGAATGAGAGGTGATCTTATTGAAACAAATAAGATTCTGAGGGGGCTAGACAAGGTAGATGCAGAGAGGATGTTTCCCCTCGTGGGAGAATCTAGAACTAGGGGGGCGTAGTTTCAGAATAAGGGGTCGTCCATGGAGGAGGAATTTCTTCTCTCGGAGGGTCATAAATCTTTGGAATTCTCTACCCCAGCGAGCTGTGGAGGCTGGGTCATTGAATATATTTAAAGTGGAGATAGACAGGTTTTTGAACGATAAGGGGTCAAGGGTTATGGGGAGCGGGCGGGGAAGTGGAGCTGAGTCCCTGATCAGATCAGCCATGATCTTATTGAATGATGGAGCAGACTTGAGGTGCCAAATGGCCGCATACTGCTCCTATTTCTTATGTTCTTATGTAACCTTGTTCGGCCTCAGTGTACACTGTGAGTCTGCTGATGATTATTCCAAATGTAATGCACGGAAGCCACTGAGGCCCAGTTAACTTGCGAGCATCACATTTAGAAATAACAGCCTTAACTCCAGGACCTCACTCCCCCAATAAGGCAGCAATGTGTCTCTGTCCTGCTGGTCCACTGACTTAATCATGGAATTGTGCCCCATTGAAAGTAGCCTCTGCTGGGACGTGCAATTCGAAGCCCTTGAACTGTGCTCAGGGCTTTGAACATGTGCTGTAAAATGTCTCTTGCCCGTTTTAATAGGAAATCAGCTTCATCGTCCAATGGCACAGGTCTGGGCAGCGGATGGTGCAAGGTCAAGCAGGATCTCACCACAAAATGGCTACACGTGGTCCAGGACACAATGTACTGGACGCTACCTGTGATTCAATAAAAATATCCAATAATCAGCACTCGGCAGTACTCTGGGAAGGTGGCACCTACCATTTAAAGGACTCCCAGGGTAAATACTGGTAGTTGGAGCTCTTATGCCCTGTCAGAAGTCAGAGAACTGCTTGGGCGATGCATGCAGCAAGCCTGCCCTCGTCTGGCTCTGGTTACCTTCAATGCACATAGACATAAGAACATAAGAATTAGTAGCAAGAGTTGGCCATTCGGCTCCTCGAGCCTGCTCCGCCATTCAATGAGATCATGGCTGATCTTCTACCTCAACTCCACTTTCCTGCACTATCCCCATATCCCTTGATTCCCTTAATATCCAAAAATCTATCGAACTCTGTCTTGAATATACTCAATGACAGAGCCTCCACAGCCCTCTACGGTAGAGAATTCCAAAGATTGGGTGAAGAAATTTCTCCCATCTCAGTCTTAAATGGCCGACCCCTTATTCTGAGATGGTGACCCCTGGTCCTAGACTCCCCAGCCAGGGTAAACATCCTCCTTGCATCTACCCTGTCAAGCCTTGAAAGAATGTTATATGTTTCAGTGAGATCACCCCTCATTCTTCTAAACTTTAGAGAACATAAGAATATAAGAACATAAGAATTAGGAACAGGAGTAGGCCATCTAGCCCCTCAAGCCTGCTCCGCCACTCAACAAGATCATGGCTGATCTGGCAGTGGACTCAGCTCCACTTACCCGCCCGCTCCCCGTAACCCTTAATTCCCTTATTGGTTAAAAATCTTATCTATCTGTGACTTGAATACATTCAATGAGCTAGCCTCAACTGCTTCCTTGGGCAGAGAATTCCACAGATTCACAACCCTCTGGGAGAAGAAATTCCTTCTCAACTCGGTTTTAAATTGGCTCCCCCGTATTTTGAGGCTGTGCCCCCTAGTTCTAGTCTCCCCGACCAATGGAAACAACCTCTCTGCCTCTATCTTGTCTATCCCTTTCATTATTTTAAATGTTTCTATAAGATCACCCTCATCCTTTTGAACTCCAACGCGTAAAGACCCAGTCTACTCAATCTATCATCATCTCCGGAATCAGCCTAGTGAATCGTCTCTGTACCGTCTCCAAAGCTAGTATATCCTTCCTTAAGTAAGGTGACCAAAACTGTATGCAGTACTCCAGATGCGGCCTCACCAATACCCTATACAATTGCAACAGGACCTCCCTGCTTTTGTACTCCATCCCTCTCGCAATGAAGGCCAACATTCCATTTGCCTTCCTGATTACCTGCTGCACCTGCAGAGTAACTTTTTGGGATTCCATCAGCCGGTCCAGGCAGCAGGCGGTCGAGGGGGTCGTTCAACCTGACTGCCTGCCTCTCTTCCGCTCTTACATCCGGTCCAGGGTGTCCTTGGAGATGGAGCACGCGGTGTCCACCGGTACGCTCGCGGCCTTCCGCGAGAGGTGGGCACCGGAGGGACTGGAGTGCATCATCACGCCCGGCAACCAAATTTTAATTTGATTTTACGTTTTAAAGTTTAATTTGTTTTAAATGCCGGTGCTTTTAGTGTCCCCTTCCCTTTTATAGGGGGCACTGGAAAATTGTGATTTTAGTGCCCCAAAAAAAAAAACTCAAAAAAAAAAGGAAAAAAAGGGCCTTGTAAATGTCTGGTGTGTCACCCAGGTCGGGTGGCACGATTTAATGTTTTATGTTTTGTAGGTAGACTCTAAAAGAGTTTCATGCACAAGGACGCCCAGGTTCCTCTGCACCTCAGCATGTTGTAATTTCTCCCCAATCATATAATAATCCCTTTTACTGTTTTTTTTCCCAAGGTGGATGACCTCACACTTTCCGACATTGTATTCCATCTGCCAAACCTTAGCCCATTCGCTTAACCTATCTAAATCTCTTTGCAGCCTCTCTGTGTCCTCTACACAACCCGCTTTCCCTCTAATCTTTGTGTCACCTGCAAATTTTGTTACACTACACTCTGTCCCCTCTTCTAGGTCATCTATGTATATTGTGAACAGTTGTGGTCCCAGCATCGATCCCTGTGGCACACCACTAACCACCTATTTCCAACCCGAAAAAGACCCATTTATCCCGACGCTCTGCTTTCTGTTAGCCAGCCAATTCTCTATCCATGCTAATACATTTCCTCTGACTCCGCGTGCCATTATCTTCTGCAGTAACCTTTTGCGTGGCACCTTATCGAATGCCTTTTGGAAATCTAAATACACTTCTATCCACCATGCTCGTTATATCCTCAAAGAATTCCAGTCAATTAGTTAAACATGATTTCCCCTTCATGAATCCATGCTGCGTCTGCTTGATTGCACTATTCCTATCTAGAATGTCCCGCTATTTCTTCCTTAATGATAGTTTCAAGCATTTTCCCCACTACTTAAACTAACTGGCCTATAGTCACCTGCCTTTTGTATGCCCCCTTTTTTAAACAGAGGCATTACATTAGCTGCTTTCTAATCCACTGGTACCTCCCCAGAGTCCAGAGAATTTTGGTAGATTATAACAAATGCATCTGCTATAACTTCTGCCATCTCTTTTAATACCCTGGGATGCATTTCATCAGGACCAGGGGACTTGTCTACCTTGAGTCCCATTAGCCTGTCCAGCACTACCCTCCTAGTGATAGTGATTGTCTCAAGGTCCTACCTTCCCACATTCCTATGACCAGCAATTTTTGGAATGGTTTTTTAATTGTTTAAGGTCTCAGCCATTTCCACATTTCCCATTATTAAATCCCCCTTCTCATCTTCTAAAGGACCAACATTTACTTTCGTCACTCTTTTCCGTTGTACATATCTGTAAAAGTTTTTACTATCTGTTTTTATGTTTTGCGCAAGTTTACCTTCGTAATCTATCTTTCCTTTCTATATTGCTTTCTTAGTCATTCTTTGCTGTTGTTTAAAATTTTCCCAATCTTCTAGTTTCCCACTAACCTTGGCCACCTTATGTGCATTGATCTTTAATTTGATACTCTCCTTTATTTCCTTGGTTATCCACGGCTGGTTATCCCTTCTCTTACCACCCTTTTTAACTGGAATATACTGCCACTATGAAAGAGCTCCTTAAAAGTCCTCCACTGTTCCTCAATTGTGCCACCGTTTAGTCTGTTTTTCCAGTCTACTTTAGCCAACTCTGCCCTCATCCCACTGTAGTCCCCTTTGTTTAAGCATAGTACACTTGTTTGAGACACTACTTTCTCACCCTCAATCTGTATTACAAATTCAACCATACTGTGATCACTCATTCCGAGAGGATCTTTTACTAGGAGATCGTTTATTTTTCCTGTCCCATTACACAGGACCAGATCTAAGATAGCTTGCTCCCTTGTAGGTTCTGTAACATACTGTTCTAAGAAACAATCCCGTATGCATTCTATGAATTCCTCTTCCAGGCTACCCCGTGCGATTTGATTTGACCAATCGATATGAAGGTTAAAATCCCCCATGATTACTGCCGTTCCTTTTTCACATGCCTCCATTATTCCCTTCATTATTGCCCGCCCCACCGTGAAGTTATTATTTGGGGGCCTATAAACTACGCCCACCAGTGACTTTTTCCTCTTACTATCTCTAATCTTCACCCACAATGATTCAATATTTTGTTCATTAGAGCCAATATCGTCTCTCACAACTGCCCTGATATCATCCTTTATTAACAGAGCTACCCCACCTCCTTTCCCTTCTGTCTATCTTTCCGAATCGTCAGATCCCCCTGTATGTTTAATTCCCAGTCTTGGCCACCCTGCAACCACGTTTCTGTAATGGCCACCAAATCATACCCATTTGTAATGATTTGTGCCGTCAACTCATTTACTTTATTTCGAATGCTGCGTGCATTTAGGTAGTGTGTTTTAATACTAGTTTTTAAACCATGATTTTTAATTTTGACCCCCCTCCTGCAGCCCCTTTATATTCAGTGGCCCTTTTTGTTTTTTGCCTTGGGTTTCTCTGCCCTCCACTTTTACTCATCTCCTTTCTGTCTTTTGCTTTTGTCTCCTTTTTGTTTCCCTCTGTCTCCCTGGTGTATAGGCCGAGTCTATTCAATCTCTCCTCATCGGACAATCCCCTATCCCAGGAATCAGTCTGGTGAACCTTCCTTGCACTCCCACTATGGCAAGTATCTTTGCTGAGTTGCAGTGAATTCCGCTGGGTCAAAATCCTGGAACTCCCTCCGTAACAGCACTGTGGGAGCACCTTCACCACACGGACTGCTCACCGCCACCTTCTCGAGGGCAATTAGGGATGGGCAATACATGCTGGCCTTGCCAGCGACGCCCACATCCCATGCACGAATAAAAAAAACTATTGTACATACTGCAGCCACGGTGCGCCGGCGATGGAGGAGGTGGATATTGAACCCAGTGGAAGGGCACTGATCAAGCAACTGTCCTGGATGGTGTTGAGCTTCTTGAGAAAAATAGTAACAGCCTTTGTAATTGCAACTGACATTTTAATCCTTGTATATATGGCCACTTACCTTTTGAGTGGCCTCGTCCCTTTAACTGTACCCCTGGGTGAGCATCCCTTTGCTTGTCCCCTGCAGTGAGCTCCCAACACCAGGCCCAATATTAGCCGTGTGTCCACCTTGTGACCTGGACGGAGATGTTTTTCACATTGATGTACGGTGTGGGAGGTCGCAGCCTCTCTCCCGTTATTTAAAGTGGATGCTGCTCGATTTTTAGTTAAACCTTAATCTGTCGCCCCTGATCTTGGTTCACCCGGTCGCACGCCAGCGGGCGAGCAGATTGTGGGGGTGGGGGAGGGATGGGGACTCCTCGTGGGTCTGGGCCTGGACAAAAGCGCAACTCTCAGATCCAGGGTGTGTCGGATCCGTGTGGGAGGGGGGTGGTGGTGCTCAAACCTGCCTGCCTCTGGGTATCCATGCAAAGAGATTCATGTGGTGCCCACCGGTAACCTTGAGGCCTCTTTCCCCCCGCCCCTCCCCACCAAGCGGCGGGCACCACAGGAGGGTCATTGTATCGTGCACGCAATTCTCCTAGTGCCCTGTCCTAATTCTTCCTTCAATCAAAGCAGATTAACTGGTTGTTCATCCTGCCTCTGTTTGTGAGGTCTTGCTGTGTGCAAACTGACTGCCATGTTTCTCTACTTTTGCAACCGCTTCAGTAATTCACTGGCTGCGAAGCACTTTGGGACATCCTGAGGTCCTGAAAAACGCCATAGAAATGCACGTCCTTTCTTCAGCTCTCTTAATACAAAGTCGTGCGGCTCCTGGGCATTTTCCAAGATGAACTGTTCCTTTCACTGAAGCCGGACAGTGGCTTCCAGTTGCCGTGACAGCCCAAGGATGTGTTTGCCAAGCCCTCGCTCCGATTGGATCCACAGAACTGTGCTGTGTGTGAGTCTATCTCTCCGAGTGAAACGTGCTGTTTGTGGTGTGCGATGAAAGGGCTCGTTGTGGAGACTTCGCTGCCGCCTGGCAAAGCTCCTCCGCTCTGCCCCTTCCCAGAGTCTCACTGTATCATTCAACTTTTTCCTTTTCTTCATCCAATGTCTGTTATTTCATGTGTGCCGTGGGAGATTTTTTTATTCCTTTCTCTCTCTCTCCCCTTCCTCTCTTTTGCTACAAGTCGGGGTTAGAGGCTCACAGCTGCCGGATTTCCCTCCTGCAAGAGCATGAATTTAGGAGCAGGAGTCGGCCATTCGGCCCCTCAAGCCTGCTTCGCCATTCAATACAGAAATGGCCAATCTTCTACTTCAACTCCACTTTCCTTCACTGTCCCCAAATCCCTTCATTCCCTTAATATCCCAAAATCTATCGTTCTCTGTCTTTAATATACTCAAAGACTGAGTCTCCATAGCCCTCTGGGGTAGAGAATTCCAAAGATTCACACCCCTCTGAGTGAAGAAGTTTCTCCTCATCTCAGTCCTATCCTGAGACGGTGAGTCCTGGTTCTAGACTCCCCAGCCGGGGGAGACATCCTGTACTTCACCCATGCGCCATTAGTGATATTTGTGGTGAGTTTTAGTTGGCTATTTGACTACATGGGCACATCCACCCGCCCCCACTTCCCGGCCGGAGTTGTTGCCCAGTGTTCCGGATTGCATGATCATTCCTCAGCCAGCCCAGGAGTGCCGAGGCCAATTGCAGTCCCCTAACTGCTGGCCCTGTCAAGACTGTGTGACTAAGCATTCTACTGAGGGAGTGCTGCACTGTCAGAGGGTCAGTACTGAGGGAGTGTTGGAGGTGCCGTCTTTCGGATGAGACATTAAACCGAGGCCCCGTCTGCCCTCTCAGGTAGACGTAAAAGTTCCCCGGGCACTATTTCGAAGAAGCGCAGGGGAATTCTCCTGGTGTCCTGGACAATATTTATCCAATGACCAACACCACTGAAACAGATTATCTGGCCATTTATTTCATTGCTGTTTGTGGGACCTCGTTATGATCAAATTGGCTGCTGCGTTTCCTACATTGCAGCAAACTTACCAGGGCCCTATTGTGAATGAAAGCGGGGACTTTCCTGGTCTATTTGACCCACACAGGCCGGTCTATTGATTCAAACAGCCATTCCTGGGAGACCAAAACATGATCCTTATTCGAGACTGCAAAGTCTTCAATCTCTTTAAAAAGTAGTCACGTGACTTAAAACTGTGTTTTATAAAGTAAATACAGCTTTCCTACATAAAATGCTGTTTACAATTAAATTTCCCCAAACAGTAATAATGTGCTTACAAAGTTATTAATGTGAGTCGGAGAACAGCAAGTATTGTCCCTTAGGGAGCTGGAGCAGCCCTTCAAACCCCTTGCATAGGCCGTCGAGGAATGTTCAGCTGCAGCAGGCGCTCACAGCTCAGTTAATGCTGCAGATTACCATCAAGCCTGGGGACCAACTCTGGTTCAGTCAGAAGAGGCATGCCAGGAGCAGCACCAGGCGTACCTAGAAATGAGGAACCTGGGGAAGCTGTAACACAGGACTACATGCATGCCAAACAGCGAAAGCAGCATGCTATAAACCGAGCTAGGCGATCCCACAACCAACAGATCAGATCAAAGCTCTGCAGTCCTGCCACATCCAGTCGTGAATGGTGGTGGAAAATCAAACCGCTAACAGGAGGAGGCGGCTCCATGAATATCCCCATCCTCAATGATGGCGGAGCCCAGCACGTGAGTGCAAAAGACAAGGCTGAAGCGTTTGCAACCATCTTCAGCTAGAAGTGCATGATCCATTTTATCTCCTCCTGAGGTCCCCACCATCACAGAAGCCAGTCTTTAGCCAATTAGATTCACTCCACGTGATATCCAGAAACAACTGAGTGCACTGGATACAGCAAAGGCTATGGGCCCTGACAACATTCCGACTGTCGTGCTGAAGACTTGTGCTCCAGAACTAGCTCTGCCTCTAGCCAAGCTGTTTCAGTACAGCTACAGCACTGGCATCGATCCAACAATGTGGAAAACTGCCCAGGTGTGTCCTGTCCACAAAAAGTGTAACAAATTCAACCAGGCCAATTACCGCCCCATCAGTCTGCTCCCAATCATCAGCAAAGTGATGAAAGGTGTCGTTGGCAGTGCTATCAAGCGCACTTACTCACCAATAACCTGCTCGCCGAAGCTCAGTTTGGCTTCCGCCAGGACCACTCAGCTCCAGACCTCATTACAGCCTTGGTCCAAATATAGACAAAAAAGCTGAATTCTAGAGGTGAGTGCTCTTGACATCAAGGCAGCATTTGTCCGATGGTGGCATCTAGGAGCCCTGGTACAACTGAAGTCAATGGGAATAAGGGGGAAAACTCTCCACTGACTGGAGTCATTCCTAGCACAAAGGAAGATTGTTGTGGTGGTTGGAGGTCAATATCACAGCCCCAGGACATTGCTGCAGGAGTTCCTCAGGGCAGTGTCCTCGGCCCAACCATCTTCATCAATGACCCACCCTCCATCATAAGGTCAGAAGTGGGGATGTTCGCTGATGATTGCACAATGTTTAGTTCCATTCGCAACTCCTCAGATAATGAAGCAGTCCATGCCAACATGCAGCAAGACCTGGACAACATTCAGGCTTGGGCTGATGAGGCAAATAACATTCGTGCCACAAAAGTGCCAGGCAATGACCATCTCCAACAAGCGAGAGTCTAACCACTGCCCATGGCATTCAACGGCATTACCATTGCTGAATCCCCCACCATCAACATCCTGGGAGTCACCATTGACCAGAAACTTAACTGGACCAGACATACATATACTGTGGCAACAAGAGCAGGTCAGAGGCTGGGTATTCTGCAGCTAGTGACTCACCTCCTGACCCCTCAAAGCCTTTCTTACCATCTACAAGGCACAAGTCAGGAGTGTGATGGAATACTCACCACTTGCCTGGATGCATGCAGCTCCAACAACAGTCAAGAAGCTCAACACCATCTGGGACAAAGTTGCCCGCTTGATTGGCACCCCACCCACCACCAGCACACCGTGGCTGCAGTGTGTACCTTCTACAAGATGCACTGCAGCAACTCGCCATGGCTTCTTCGGCAGCACCTCCCAAACTCGCGACCTCGACCCCCTAGAAGGACAAGGGCAGCAGGCGCATGGGAACACCATCACTTGCAAGTTCCCCTCCAAGTCACACACCATCCGAAGGTGGCACCCGCCTTCGTCGCTGGGTCAAAATCCTGGAACTCCCTCTGTAACTGCACTGTGGGAACACCTTCACCACACGGACTGTAGCGGTTCAAAAAGGTGGCTCACCACCACCTTCTCGAGGGCAACTAGGGATGAGCAATAAATGCTGGCCTTGCCAGCAACGCCCAAAGCCCCAGAAAGAATTTTTTAAAAAGATTCCTTTCTGAAGATTTTATTTGCTTACTGTTTCATCATTTTTACAACATGCCAGCTCCGGGTGAAGATGATGTTGGGTATTGGGTGTTGGTGTTGTGGGTGTTTACTGTAAGGTGTTGCTGTTCGGTGTAGGGGTTGGGTCTTAAATGTTGGTGTGGATGATAATGGCACAGTTAGTTGCTGTCGGCATTATACATTGGCATTGATGATGGTGATTATATGGCACTGGCTGTTGCTGGATGGTTTGCGGTATTTGTCAGCCGTGGCTCAGTGGGTAGTACCCTCGCCTCTGAATCATAAGGTTGTGGGTTTAAGTCCCACTCCAGGGACTTGAACACAAAAACCTAGCCTGACACTCCAGTGCCAGTACTGAGGGAGTGCTGCACTGTTGTACGTACCATCTTTCGGATAAGACTTTAATTTTAAGGTGGATGTAAAAGATCTCATGGCACTATTATTAAAGAAGAGCAGGGGAGTTATCACCGATGTCCCATCCAATCCCTCACTAAAACAGATTATCTGATTATTTGCACATTGCTGTTTGTGAGAGCTTGCTCTGTGCAAAGTGGCTGCAGAGTTTCCGACATTACAAGAGTGACTACACTCCAAAAAGTACTTAATTGGCTGCAAAGCGCTTTGGGATGTCTGGTAGTTGTGAAAGGTGCTATATAAATCCAAATCTTGTAATGGATGTTGGTGTGGGAGTTAGTGGTTGGTATTGGTGGTCTGGTGTTTGGTATTGGGCTTGAGTATTGGATATTGCTTTTGGACTTAGATGGTTGGTGGTTCTGTGCCCACCTGCCAATACCATTACACCGATGTCTGCAGAGAGAAGTGAGTGTGGCAAATATGAAGCAGTTATGTTGTGTTTTGGTCCGGTAACTGTCCCTTTAAAACAGTTCATGAAAGTTCAAAAAAAATGTCACGTAGCCTCAGTTTTTATTGGTGCATATGTTGCAAAGTTTTATCATTATCGTCTCCCTGGTAACAGGCTTGCGAGGAGTCTAATTCTCAGATTTATACAGAGCTGATGGATGGCCCAGTCAAATCTGAATCTTAGTCACACAGTACAGAAGGAGGCCACTCGGCCCATCATGCCTGTGCTGGCTCTTTAAAAGAGCCATCCAATTAGTCCCACATCCCTGTTCTTTCACCAGAGCCCTGCAAATGTTTCCTTTTCGAGTATATATCCAATTCCCTTTTTAAAAAAAATTTACTTTGAAAGTTAAACTAAGTTATTTTGACTTATGGTGAAAAGTTATTAAGATGCATGTGAATACTTAATGAGTTTGGTTGACAATTTTCTATTGATTGGATATTTTCAGTGACTGATAATCACACCCAAATTTCTCAACGCTCTGTATTCCTTCTCTAACTTCACATACCATGCATTAGGGGCCCAGGGTCGAAGTGAGATGAGTCTGAGCATGCTCAGATGAATTCCTAGAGGGTACAAAAATGGCTTCAATTTATCACTGGTTGGACAATCTCACTCGGAGAAACTATGAGGCGGCTGGTGTGGGAAATGGAAACACTATTTTGCAGCAGGAAGAAATGTTTTCCAGACTTTGTGGTATTTGTATTTAATAAGGTCTTATGGACGTATCATGTGACCTTCTCGCTGAAAACAGGACCTAAATGTGGAACAGGGCCGTCCCGATGAAGAAGGTCCCAGGTTGGATCCCCAGTCAATGCTGAGTTAGCTGCTCTCAGCTTGGCAAACAGTATGGGCTGGATTTTCGGCTTTTAGGATTTCGGGGCATTAAGGACGGTGGGGTGGTCCTGATACCCGCCTGGAAAACGTCTGAGCCTCAGTCAGCAAAATTGGACAGCTGGGCCCTGAGTGTGGGGCGGAGCGCTAAGGGAGGCGTTGCACACCTCTTTTAGGGCGCTAGATCGGCTGAGCAAGTGGAAATCCCGAGCTAAACAGCCAGCTGGGAGCACGCTAAGAAAGGTCTGGGGAAAAGAAAAAAAACCTGGAAAAAAAACCCAAAACAGTCCCAATAAATAGCCCACACCACCACAACATAAATTGCCAAAAATAATAAGAGAAAGCAATCACACTTGCCTGAGGTCGGCATTACTTGGCTCACTGCAGCGCTACAGATCGGGCGGGAGTCAGAAAGCAAGCCAGATCATATTTCTTGCTATGTAAAAAAAGAGTCCCATTTCACCACCACGCCCCCCCCCCCCCCACCCCTGGTTCTTTTGTCAGTAGGAGGGTCAGTAACCTGCGTCCTCTGGTTACTGACCCTCCAACCAGAGGAAACCATTTCTCCCTACTTACTCTATAAAACCCCTCATGAATTTTGAACAAATCTATTAAATCTCCCTTTAACCTTCTCTGCTCCAAGGAGAACAATCCTAGCTTCTATAGTCTCTCCATTTTACTGTAGTTTCTCAATCCTGGCTCTGTGCTAGTAAATCTCCCCTGTGCCCTCTCCAAGGCCGTGACATCCTTTCTAAAGTGCGGTGCCAAGAATTGGACCCAATACGCCAGCTGAGGCCTAACCAGTGATTTGTAATGGTATTCGCATAACTTCCTTGCTTGATGACAGCCTGTTATTTTTTTCAATGAGGTTATATATTTCTACAAGCCTTCGCAACCTGTTGAGAAGTGTAAAGATACAGCAAAGAGACAACTGTCCCTCGAGTGGAATTGAATTGCGCACGGAAGGACAGATAGACGTTAGCTGGAACACATAGCGTGTGATGAGGCAAGAAGGAGGTGGACTGTGTGTATGGAAGTTGTTTATAGAGAAACAGATTGACATTTAGATTCACAGTTTTTCCTTCGAGAAGATGTTTGATAAAAATTTCTACTGCAAATAGATAAATATTTTATATTGTCATGGAGTGTTCATTGTTTATTTAATAAATTTGAAACTAGATGGCCTTCTGATATGTATCTTACTGAGAATTGAGATAGATATTGTGAAGGCATTAGAAACATGCCAGTAGCTTTAAAAATAATGGCAGACCAGAATTTTTTGTTCATTGTCTTCGTTGTGTTACTAAGGGGGGGAAATTGCTCCCTTCTTTAAGGCTCGTTATCGCCTCTAAGGTAATGGGGCAGGCGGAAGGCGTGACCCATCCGGAGTGACCCCCAGCGGATTTCCGCCACGCCCCGCCTGGCGGCCATTTTATTTTAATTGTCGGCCGACTCCTGAGTCGGCCTGACGATGGCGGCCACAGGTTCGGCCGAGCCGCCAACAGGCAGCCCGGCACCACCGCTGGCCCGGCCGAAACCCTCCCTGGTGGGTCACTGGGCTCGGCCTAGGCCCCGCAGCGTCCCTCCCCTTTAAGCGAAGGTGAGGGACGTTGCTATGCATGTCGCGCTGATGTCATCTGCGTCGTGCTGACGACACCACCGCTCTGCCGCCCCCAACACCGTCCCATTCATTTGTGCAGGCAAAAGGAGGCAGTTTTCCTCTATTCCCCAACCCATCTGTACTGCCGGCAATTCGCCAGTTAATTCGAATTATCTGCCCCAAACGGGGCTAGGGGTAATTTTGTCCCTAAATGTTTTACCAGGATAGGATACCGTAGGGAGTTGGGACCCACTTCAGAGTATGATCCAAGATACAAGAGTCCAAAAATCTAGAGGTAGAAAATACCCCAAAATCTAAGCGCTGGCTCCAGTCGGATTCTTGGGATTCACATAGACCTGGAGCAAAATTTCACACAATTGAATCGTTTACCAGAGATAGAAAATTGACCAGCAGAAGATCTCGGAAAGGTGGTTAGGGTTTAGCTTGTTTAACAACCGAAGAGAGTGTGAGAGAGCAAGAGTTGTTGAGAAGCTCAGAACAGAAAGCCAGGCTGAAAATGCTGGAAACATTCGGTGTCAGGCAGCATCTGTGGAGAGAGAAACAGAGTTAACGTCCTGAGATCAATGACCTGTCATTCGCACTGCACCTGAAACATTTTCTGTTTTTACTTCAGATTTCCAGCATCCGCAGTATTTGGCTTTTGTTTTAGAGAAAGATAGACACTGGTGTCTTCGTAAAACAAAACTTTCACATGCAGTGCCTGATTTAAAGGGACAGCTCCCAGACCAAAACAAGACTGAACTGCTTCATATTTGTCACAGGGAGCATCCCTCACTTTGGCAGAGGAATACTGCATGCAGAGGCTCCAATTCTCAAGCAGGCCATGACATCTGCACTGATATGTGAAGGCCTGAGACACTCTGTCTGTGCGTCTCTCTCATTCAGTCTCATTCTTTGACTGTCGGTCTGTCTGACTGTCTCTCTCATGTAGTTTCTCATTTGCTCACTCTTGTTATGATCAGAAATACCATGTTTTTTGTTTAAAGCATCTATTTAGAGGGTAATATTTCGCTAAAATGACCTGTTCAATTCATTTTCTGCCAACAATGCGTAATTATGCCCTTTGCTTCCTGCAGGGGTCGTACCCAATCTGGGAGGACTTCAATGCAAAGGCTGCCAAACTTCACTCCCAGCTCAGGTAAGATGACACCTAACACGCTAAATAAGGGAGCAGGGCAAGAAGTAATCCACTCAGCCCGAGCCAATCTCTACTGAGGGCCATTATATTTCAGCACACATTCCCCTCAACAAGTGAGAACTCAGTGCCCAAAACACTGCCCTTTCATTCGCATGAAATAATTCACTTTCTGAAGGGATGAAGCATTTACACAGCATAATGAAGCTATATATTACCACAGATTGTCTCCTAGTGTACATTGTGGTCTGAATAATCTTACAATTTCGTCTCCAGTTACAAAATAATCCTTTTACACTCTCCTTTTATATCTCTCCTTGAATCCCCTCTAAACCTACTGCCAGCTGCTTTAACTCTGTGCCCCCTGGTTGTTGACCCCTCTACTGGGGGAAGTGGGTCCTTCCTATCCACTGTGTCAGCTGAGGCTCAGTGGGTAGCACTCTCGCCTCTGAGTCAGAAGGTTGTGGGTCCCCACTCCAGGAACCTGAGCACATAAACCTAGGCTGACACTCCAGTGCAGTGCTGAGGGAGTGCCGTCTTTCGGATGAGACATTAAACTGAGGCCCCGTCTGCTCTCTCAGGTGGATGTAAAAGATCCCACGGCACTATTTCGAAGAAGAGAAAAGGGAGTTACCCCGGTGTCCTGGACAATATTTATCCCTCAATCAACATAACAAAAACAGTTTACCTGGTCATTATCCATCATCATCATCATCATCATCATAGGCGATCCCTCGAACGAGGATGACTTGCTTCTGCAAGTTCACAGATGTTTCAATGAAGGACCAGATGTTCCAGTTCTGAACTCCAATTGAGGGGGTGGAAGATGTCTGTGTGTGGATTTTTTAAACGTGTGGTGACCGTTGTATAGACAGAGCTAGGCCTTTATCCAGTGGCAAGGGTTAACCAGGACGACTGGAGACCAGCTCTGCTGCACGGACCTAGTGCGCACACATATCGCAGTGTGGGCCGGCCCGTGCTGCCCCTGGGCCCTCGCCTCTTCTGGGCCCCGTACCCTCATTCGCCACACCTCCGCCACGATCTCGCGCCGCTCCTCCGCCAAATATTCGCCTCACCTCTGCTGTGATTTCACACCGGTCCTCCACCACATTGTTTTTGTGGTGGTCATTATCACATTATTGTCTGTGGGAGCTTGCTGTGCACAAATTGGCTGCCTTGCTTCCTACAATACAACAGTGACTACACTCCTAAAGCGTTTTGAAACATCCAGTGGTTGTGAAAGGCGCTATATAAATGCAAGTCTTTTCTTTCACTTTCTGAAGGAATGAAGCATTTACACAGCATAATGAAGCTATATATTACCACAGATTGTCACCTAGTGTACATTGTGGTCTGAATAATCTTACAATTTCATCTCCCAGTTACAAAATAATCCTTTTACACTCTCCTGTGAATCACTGTGGGGCCATCATATCGCAAAACTCTCATTAAACCCGGCTCATTTTGACTGTTCCTTAACCTCTCATTAGTTTTACTTTATTGAGGTTGTTTGAAACAGAAGTGGACAACTGGGCCACAAACCTGCTCGGCCATTTTGTTCTCTATTTATAATTTATCAATTGTTAATTATTCCTCAATATTGATCTTAATTCCACGAGGATGTATCTATCTCCCTTTTAAACGGCTTCATCTGTGACCCCGATGACTGAAAGTGACTTTTGTCCTCTTAATCTCCTTGTTATCCTGAAGGTGTTGACTTGCTGCGGTCCAGGCCCATGGGCCCAGTGGCCATTCTTCATGTGTGAGCCTGCACTGGTGCGTCCCTGAGCATTGAGGAGCCAATCAGTCATGGGGACCATAGGTGCTCGCTTAGCGGCAGGAGCGGTTTGAAGTCGAACCCAGTGTTAATATTAAAAGGCGGAATACACCCCCAGTCTGAACTGATTGCCTTGACATCACTTGGGGCAGGCTCCTTGCCTGAAGTGGCCAGCTGACCGCTTGCCTGTCTTCTCTCTTTTTGCAGTTGTGTCAGAGAGTCGCTGGTCAGTCCCCGGGAGTGCGGGAGATTTCGGTCCGCTGATTTAACTGCAAGGGAGGTAGCCGAGTGGGCCTCGGGCCAACAAGTTGCGAGAAGGAGCCCACCCAAAGTGAGGCAAAGGCAATTGTATGATTCTGCTGCTTTGAAAGCATGCGTGCACTGCCACAGAGCGAGTCCCGCCCATCTGTAATGCCGAAGCTGGTCACTCTGCCCATCTTTTCTGCAAGTTAATAGTGTCTTTATTGGGGAGGGCAGTGGCAGAGCCAATGTGTTCGTGAGCCTCCCCCAATCAACTTGAGGTTAGGCAACGCAGCTTTCGAGGACCGCTGCCACTTAGCTCCCAGCTTCGGCCTCTAGATTCAGCTTATGAGTCTGTGCCATTCTCAGCTCGGCCTTTGGACTGGGCAAATTGGCATTCCCCAGTTCCCACCTCAGTCCCCTTCCTAGCTCAACCTCAAGGGAGGGCATCACAGCCCAGCGCGGCCCACTTCAGTCCCCACCCGACTCCCACCCCTGCGTGCTTCCCAATAGGAGTCCCTGGTAGAGGGGAGGTTGGGAGCGGAGAGAAGCCTGGCTGGTTTCCTTTCTGTAGCCCCAGGGGGGTACCGAGGTTGACTCTAGTGCCCCTACCTCAGCGAGAACAGGAGAGGAGTGGACACACTTGGATGAGGCAGGTGAGTTGCTAAAGGGCAGAAATCACAGGTTAGCGTGCAAACCGTTAATCGACTCGCACCGAATTCCCCTCTCTGCCATGTCAGCGGAGCTGGCACAGGTTTACAATAAATAATCTCGAGAGGAATTCGATACGAGTGCGATTAGCGCTCACCCGCTAGTTGCATTGATTGACAGATTTTGCTGGCTTTGAGGGCACAGTGCATTGTGGGAAATTGGTACCCTATACTCAGCAAGAGTGGAACATCCCATTGGAGAATAATATTGGGCAGGGCGTAAAACCAAGGTATCACCTGATCCCCATGGGTTTCCCACCCAGCAGGTTAGGTTAAAATTCATTGTCCCTTTCTTTCTGTGAATCAGGGTGAGGGTTGTTTGTGGCTCAGCCCCAGAGCAATGTTACCCCCCCCACACACACATACCCCACTGCCCCTCCCCCCCCCCCCAAACACACCCCTCCCCCCCACACACACACCACTGCCTCTCCCCTCCACACACACACACACACACACACACACACACACACACACCCTTCCGCCCCCCCCCACATATACCCCTCCCTCCCTCCCCACTCACACAATCCCTCCCCACACACACATACGCCCTTTCTCCTCCCTGCCCGCCCACACCCCACTGCCCCTCCCCACTACTGCACCAGAATGCCACTTCACTATTTAGGAACACATTCAATTAGATCATGGCTGATCTGCATCGTGTCTCCATTTACCCGCCTTGGTTCAGTAACCCTTAGGTTTTTGTCAGGCAAAGGTACTATCAGTCTCAGTCTTGAAATTTTCAATTGACCCTCAGCGGCAACAGCTTTTTGGGGAACACAGTTCTAGATTCCCATCACCCTTTGGGTGAAGAATTCGTCCTGATATCGCCCCTGAACGGCCTGGCTCTAATTTTAAGGTGATGCTCCTTTGTTCTGCTCTCCCCCACCAGACGAAACAGCGATCCTTTACCCCTGTCTGGGGGAGATGGCTAAGTGAAGGCCAAATTTGGTGCAGCTTTGCACTCTCTGGGAGCTCAGTTGAGAAGACTCGAACTCGCTTCACCGAGCCAATGGAGAGAGACTTGCACCTGATCAAAGTCGGGCTGTAGAAGTGAGAGTCAGTACCCAGTCCCTGCCACCCACTGTGCAAGGTTTCTAACACCGTGATCTCCTTTTTCTTCGTGACAGGACCACCGTGTTGGCAGCGGCCGCATTCTTGGATGCGTTTCAAAAAGTGGCAGACATGGCGACAAACACACGAGGTAAGAAGAACTTGAGTTATGTAAACGGCTGTGAATTTCTCTTCCCAGAATGGAGGGCACGGCAAGCTCATTCAGGAATCTGGGGGTCTCTAATCCCGCTGGACCAAGTTCTTCATCTCCAGGATTAATCAAACACCAGCCTCTGAATACTTGCCAAACCACGGGGGCTTCTACATAGAATAATGGGCAACCGGGAGTGAGCTGGAATCGAATCTCTGGGTTCAAATTGTTTATAAAATGGATAACTTGAGTGAGCATGTAGCATCAAATTAAATCTGAGAGACATGATTAACGATCAGAATGCTGAGATTATTTATTATGGAACAAGTTACCTTGGGTGTAGCATTACTGTCAGTGTAAAGTGCCCCACCTTATATAGCATTGAAAAAATGATGGGGATTCCCAAACACTTACTCAGAAAGCTGTTGTCCCTGTCTCGGTTTGTGAATGGAAGAGCGGGTGTTACATGTGTTATCACAGAAAGTTGTCCGAGTGTAGAAGGCACATCATACCAAAGCAGAGCTTTAGAGCATTGTGTTACGAGGAGATTGAGTATATCCAGAGAGTGGTGAACCTGTGGAATTCTCTACCACAGAAAGTTGTTGAGGCCAATTCACTAAATATATTCAAGAAGGAGTTAGATGAAGTCCTTACTACTAGGGGGATCAAGGGGTATGGCGAGAAAGCAGGAATGGGGTACTGAAGTTGCATGTTCAGCCATGAACTCATTGAATGGCGGTGCAGGCTAGAAGGGCCGAAAGGCCTACTCCTGCACCTATTTTCTACGTTTCTATGTTTCTATCCAGTTCTGAAATAGTCCTATCATTTAGTCCACTACCTAACTGTGATGATGAGCTTTATGGTTGAAGTACTTGTCCTTTCAATCTTACCTTGACTGCTCTCAGTATATGTTTGTGTTCATGCCTAACAAGGGATCATTAAATACATTTGGTGGACTGCATCTTGATACGGCCAGGATCTTTTCCCTGCTTTAAGTTGATCAGACAAAGTGGCTCAATGAGTGTGTGCTGATGCTTAGTCTGTGTGTGTAGGTTTTGATGGCTGAAGGAAGCTGCTTGGTTTTGTGTTGACCCAAGGAGCTGGATTTTCGGTTCTGCTGATTTTGGGGCGGTAATGGCGGCGGGGCGGTAAAGTGTGCGCCCGGGAACAGTTTAGTGCCTCAGTCAGTAATATTCATCAGCTGGGCCCTGATTGTGGGGCGGAGCGCGAAGGGAGGCGTTGTACACCTCTCTAGGAGCGCTGGGCTGGCTGAGCACGGAAAGGTCCCCAGCGAAACAGCTGGCCTCGGAGTGCCTGGGGGTGAGGGGGACCTGGAAAACAAACACCAAAAACATTCCCAATAAATAACTCGCGCCACCATAACATAAATCATAAAAAAATAAAAATAAAAAACAATCACACTTACCTGAGATCGACATTACTCACCTCACTGCAGCAATACGGCTCGGACCGCCCGCTTTCACACGCTCTGCGCAGCAATACGGCTCGGACCGCCCGCTTTCACACGCTCTGCGCAGCAATACGGCTCGGACCGCCCGCTTTCACACGCTCTGCGCAGCAATACGGCTCAAACCTCCCGCTTTCACATGCTCTGCGCAGCAATACGGCTCGGACCGCCTGCTTTCACACGCTCTGCGCAGCAATACGGCTCGGACCGCCCGCTTTCACACGCTCTGCGCAGCAATACGGCTCAAACCTCCCGCTTTCACACGCTCTGCGCAGCAATACGGCTCGGACCGCCTGCTTTCTCACGCTCTGCGCAGCAATACGGCTCAAACCTCCCGCTTTCACACGCTCTGCGCAGCAATACGGCTCGGACCGCCTGCTTTCACACGCTCTGCGCAGCAATACGGCTCGGACCGCCCGCTTTCACACGCTCTGCGCAGCAATACGGCTCGGACCGCCTGCTTTCACACGCTCTGCGCAGCAATACGGCTCGGACCGCCCGCTTTCACACGCTCTGCGCAGCAATACGGCTCAAACCTCCTGCTTTCACACGCTCTGCGCAGCAATACGGCTCGGACCTCCCGCTTTCACACGCTCTGCGCAGCAATACGGCTCAAACCTCCCGCTTTCACACGCTCTGCGCAGCAATACGGCTCAAACTTCCCGCTTTCACACGCTCTGCGCAGCAATACGGCTCAAACTTCCCGCTTTCACACGCTCTGCGCAGCAATACGGCTCGGACCGCCCGCTTTCACACGCTCTGCGCAGCAATACGGCTCAAACCTCCCGCTTTCACACGCTCTGCGCAGCAATACGGCTCGGACCGCCTGCTTTCTCACGCTCTGCGCAGCAATACGGCTCGGACCGCCCGCTTTCACACGCTCTGCGCAGCAATACGGCTCGGACCTCCCGCTTTCACACGCTCTGCGCAGCAATACGGCTCGGACCTCCCGCTTTCACACGCTCTGCGCAGCAATACGGCTCAAACCTCCCGCTTTCACACGCTCTGCGCAGCAATACGGCTCAAACCTCCCGCTTTCACACGCTCTGCGCAGCAATACGGCTCAAACTTCCCGCTTTCACACGCTCTGCGCAGCAATACGGCTCGGACCGCCTGCTTTCACACGCTCTGCGCAGCAATACGGCTCAAACCTCCCGCTTTCACACGCTCTGCGCAGCAATACGGCTCAAACTTCCCGCTTTCACACGCTCTGCGCAGCAATACGGCTCAAACTTCCCGCTTTCACACGCTCTGCGCAGCAATACGGCTCAAACCTCCCGCTTTCACACGCTCTGCGCAGCAATACGGCTCAAACTTCCCGCTTTCACACGCTCTGCGCAGCAATACGGCTCGGACCGCCTGCTTTCACACGCTCTGCGCAGCAATACGGTTCGGACCGCCCGCTTTCACACGCTCTGCGCAGCAATACGGCTCAAACCTACCGCTTTCACATGCTCTGCGCAGCAATACGGCTCGGACCGCCTGCTTTCACACGCTCTGCGCAGCAATACGGCTCGGACCGCCCGCTTTCACACGCTCTGCGCAGCAATACGGCTCAAACCTCCCGCTTTCACACGCTCTGCGCAGCAATACGGCTCGGACCGCCTGCTTTCACACGCTCTGCGCAGCAATACGGCTCGGACCGCCTGCTTTCACACGCTCTGCGCAGCAATACGGCTCGGACCGCCCGCTTTCACACGCTCTGCGCAGCAATACGGCTCAAACCTCCTGCTTTCACACGCTCTGCGCAGCAATACGGCTCGGACCTCCCGCTTTCACACGCTCTGCGCAGCAATACGGCTCAAACCTCCCGCTTTCACACGCTCTGCGCAGCAATACGGCTCAAACTTCCCGCTTTCACACGCTCTGCGCAGCAATACGGCTCAAACTTCCCGCTTTCACACGCTCTGCGCAGCAATACGGCTCGGACCGCCCGCTTTCACACGCTCTGCGCAGCAATACGGCTCAAACCTCCCGCTTTCACACGCTCTGCGCAGCAATACGGCTCAAACCTCCCGCTTTCACACGCTCTGCGCAGCAATACGGCTCGGACCGCCTGCTTTCTCACGCTCTGCGCAGCAATACGGCTCGGACCGCCCGCTTTCACACGCTCTGCGCAGCAATACGGCTCGGACCGCCTGCTTTCACACGCTCTGCGCAGCAATACGGCTCAAACCTCCCGCTTTCACACGCTCTGCGCAGCAATACGGCTCGGACCGCCTGCTTTCACACGCTCTGCGCAGCAATACGGCTCAAACCTCCCGCTTTCACACGCTCTGCGCAGCAATACGGCTCAAACCTCCCGCTTTCACACGCTCTGCGCAGCAATACGGCTCAAACTTCCCGCTTTCACACGCTCTGCGCAGCAATACGGCTCAAACCTCCCGCTTTCACACGCTCTGCGCAGCAATACGGCTCGGACCGCCTGCTTTCACACGCTCTGCGCAGCAATACGGCTCGGACCTCCCGCTTTCACACGCTTTGCGCAGCAATACGGCTCGGACCGCCCGCTTTCACACGCTCTGCGCAGCAATACGGCTCAAACCTCCCGCTTTCACACGCTCTGCGCAGCAATACGGCTCAAACCTCCCGCTTTCACACGCTCTGCGCAGCAATACGGCTCAAACCTCCCGCTTTCACACGCTCTGCGCAGCAATACGGCTCAAACTTCCCGCTTTCACACGCTCTGCGCAGCAATACGGCTCGGACCGCCTGCTTTCACACGCTCTGCGCAGCAATACGGCTCGGACCGCCCGCTTTCACACGCTCTGCGCAGCAATACGGCTCGGACCTCCCGCTTTCACACGCTCTGCGCAGCAATACGGCTCAAACCTCCCGCTTTCACACGCTCTGCGCAGCAATACGGCTCGGACCGCCTGCTTTCACACGCTCTGCGCAGCAATACGGCTCGGACCGCCCGCTTTCACACGCTCTGCGCAGCAATACGGCTCGGACCGCCTGCTTTCACACGTTCTGCGCAGCAATACGGCTCAAACCTCCCGCTTTCACACGCTCTGCGCAGCAATACGGCTCGGACCGCCTGCTTTCTCACGCTCTGCGCAGCAATCCGGCTCGGACCGCCCGCTTTCACACGCTCTGCGCAGCAATACGGCTCGGACCGCCTGCTTTCACACGCTCTGCGCAGCAATACGGCTCGGACCGCCTACTTTCACACGCTCTGCGCAGCGCTACAAGTCGGGCGGGAGCTAAAAATCGAGCCGGTGTCACAACCAGGTATGTTGCAGCAGTACCAGCTCACCTCTTCCGGGCGGTAATGTTCAGCGCTCCGTCGAAACCGGCACCGAAAGTCTCGGTGGGGCGCTGGAAGCTGGCCGCCCGCCCGCCCGGAAGTGCTTGCCGCCGCCATTGCCGCACCTCTGGGGTGCTAACCAGAGCGGCAGAAGATCGAAAATCCAGCCTTAAATTTATTTTCAGGTTGGGAGGAAGTGATTGAAACGGAGTGGACCTTCCGAAGGTGGGGGTGGGGGAGAACCACATGTACAAACCTCCTTGAATTCTGGGCTCTGTATGGTTGTGTTCAGCTGGACCAGAAGAATGTGGGAGAGGCACAAAGGATACATCAGCATAGGTTATGTTACGGTGTTCCAATATCCATGCATGATGGGAACTCTGAGAGGCCAGGCCAATCTCTACTGGAAATTACAGAGGTTACCAGGAATATGTTGAGAATTCAAGAATTGCTGCTTGACTAGGAAGAATTTAAATATGGTTTTGTGGCTGCCATTCCCCCCCAATGAGAGTATGTCAGACTCAGGTAGCATGAAATAAAGAAAATTGCATTTCTATAGCACCTTTCATGCACTCCGGATGCCTCAAGGGGCTTCACAGCCAATTAATTCCTTTTATAGTGTAGGCACTGTTGCTATGCAGGTTAACACAGTAGCCAAATTTTGCATAGCAAGATCCCACATCAGCAAATGCGATAAATGATCGGCCAGTTTGTATTTGGTGGTGTTGGTGGAGGGATAAAAATTGGCTAGGACACCAAGAAAAATCCCTGCTCTTTTCCAAAATAAACCCAGGGGATCTTGTACATCCACCTAAACAAAATCTGAGCAACACCACAGGGGATCAGGTAGTGTGTATATAAAAACAGAAACTTCAGGATCCTTTGAAATCAACACCCTCCTATCCCATGGAACTTCTGATCAGTAAGATACGTTTTCAAGACTGAAGAACTTGAGAGAGCTCTGATGAGTCACTGGCGATAGCAACAACTTACATTTTTATTGTGCGTTTAACGCAGTAAGATATCGCAAGGCATTTCACAGGAGCATTATCAAAGAAAATCTGACACGAGCCAAATAAGGTTTTCGGAAAGTTGACCAATAGCTTGATCAAAGAGAGAGGTTTTATGGAGCATCTTGGAGGAGAGAGAGAGGTAGAGGGGTTTAGGGAGGAAATTACAGAGCTTGGGGCCTAGGCAACTGAAGGCACGGCCACCAGTGGTGGATGATGGAAATGAGGCGTGTGCAAAAGGCCAGAATTGGAGGAGCGTAGAGATCTCAGAGGGTTGTTGGGCTGGAGGAGGTTACAGAGATAGGGAGGGTCAAAGCCATGGAAGGTTTTGAAAACACGAATGAGAATTTTAAAAGCAAGGTATTGCTGGACTGCGAGCCAATGTAGGTCAGTGAACACAGGGGTGATCGGTGAATGGGACTTGGTGCGAGTTAGGATATGGGCGGCAGAGCAGGACATGGGCATTGAACTTGTACGTGACCTTTGTTAGCCTGCAATTCGAGTTCTATACAATTCTAGGCACCACCTTATAAGAATGATATAAAAGCAATATGGTAAAGGAACAGTGTAGAAGCGATAAGGGGTTACTGCTGTGAGGAAAGGCTTGAGAAATGCTGGTTCTCTTCACCAGTGGTTGAGGGTTGACCTGATAGAGGCCTTCAACATTATGAAGGGTTATGAGAAGGTGAATAATGATAGATTGTTTCCACTGGCCCATTAGACAGCAGCAAGAATGCACAATTTAATTGCGGAGGAAGCGTTAGAAAACATTTCTTTGCACAGCGGTTGATTAGAATGTGGAATTCTCTGCCACAATCTGTTGTTGAAGAGTCCATAAATTCTTTTAGAAAGGAGTTGCTTGAAAAGGAGGAGTACAGGTTGAACCTCCCTTTTCTGGAATCCTCGGGACCTGGCCTGTTCTGATGAGGGATTTTTCCGGACGAGAGGTGGTCACATTAAATTGGATGGTACAGGTACTGAGCAAGGGGATATTGGGGCTGGGAGTGCGGCACAGAGATCATGGTGGGGGGGTGGGGGGGTGGATTGCGGGGTCAGGCCAGCGATTGCAGGAGTCAGTAGTGAGGAAGGACTTCAAATTGTAAATGCCGGAGTTCTGCGCATGCGCCACCCAATGGCCGGGAATGATTCTGGACGAGGAGTGGTTCTGGATAAGAGAGTTCTGGATAAGGGAAGTTCAATCTGTATTAAATGGTGTTGGGAGTAGACCAGAGAGTGGGATCAGACCAGGTGGCTCAAAGAAAGAAAGGAGAGCAAAATAACTTGCTTGTCTATCCCACCTTTCCTGACCTCGGGATATCTTAAAGCACTTCATAGCCAATGAAGTCCCTTTGAAATGTAGTTACTGTTGTAATTAAGAGAAGTGCAGCAGCCAATTTGTGAACAGCAAGGTCCCATAACCAGCAATGAGATAAATGAACAGACAATCTGTTTTTTTAGTGAGGTTGAACTCCTCTGCTCTTCGAATAGTGCCGTGGGATCTTTTATGCCCACCTGAGAGGGCAGACCTGTTCTGGTTTAATGTCTCATCTGAAAGATGCACCCCGACAGCACAGCACTCCTTCAGTCTGGCATTGGAATGCCAGCGTGGATTATGTGCTCGTCTCGAGGCAAGAGTGCTGCCCACTGAGCCATAGCTGAAAAACACCAGCACAGTTGGCCTGTTTCTGCGCTGGGAAGCTCTGTAATTGTGACGTGCTGGTCAGCAAACCTCCAACTCAAGTTTTTCCGACTCTGATGGAAATCTCTGCCCTCTTTTATCTTCTGCTATTTTTTTTCATATTCTTGACCTTTGCCAAGGGTGTGTCAGAAGTCGGTGCCAGATGTATGTGATTATTGTTGCACTGTTTACACTGTAGAAAGCCATAAAAGCCACGATCCATGAGAAAGTAGGTCAAGCCGTTTGAAAGGCAATGGTCCCAAGCTCCTGTTCTCGAGATGTAAGCGAGAATCGGGAGTTTAATGCGGGACTGTAGTAACTGCTTCAAGAGAACTGCGTTGGTCAATTTACTCTGCTGTGAATTATAGGGTGTCACACGTGTAAACTACAGATCATTTTGCATGACTTGCCCACTCTCCCTTGATGTTTACCTTCAAGTGACGACATACCCTCGAATCTGACTGTTGCTATGTAACAGCAGGTTAGTCTTGTGGATATTCTTTTCTACTATTCTCTCCTATTCTCCTGGAGGCCCGGACTCTTTGTGTGATACACTTCCACAGGCACGGGCAGATCCTCTGCTACCATTCATCATGGGCGAGCTGCACAGTGACTGCTGGTGGGTCATTGGTCCTCTAGGGGCGCAGTAGCCGAGCTGGACCCAATGGTTCGCCTGCATCCACTCACCAACAGGAGTCACTGGACTGTGACTCAGGAGAGGGAATCCTGTCTGATTTCACCCGGTTTCTGCATTTCTCTTTCTCCATTCATAGGAACAGGAGTAGGCCATTCAGCCCCTCGAGCCTGCTCGGCCATTTCTTCTTCTCCTTCTTCGGCAGTCCCCCGGAGTTGAGGATGACTTGCTTCCACACTAAAATGAGTTCTAAGGTGACTGATGCGGGATCTACAGTCTCTGTCCCTGGTGGGGTAGGCGGTGGTTGAAGGGACGGGTGGGTGGGGTGCTTGATTTGTTGTACGCTCCTTCCGCTGTTTGTGCTTTGCTTCTGTGTGCTCCCAACGAAGAGACTCGACGTGTCCGGCCCCTTCTCGGACGATTCTCCTCCACTTTGAGCGGTCTTGGGCCAGGGATTCCCAAGAGTCAGTGGGGATGTTGCATTTTTTTCTGCCATTTAATTAGATCATGGCTGATCTGTACCATTTATCTGCCTTTGCTCCATATTCCTTGATACCTTATTCCCTAACAAAAATCTATCGCTCTCAGTCTTGAACGCTTCAGTTGTCCGAGCAAGCACAGAGAATTCCAGATTTCTACTCATCATTTTCTATGTGGAAAAAGTGCTTCCTGACTTCGTTCCTGAACGGCCTAGCTCTAATTTGGGAAGCTGCAGGAGAGAATGTTATGCTTCAGTTCTATAGAGCCTTCGTCAGACCTCCATCTGGAGTACTGCGTTCAGTTTTGAGCACCGTTCCTCAAGAAGGATGTGCTGGTATTGGGGGGGCACAGCACAGATTTACCAGAACGATACCAGGGCCTAGAGGGTTCAATTATGAGGGCTGGTTGCATAAACTTGGCTTGTATTCCCTTGAATATAGAAGATTGAGGGATGATCTGATTGAGGTGTTTAAAATGTTAAAAGGATTTGATAGGGTAGATAGAGAGGAACTATTTCCTCTGGTAGGGGAAATCAAGAACGAGGTTAATTGAATGTGGGGCTTGCCAACATTTTCTATTGCTGGTGAGTGAGAGATAGCAAGAGGTAGTGATGGAAGGAGTGGTGTCCCAGCATTCTTAGCGCCAGTGAAAGCACTCTATTAACACCCTGGTGAGAGAAAGCAACAAAAAGAGCGGGAATTACTGGCACCATTCACGTGTTGTAGACCGTGATCCGTGGGTAGGAGAGCAGGAACCTGTGATGTACCCCAGCAAGCAGCTGCCAATTATAGGAGAGTTGGTAAGAATGTGAGACATGAGTGGATCAGTGCCCTGTATCTGACCATTGATCCTCCATCTGGGAAGCAAAAGGAGGAAGACACTGGTATAATGTAGTGCTCTACCGAGCCAGCAGAAGCCATGAATCATGAGACACAGACACAGAGACAGACAGACAGATTCTACACTGTACGTGGATCAGTCTGAGCGTCTAAGTCAGTCATGAGAGATCTGAGGTTTAAAGGAAGCAGCACACAATAATAAAAATGTCACAATTCATCCAAAAGGTACCTTTAAATATTGATGCTTAATTCCTTCAGAAAGTGAAACGAAAGACTTGCATTTGTATAGCGCCTTTCGTGACTTTACAGCCAATGAAGAACCTTTTGAAGTGGAGTCATTGTTGTAATGTAGGAAAAGCGGCAGCAAATTTACACACAGCAAGGTTACAATGATACTGATTGAGAGACAAGTGTTGGCCAGGTCACCTGGGAGAACACCCTGATCTTCTTCGAGGAGCTCCATGGAACATTTAGCATCTACCTCAAAGGGCAGACCGGGCCTCGGTTTGACGTCTCATCCGAAAGACGACCCCTACGACAGTGCAGCGCTCCTAGATTGGCCTAGATTTTGTGCTCCAGTCTCTGGATTGGGACTTGAACCCACAACATTCTGACTCCAAGGTGAGAGTGCTACCCACTGAGTCACGGCTGACACCTAGTTCAATAATCAGCTACTTTAATAATCATGTATATTAATAGCCTGAATCCCACATTTGGCCAAATTCTTTATTTGTCAATTTTTCTAACTTGAGAATAATCACAAAAAGAATCAGGCAGGCGAAAGCAGAAATATTTTCACACAGCAGCTTCTTAGAATGTCGATTGCTTTGCCACAAGGAGTTACTGAGGCACAGTCTATAGCATCATTTGCAAGGGAATTGGATGAGTATTTGACGAGGAAGAATGTGTAAGAATATGGGGGAAGGGCAGAAACCCCAATTGCCGAGCTGGTTCTCACACATGGCCACATTCTGTGCAGTAATGACCTTTTTTGTTTTCCTGCTTGCGCACTCCAGAACACAAGAACATAAGAAATAGGAGCAGGAGTCGGCCATTTGACCCCTTGAGCCTAATCCGCCATTTAATAAGATCATGGCTGATCTGATCATGGACTAGGCTCCACTTCCCTGCCCGCTCCCCATAATCCTTTATTCCCTTATCACTCAAAAATCTGCCCATCTCCGCCTTAAATATATTCAATGACCCAGCCGCCACAGTCTTCTCTAGGCAGAGAATTCCACAGATTTACAAACCTCAGAGAAGAAATTTCTCCTCATCTCAGTTTTAAATGGGCGGCTCCTTATTCTAAGATTATGCCCCCTAGTTTTAGTTTCCCCTATGAGTGGAAATATCTTCTCTGCATCCACCTTGATTAGCCCTCATTATCTTTTATGTTTCTATAAGATCACACCTCATTCTTCTGAACTCCCATGAGTATAGTCCCAACTTACTCAACCTATCTTCATAAGTCAGTCGCCTCATCTCTGGAATCGACCTAGTGAACCTTCTCTGAACAGCCTCCAATGCACATATTTCCTTTCTTAAATCATCATCATCATAGGCAGTCCCTCGAAATCAACGAAGACTTGCTTCCACTCTAAAAGTGAGTTCTCAGGTGGCTGAACAGTCCAATACGGGAATTACAGTCTCTGTCACAGTTGAGACAGACAGTCATTGAAGGAAAGTGGAGGGTGGGACTGGTTTGCCGCACGCTCCTTCCGCTGCCTGCACTTGGTTTCAGCATGCTCTCGGCAACGAGACTCAAGGTGCTCAGCGCCCTCCCGGATGCACTTCCTCCACTTACGGCAGTCTTTGGCCAGGGACTCCCAGGTGTCGGTGGGGATGTTGCATTTTATCAAGGCTTTGAGGATGTCCTCGACCCACCTGGGGCTCGCTTGCCATGTAGGGGTTCCGAGTAGATCGCTTGCTTTTGGGAGTCTTGTGTCAGGCATGCGAACAATGTGGTCCGCCTAACTGAGCTGGTAGAGTGTGGTCAGTGCTTCGATGCTGGGGATGTTGGCCTGGTCGAGGACGGTAACGTTGATGCGTCTGTCCTCCCAGGGGATTTGCAGGATCTTGCAGAGACATTGTTGGTGGTGTTTCTCCAGCGATTTGAGGTGTCTGCTGTATATGGTCCACGTCTCTGGTCTCTGAGCCATACCAGAGGGCGGTAATCACTACAGCCCTGTAGACCATGAGCTTGGGGCAGATTTGAGGGCCTGATCTTCGAACACTCTCTTCCTCAGACGGCCGAAGGCTGCGCTGACGCACTGGAGGTGGTGTTGAACCTTATCATCGATATCTGCCCTTGTTGATAACAGACTCCCGAGGTTTGGAAAGTGGTCCACGTTGTCCAGGGCTGCGCCGTAGATCTTGATGGGGGCAGTGCTGTGTGGCGAGGTCAGGTTGGTGCAGGACCTTTATCTTACGGATGTTTAGTGTAAGGCCCATGCTTTCATACTCCTCAGTGAAGATGTTGACTATGACTTGGAGTTCAGTTTCTGAATGTGCGCAGACACATGCGTCGTCCGCGTACTGTAGTTCGATGACAGAGGTTGGGACGGTCTCGGATCTGGCCAGGAAACGACGAAGTGTTGAACAGGTTCCCACTGGTTCTGTAGTTTAGTTCCACTCTAGCGGGGAGCTTGTTGAGTGTGAGGTGGAGCATTGCAGCGAGGAAATCGAGAAGAGAGTTGGCGCAATGACGCAGCCCTGTTTTACCCCGGTCTGGATGTGGATTGGGTCTGTGATGGATCCGTTGGTTAGGATCACGGCTTGCATGTCGTCATGGAGCAGGCGGAGGACGGTGACAAACTTTTGGGGGCAGCTGAAATGGAGGAGAATGCTCCATAGACCCTCGCGGTTAACAGTGTCAAAGGTCTTTGTAAGGTCAGAGGAGGCCATGTACAAGGGTTGGTACTGTTCCCTGCATTTCTCTTGCAGCTGTCGCGTCATAAAGATCATGTCCGTTGTACCCCTTAGTGGACGGAATCAGCACTGTGACTCCAGGAGGAGTTCCTCAGCCACAGGGAGAAGACGGTTGAGGAGGATTCTAGCGACAGCTTTCCCAGTGGCTGATAACAGGGAGATTCCTCCGTAGCTGCCACAGTCGCAATTGTCCCCTTTTGTAAAGATGGTCACGATTACTGCATCTCTGAGATCTCCCGGCATGCTCTCCTCCCTCCAGATGAGAGAGATGAGGTCATGCATTCGATCCAATAGTGGCTCTCCGCCATACTTTAGTGCCTCAGCAGGGATTCCATCCGCTCCTGTTGTCTTGTTGTTCTTGAGCTGGCAGATGGCCTTTTCTACCTCGTGCAGAGCTGGTGTTTTGCTGAGATGGTGGCGAGTAGCATGCTGCAGGATGGAGTCGAGGACACTCGAGTCAAAGGCAGAATCTCAGTTAAGGAGATCTTCAAAGTGCTCCTTCCAATGACTGCCTTGGTGTCCTTGATGAGTGTTTCCCTGTTCTTGGCCAGCAGTGGGGTGGTACCTTGGGTGCTTGGGCCATAGGTGGCCTTGACTGCGGTGAAGAATTCTCGCACATCATGGCTGTCGGCCAGCTGCTGAATCTCCTATGCGTTCTCCACCCACCCAAATACGGAAACCAAAACTGCACGCAGTACTCCAGGTGTGGCCTCACCAATACCCTGTACAGTTGTAGCAGGACTTCTCTGCTTTTATACTTTATCCCCCTTGCAATAAAGGCCACCATTCCAACATTCCATTTGCCTTCCTGATCACTTGCTGTACCTGCATACTAACTTTTTGTGCTTCATGGACAAGGACCCCCAGGTCTCTCTGTACTGAAGCACTTTGCAATTTTTCTCCATTTAAATTATAATTCGCTTTTCTATTTTTTCTGCCAAAGTGGATAGCCTCACATTTTCCTCTATTATACGCCAAATTTTTGCCCACTCACTTAGCCTGTCTATATCCCTTTGCAGATTTTTTGTGTCCTCTTCACAATTTGCTTTCCCACCCATCTTTGTATCATCAGCAAACTTGGCTACATTACACTCTGTTCACGAGACTCCCTAAGCAATTGCTCTGGCAAATGAGCTCAAGGGGGGCAGCGGAAACGTTACAAGGACACCCTCAAAGCCTCCCTGGTGAAGTGCGACATCACCACTAACACCTGGGAGACCCTGGCCAAAGATCACCCGAGGTGGAGAAAGTGCATCCGGGGGGGCGTTGAACTCTTCGAATCTCAACGCTGTGAGCGTGAAGAGCTTAGCCGCAGGCAGCGGAAGGAGCATGTGGTAAATCAGTGCCACCTCTCCCTCCCCCCGACGAATATCTGTCCCACCTGTGATAGGGTCTGTGGCTCTCGTGTTGGACTGTTCAGCCACCAAGGAACTCACTTTAGGAGTGGAAGCAAGTCTTCCTCGATTCCTAGGGATTGCCTATGATGACACTCTGTCCCTTCATCCAAGTCATTAATGTAGATTGTAAATAGTTGAGGCCCTAGCACCGATACCTGTGGCACCGCAATGGTTACTGTTTGCCAACCCATTTATCCCGACTCTCTGATTTCTGTTAGTTAGCCAATCCTCAATTCATGCTAATATATTACCCCCATCCTGTGAACTTTTATCTTATGCAGTAACCTTTTATGTGGCACCTTATCGAATGCCTTCTGGAAATCCAAATACACCACATCCACTGGTTCCCCCTTATCCACCCTGTTCGTTACATCCTCAAAGAACTCCAGCAAATTTGTCAAACATGATTTCCCTTTCATAAAACCATGCTGACTCTGCTCGATTGAATTATGCTTTTCCAAATGTCCCGCTACTGCTTCCTTAATAATGGACTCCAGCATTTTCCCAACGGCAGATGTTAAGCTAACCGGTCTATAGTTTCCTGCTTTCTCTTTCTCTCTCTCTCTCCCTCTTCCCCTCTTCCTCTTTCTTTGTCTCCCTCTCCTTTCCCCCTCCCTCACCTCTTCTCTCACCCTCGATGATCTACTACAAGTACCTCCGGGTGCTGAAAAGGGAAAATCAGCCACGTTGCTGCTCCTGATGGATATCCAGCGACTGCTGCTGGAAGGTTTGTGTGTAAGCATCAGTGCCAGCTTTGGCTGTGCTCACTCTCCAGGGTTGAAAGTGGCGGCACTCGCCCTCTGAGCTCACACATAAAAAACGGGCTCCGGGAGTGTACATATTCGGGACATGTCGTAAAGGGGCAAGGCGGCTCCTCCTGTCTCTATATCTTTTACTTGCGGGGGCCGGGGAGTGGGGGGGGCGGAGGGAGAAATTTTGTATAAAACTGGAGACAATTGGGGCACAGCCAACAAAGTCACTATGCAAATGGAAGCAGCGCGGGCTTATGTACACAAGTGCACATATGGGAATGCAAAACAATGCGGGCTAGCATGTGTACACAAAAAATTTTTTTACCTGTCCCGATCGAAAACCGGTAACTTCCCCTCTGGTTTTCAGTTTGTCAGGTAATCACCTTCAAAAACAGGACTGTTTTGTTCAAAGGTGGACAGGAATGTTCACCCTAAGCAGCCAGGATTATAGGGCACAGAAGGAGGCTATTCGGCCCATAGTGCCAGCTCTTTGAAAAAGCTATCCAATTAGTCCCACTGCCCCGATCTTTCACCATTACCCTGCAGATTTCTCCCTTTCAAGTATTAGTCCAATTCTGTTTTGAAAGTTATTTTTGAATCTGCTTCCACTGCCCTTTCAGGCAGCGTGTTCCAGGTCATCATAACTCACTGCGTCAAAACAAATCTCTGCATCGCTGCTCTCGTTCTTTTGCAAATGACCATAAATCTGTGTCCCCTGGACTGACCCTTTTGCCACTGGAACCAGTTTCTCCATTACTCTATCAAAACCTCCCACAATTTTGAACACCTATATTAAATCTCCCCTTAACCACCTCTGTTCCAACTAGAATAATCGCAGCTTCTTTAGTCTCGCCATATAACTGAAGTTCCTCATCCCTGGTACCATTCTAGTAAATTTCCTCTGCACCCTCTCCAAGGCCTTGGCATCCTTCCTAAATTGTGGTGCCAAGAATTGGACCCAATACTCCAGCTGAGGCCTAACCATGATTTTATAAAGGTTTACCATAACTTACCATGCATCTTACTGACACAGCATCCTTGTGTTCAAATCCCTCCATGGCCTCGCCCCTCTCTATCTCTGTAACCTTTTCCAGCCTTACAGCTCTTTGTGCTCTGAACTTCTGCAGTTCTGGCCTCTTGTGCTTCCCCAATTTCTTTTGCTCCACCATTGGTGGCCGTGCCTTCAGCTGCCTAGGCCCCAAGCTCTCGAATTCCCGACCCAAACCTCTCTGACTCTCTCTTTCTTTTCCTTTTAAGATGCTCCTTAAAACCTGCCACTTTACCTAAACTTTTGGTCACCTGTCCTCATATCCTCTTACTTGGCTCAGTGTCAGTTTTTTTTAAATCTGGTAACGTTCCTGTGATGCACCTTGGGATTTTTTAAACTAAGTTAAAGGCGCTATATAAATGCAAGTTGTTGTTCTCCTGTGACAGTGTCAAGGATCGTGGTTTTTTTTAATTGCATCACTGTAGATATTGACAGGTCGATATCAACCCTTCTCCCATCCCATCCCTTCCTTGGTGAGCTGCTGAATGTTTGCCTCTAGTGTTGCCTTTTATAGTGAGAGGCTCATTAAGCTGACTTAGAACAGGTTTCAATCACAGTGAGGCCTTGTACGAAGAAGATAAAGAAATAAATCACACACAAAGAGGTTTCCTTGGGCTGCACAAGGCTCTGCTTTGATTCGTCATGTGCAGTTCAATCGCATCCTTGTTTCACAACCCAACTCTGTCGGGGACAGTGGTGCAATAACGCTTAATGTTGATCATTAATAAACTACACGTGTAGTCAATTAAAAGATTTCAAAATGGCTCCCTGCTGCCTCAGCTAGCTGAGATGGTAAGTAGCAGAGCCTCACTGGCCCAGATGCAATTCCCGGACCATGCTGTCAGCTGCTGAGTTTGGGCAGATCAGGGGTGCTGCAATTGGATTCCAGTTCCACTCCACAGACTTGAGCACATAATCCAGGCTGACGCTTCAGTGCAGTACTGAGGGAGTGTTGCATTGTTGAAGGTACAGTACTGTCTTTCGAATGAGGTGTTAAACCGAGGCCCCATCATTGGAAAGCAGCCAGTGTTCTTATTGTCCAATCATCCTTGCTGGAAATGCTTGTGTGGGGACATCAGATGGTGCAAGTTTGGGTTTGGTGGTTAAGCAACAACTTGCATTTATATAGCGGCTTTACTGTAGGAAGATGTCCCAAGGCGCTTCACAGAGATATAATCAATCAAAATTAGAAGAATGAGAGGTGATCTCATTGAAATGTATAAAATTCCTAGAGGGCTTAACAGGGTAAATTCTGAGAGGCTTTTTTCCCTGGCTGGAGAGTCTAGAACCAGGATCTCAGGATAAGGGGTCGGCCATTTAGAACTGAGATGAGGAGAAATTTCTTCACTCAAAGGATTGTGAATCTTTGGAATTCTCTACCCCAGAGGGCTGTGGAGGCTCAGTTGTTGAGTATATTCAAGACTGAGATCGATAGATTTTTGGGCACTAAGGGAGTCAAGAGATATAAGGATTGGGCAGGAAAGTGGAGTTGAGGTCGAAGATCAACCATGATCTCATTGAATGGCAGAGGAGACTCGAGGGGCCGAATGACCTACTCCTGCTCCTATTTCTTGCGTTCTTAAAATTGACACCAAACCAAAGAAGGAAATATTAGAAGCAAAGACTGAAAGAGATTGATTTTAAGGAGGCTCTTGTGGGAATGGGGCGAAGTATAGAGGCTTAGGGAAGGAATTCCAAAGCTTAGGGCCTGGATGGCTGAAGGAATGGTCACCAATGCTGGTTTGTCTCCTGAAGGTATAGTTCCTCCCATCCCAGTTGCCTTCTGGTACCTTGCCCAAGCTGACATTTATCATCTATAAGAGCTGAGGCATTGAGTGGTAGCTGCCTATTCGATCATGGAGGGCATCACTTTGATGCCTGATCCTCTCCTCCCTCGTTGTCCAAGCACACGCACTTTCCAGCTGAGGTTGCTGGGTGGGAATCGGAAATTCGGCTGATTTCTTTTTTCTGCTCCCAAGCCCAGGGTACGCTGAAAACAATCGTAGCAACCCCCAGCACAGCACAGAGCGGAGAAATCTTTGGAGGGACCTCCTGGTTTGTTTGACTCAGCTACATACAGCATTCACCAGATGAGCCACTGGGGGAAGCTTTGTAAGCAGATATTGGAAGAGCTGCTGTACTTCCACTTAGTAGCTTGGCTGGTGTGTCTGTCTGTGTTGTGGAAGCAATAATGTACAGCTATATATAGAAGGCAGCTGCAGGCAGCTTACATCTGTTCCAATATTCAATGCAGTCTAGTTTCGGGGCAGGATGGGGGAGAAATAGCTGGGGTAGATTCTATTACAGCCTTCTGAGGATTTGGCTCACTAGGCCCGAGACCGAGACCAAAACTGCGGGGCGGGGGAGGAACTGCCAAGATCTATCGGACTCTCCCACGCTCTGTAGCTGAACAGTGTAGGAAGCATCTTATTACGATTGTTTGATTGTTTTAGGCCCATTTCCAAATGATCTAACCTTTTTCGAATGGTAACCGCCGTTGCCTTTTCCCCGTCTAACGACTTGGGCCTTTGTGATCCAGTTTGAAGTCTGACGGTTCTGCGCAGTAGTGATGCATTTCACTTCCTCCTTTAGACCCAGTGTCAGCATCGACGGCTTTCTGGTCAAGCACGGTACTTGATAATGTACTCTTCGCTGCCTTCAAAACCTACCACAGCAATATCATTTTTTTTTTAAAGTTTTCCATTAAAATAGTGCTTTATCATATTTGTCAAGAGCATTTCAAAGCACTTCGCATGCAGCAAATCACTCCCAAAATGAAATGACTGTTGTTTTAGAGCAAAAGTGGCAGCCATTTTGTATACCGGGAAATCCCATTTACAGCAATGAGCTGAATGACCATTTAATGGGGTAAAAATTCGGGCAGCCTCCCGGCTCCACATTTAGGTAAATATATTTTCAAAAATTTACTTTGTAGGTCGCTGGTGAGCCCAAGGTCTGGTTTTACTGATTGATGCCGGCTCTGGTACAGGCTGCCTCAGGGCATGTAGTAGGGCCCTCACAGACATTAGTCCCCTTAGTTGCATTGGTCAACAACCTTAATGCCTGTTTCCTTCACCAATATGGCGGACAGTACACTTCTGGCTGTAAATATGCCCGCGCTTCCTGCCTGCCATATATTGGCGGCTTAGTCGGCCAGTTAGTTTTACCTTCCCAGGCACTGTCTCCTCCCATATCTGTTCCCAGTTCCTACAAGCCTACGCAGCATCACCTCCTGCCAAACTCAGTGCATTGCAGCCTTGTGAGGAGGATAAAGCCGATCCAGCTCATGTCGCTGCGTGCCCACTTCACCAGTCGAGAGGTCGGGCGCTGCATCCTTTTGACAGTTCCCCACAGATATCTGTCTGTTCCTCTACATTGGATCTGCCGTCTCTTTTTTGATGCTCCATTTCTTTTGTGACAAACATTTTTAAAAACTATTTTCACCCTTCCGAAAGATTGGAAGATTTTTTTACCCACTTCCCCCATTGCTGCCACTTAGCTTTAATTGGACTTGCCACTTTAAATTTTACCTGAAGTCCGTAAGACTGCCGGGTTGCATTGGTCCTTATCTACTTCAGTCATGCTCCCTGAGGGTGCTCCAGTATACATAGGGAGCGTATTCAACTGACCTAATCTTGTGAACGTACATGAGGTCAGGTCACCACGATACCTGTGCACTGCGCATGAGAAATCATTCCCTTGTTCTGCTATTGTTATCCGCTGCAGCCTGCTCTGAGAGCTAATGTGATATGTCCGGTTTGTACCATACAACGCACTGTCCCCTCTCTGTCTGGTTTGACCTGTGTGGAATTGTAGAGGAGGGGATGAAGGAATCCGCAGCATTGAGGTCAAGAATGCACTGAGTGACTTCCACGTGGACTTGGAGTGGAGCTTGGAGCATCATTTTATTATTCGGCCTGAACATCCTTCGGTGTGTCTCTTGGAGCTGAAGAAGATTTGAATTGAAAACCACTGGTGTAATGTATGCACCTGTGAGGATGCTCACAGGTTTGTAGAGCTGTTGAGTGTATGTTGAGTGTGCGAGGTTGCAGCCCCTCTTCCAATATTTGAAGGGGCTGCTCCTCAAATTCTGGTTGTACTTCAGTCCCACACTCCTGATCTTTGGGCACTCTGTGCGGAGGGGAGCGGGTAGGTCCGAGGGCCTCCTCGTAGGACTGCTCCTGGGCACGGCCAAGAGGGGCCATCAGCCGGTCCAGGCAGCGGGCAGTCGAGGGGGTCGTTCAGCCCGACTGCCTGCCTCTCTTCCGCGCCTACATCCGGGCCAGGGTATCCCTGGAGATGGAGCACGCGGTGTCCACCGGTACGCTCGCGGCCTTCCGCGAGAGGTGGGCACCGGAGGGACTGGAGTGCATCGTCACCCCCGGCAACCAAATTTTAATTTGATTTTATATGTTTTAAAGTTTAATTTGTTTTAATTGCCGGGTTCTTAGTGTCCCCCTCCCCTTTTATAGGGGGCACTTATAAAATATATGGTTTTAATGCCCCCCAAAAAAATCCAAAAAAGAAACGCAAAAAAAACATTTATTAGAAAAAGGGACAGTTAAGTGTCTGGAGTGTCCCCCAGATCGGGGGGCACTTGATCTAATGTCTATTTCTCCCCCCCCCCCCCCCCAAAAGAGTTGTAGAGCTGTTGAGTGTATGTTGAGTGTGCGAGGTTGCAGCCCCTCTTCCAATATTTGAAGGGGCTGCTCCTCAATTTCTGGTTGTACTTCAGTCCCACACTCCTGATCTTTGGGCACCCTGTGCGGAGGGGAACGGGTAGGTACGAGGGCCTCCTCGTAGGACTGCTCCTGGGCATGGCCAAGAGGGGCCATCAGCCGTCCAGGCAGCGGGCGGTCGAGGGGGTCATTCAACCCGACTGCCTGCCTCTCTTCCGCGGTTACATCCGAGTCAGGGTGTCCACCGGTACGCTCGCGGCCTTCCATGAGAGATGGACGCTGGAGGGAGTGGAGTGCACCATCACCCCTGGCAACCAAATTTTAATTTGAACCATGTCTAAAGTTTAGTTTGTTTAAGTTTGTCAGTTTTAGTGCCCCCCCCCCCCACCTCTTTTTAGCCAGGGGGCACTTGTATGATTTGTGTTTTTGGTGCCCTCAAAAAAAAAAAAAAAACAAGGGGGCACTTGAAAAGTTTTTGAAGTGTGTCCCCCCCCCCTTTTAATCAGGGGGCACTTGATTATTGTGTCTACAAAAATAGTTGTAGAGCTGTTGAGTTGGGAGTGGCTTCGCCAGCACGTGATGTTTACAAGACTCAATAAAACCCCAGCCAGTTGGGTTCAGGGGATCCACAATGAGGCAGGTGGTTGTGAGCCTGGTGGATGAACTGGTAATGTGTAGTGTGATTGTTAAACCTTTGCTAATAAGCCAACTAAATAGCAATGTGTTGCTATGGATTCTTAAGCAAAGAAACCATGAAGCAAATACATTACAACAACAACAACTTTTATTTATATAGCACCTTTAACATAGTAAAATATCCCAAGGTGCTTCACAGCGGTGGTATAAGACAAAACAAATAAATTACAACTGGTAATTTATCCAATTCACAGAGTGAGAACTAATGTCCGTGCAGACTGAGGCGCATGGTAGCCCAGTTGGTTCTGAGTATTGGTCCGGTAACCTATAGATAATGTGACGGATCTTTAGCTTGCCTTTTATAGAAATGGCCAGCTTTTCATTTCCATTGGTCCATAATGGCAGTTTTACAATCATTCCTGCAAGTTGAAAATCTAATCCGTTGAGTTCCACTCCAGCAGGAAAAATTATGGAATTGAATTCAAAAAATCTGGTCATTTGTAGGCTTGCTGTCTCTGCCATTTCTCCGGGGGTCCTGCCCTTATCCCGCTGGAGTCACGGCAGGAGGTCGGAAGAACGGTCGCAGAATCTTAGGGGCCTCACTGGGAACTTTGCCTATGTCCACTGCCCTATACCTTGGAGCAGTGTGTACCCTGGCACTGAGATTCTTTCCAACAGCCCTGACTGGAAATGTTATTAACTCTGACCTCACTGCATTAGCACTGCGAGTAACCACACCGTTCCCCAACCTAACTCTGGACGCCAAAACCATAAAACTCATAGCCTCCCTCAGCACCTTTCTCCTGCAATGTACGGGCTTTTAAAACTCAAACTTGGCCGAACCCAATCATGACTTCCTAATTTAGAGTTTGCTTTCTCTGTATTTTTAACCCAGGTTTTGAATTTTTTTTTAAACCTTTTAAATCCAGCCGTAGCTCAGTAGGGTCACACACACGCATCAAAGTCAAAAGCTTATGGGTTCAAATTCCATTCCAGAGATTTGAGCACATAATCTAGGCTGATACTTCAGTGCAGTGCTGTGGGAGTGCTGCACTGTCGGAGATGCCATCTTTTGGGGGGACCTTAAACCGAAGCCCCGTTGGACCTCTCCGTTCGATGTCTAGACCCTAAGCTCTGGAATTCCCTCCATAAAACTCTCTCCTTCTCCTCCTCCTAAAGACACTACTTAAAACATACCTCTTTGATCAAATGTTTGCTCACCTGTCCTCCTTTGGCTAGGTGTCAAATTATTTTGTCCAATTACACTCCTGTGAAGCACCTTGGGACGTTTTACTACGTTAAAGGCACATTATAAATGCAAGTTCTTGCTGCCAGTCGGAAAGTAAATCATTACATTAATCAGCTTGTAGCACGCATGGCAATCATCTCAGATCGGGTGTATTGCACTCTTTATATTAACACTGGGGACCAGTTAGTTCCCCTGAGCTGCTCCTACATTGGCCTTCGAAGGGTTGTGTGTCCGGTTGCTGACACATTGGTCATGGGTGTAGTATATGCAAGCACTCTAATAATGACTCCACGAGGTAAGAGTATAGTACTTGAACTGTAGTGACCTTAGTCCTTTATTGCAGCTCCGAGAGTGAGGACACCAAGAGGTGAGCTCCCTTTTATACTTGGTTACCTGCAATGTACAGGTGACCCTTGGGTCTACAGCAGCAGCACCCTCTGGTGGTACAGGTATAGTGTATACAGGGTGAAGGTACATTTAGTGGTCTAGTGTTACAGTACATACATTAACATGCGTACATGACAATGGGTACCTGACGTAAGTTCACAGGACTCGCTAGCACCAGCCCCTGGGGAAGCCCAATCAAAAATGACAGCTAGTCTAAGCGATTCTGGCAATTATGCATCCCCCCGCCTTGTGTCAAGGGAAGCAACTTTAGAAGGAGGAGGTTGCATCAACAGAAAAGACATTGAAATGAATGAATTTTAAGAATTATGAGGTTTTAACACAAAGTAACTCCTGCTTGCCTGTTACCACCCCCTCTCCCCCACACCTCCCTCCCCGCCCTGTCCACAATGGCCTCTATTGGTCTCCTGTCTGTTGGATCGTTGTCTTTCAAATCTCCACACTCGTGTATAAATCCCTCTATGGCCTCACCACACCCGACTTCTGCAATCCCTTCCAGCCCTACATCCCAGCTCATGCCCATCCATTCTCCGTCTCTGGCCCTCCCAACCTCGCCTCACCAATATTGGCAGAGCCTTCAGGCCCCCCTTAAACTCCACTGCCTGTCCACGCCCTGCCTTTAAACACCTCCTTCGCACCCAATCAGGCGACCAAGCCTTCCGTCACCTCTCCAGACTCTTCCACCATGGTCCACTCTGCTTTTTTAGTTTTACCTCTGTGCCGCGCCTTGGCTGGATCTAAATGCCTGTTGTTGTTCAAGTTCCCAGAAAGCTGGAGCACTGAGTGAACCTCAAGCAGTTTAAAATCACCTAGATCCAAGCGTGTGTCAGCCTTGAAGTTCACAGACACCTCTTGTTCTTGTAAAGTGCACAATATTCCATTCCCCATCCCCCCTTGTTGTTCCAAGATTTCTTACTGGAAATCAGCAGTTAATGTTGGCAGTTTTCCTCATCACTCTACCATTTTTCCATGCGGTTTCACAACATAAAATAGAAGCTATACATTTTGCACAAGTCAATCAGACAGATGTTGTAAACAGTCCTGTCCATAAACACCATTGCACAACTCCCCAATTGTCAGCCCCTTCTCACTCATCCGTTTAGGCCTTCCCACACGCAGTGCCTCCATCTTGGTTTTGGATATTGCAATATATTTGCTTAATGGGTTCTTTGCTTACGAATTCATAGCAACACATTGCTATTAAGAACTAGTTGGTTTATTAGCAAAGGTTTAACAATCACACTACACATTACCAGATCATCCACCAGGCTCTCAACCACCTGCTTCATCGTGGATCCCCTGAACCCAACTGGCTGGGATTTTATTGAGTCTTGTAAACATCACGTGACTGGCTAAGCAACTTCCAACTCAACAGCTCTACAAACCTGTGAGCATCCTCACAGGTCAATACATTACACTGCACGCAGTGCCTCCATCTTGGTTTTGACTATAAAAAGAAAGACTTGCATTTATCTAGCACCTCAGCACATCCCTCTGAAACATTCCAAAGTGCTTGGACTAATTACCGCAATTGTTACGTAGGTAAGCCTGGTAGCCGTTTTGCACACAGCAAGATCCCATGAACAACAACATAATTTTTTTTGTGGTATCGATTGAAGGGCAAATGTTGAAATCAATGGAAAAGAAAATCGGGCAGTGTCTATAATGGACGATTGGTCAGAAATGGCAGTAACATCCTTGCAGCAAGCTGAAAACCAACGCCAATGTGTAATCGCATCTGAATAACCGATCCGGTACAGAACATGACCGCAGAGACTGTAATATCACAGAATTGAATTCTTTGTCAATTAATGCAACTATAGAGGCACTTTTGGTGTGTCAAAGTGTTTAGATATGTGTTGAGTTCTAACCGCTGGAAATTACTTAATTTTGTTTCTGTTTAAGCTGTTCTTGGGATGTGAGCGACACTGGCAAGGCAAGTATGTATTGCCCAATCCTAGTTGCCCTGAGTCAATCATATAGTGTGGGACTGAAGTCACATGTAGACTACGTGGGGTAGGGGAGACAGGTTTCTATCCCCGCAGGACATTAGGGAAAGGAACCAGTTGGGTTTTTACAACAATCCAGCAGATTTCATTCAGATTTCCTGATGCTAGCTCACAAATGACCAGATTTATTGAATTAACATAGAAACATAGAAAATAGGTGCAGGAGTAAGCCATTCGGCCCTTTGAGCCTGTACCGCCATTCAATGAGTTCATGGCTGAACATGCAACTTCAGTAGCCCATTACTGCTTTCTCGCCATACCCCTTAATCCCCCTAGTAGTAAGGACTACATCTTCTCCTTTTTGAATATATTTAGTGAATTGGCCTCAACAACTTTCTGTGGTAGAGAATTCCACAGGTTCACCACTCTCTGGGTGAAGAAGTCTCTCCTCATCTCGGTCCTAAATGGCTTACCCCTTATCCTTAGACTGTGACCCCTGGTTCTGGACTTCCCCAACATTGGGAACGTTCTTCCTGCATCTAACCTGTCTAAACCCGTCAGAATTTTAAACATTTCTATGAGATCCCTCTCTCATTCTTCTGAACTCCAGTGAATACAAGCCCAGTTGATCCAGTCTTTCTTGATATGTCAGTCCCGCCATCCCGGGAATCAGTCTGGTGAACCTTCGCTGCACTCCGTCAATGGCAAGAATGTCCTTCCTCAAGTTGGGAGACCAAAACTGTACACACTACTCCAGGTGTGGCCTCACCAAGGCCCTGTACAACTGTAGCAACACCTCCCTGCCCCTGTACTCAAATCCCCTCGCTATGAAGGCCAACATGCCATTTGCTTTCTTAACCGCCTGCTGTACCTGCATGCCAACCTTCAATGACTGATGTACCATGACACCCTGGTCTCGTTGCACCTCCCCTTTTCCTAATCTGTCACCATTCAGATAATAGTCTGTCTCTCTGTTTTTACCACCAAAGTGGATAACCTCACATTTATCCACATTATACTTCATCTGCCATGCATTTGCCCACTCACCTAACCTATCCAAGTCGCTCTGCAGCCTCATAGCATCCTCCTCGCAGCTCACACTGCCACCCAACTTAGTGTCATCCGCAAATTTGGAGATACTACATTTAATCCCCTCGTCTAAATCATTAATGTACAATGTAAACAGCAGGGGCCCCAGCACAGAACCTTGCGGTACCCCACTAGTCACCGCCTGCCATTCTGAAAAGTATCCATTTACTCCTACTCTTTGCTTCCTGTCTGACAACCAGTTCTCAATCCACGTCAGCACACTACCCCCAATCCCATGTGCTTAACTTTGCACATTAATCTCTTGTGTGGGACCTTGTCGAAAGCCTTCTGAAATTCCAAATACACCACATCAACTGGTTCTCCCTCGTCCACTCTACTGGAAACATCCTCAAAAAATTCCAGAAGATTTGTCAAGCATGATTTCCCTTTCACAAATCCATGCTGACTTGGACCTATCATGTCACCATTTTCCAAATGCACTGCTATGACATCCTTAATAATTGATTCCATCATTTTACCCAGTACTGAGGTCAGGCTGACCGGTCTATAATTCCCTGTTTTCTCTCTCCCTCCTTTTTTAAAAAGTGGAGTTACATTGGCTACCCTCCACTCGATAGGAACTGATCCAGAGTCTATGGAGTGTTGGAAAATGACTGTCAATGCATCCGCTATTTCCAAGGCCACCTCCTTAAGTACTCTGGGATGCAGTCCATCAGGCCCTGGGGATTTATCGGCCTTCAATCCCATCAATTTCCCCAACACAATTTCCCGCCTAATAAGGATTTCCCTCAGTTCCTCCTTCTTACTAGACCCTCTGACCCCTTTTATATTCGGAAGGTTGTTTGTGTCCTCCTTAGTGAACACCGAACCAAAATACTTGTTCAATTGGTCTGCCATTTCTTTGTTCCCCGTTATGACTTCCCCTGATTCTGACTGCAGGGGACCTACGTTTGTCTTTACTAACCTTTTTCTCTTTACATATCTATAGGAACTTTTGCAGTCCGCCTTAATGTTCCCTGCAAGCTTCCTCTCGTACACTATTTTCCCTGCCCTCATCAAACCCTTTGTCCTCCTCTGCTGAGTTCTAAATTTCTCCCAGTCCCCAGGTTCACTGCTATTTCTGGCCAATTTGTATGCCACTTCCTTGGCTTTAATACTATCCCTGATTTCCCTTGATAGCCACGGTTGAGCCACCTTCCCTTTTTTATTTTTACGCCAGACAGGGATGTACAATTGTTGTAGTCATCCATGCGGTCTCTAAATGTCTGCCATTGCCCATCCACAGTCAACCCCTTGGGTATCATTTGCCAATCTATCCTAGCCAATTCACGCCTCATACCTTCAAAGTCACCCTTCTTTAAGTTTTGGACCATGGTCTCTGAATTAACTGTTTCATTCTCCATCCTAATGTAGAATTCCACCATATTATGGTCACTCTTCCCCAAGGGGCCTCGCACAACGAGATTGCTAAATTCAATTTTGTAAGTTACCATGGTGGGATTTGAAAACTCAATCCCTGGATTTTTAGTCCAGTACCATAACCACTAGGCCACATTACCCTATAACTATAGCGTTGTTGTGCTTGGTTTTCCCTGGGGGTGGGGTGAGGTTGGGTTGTGTTGGAGAGAAATGTTTCAACTTTCTCCAAGAGATTATAGGGGTGAGTGTAGAAGCGGTGGTAGGGTAGATGTACATGGCTTGTAGAGGAAGATGGGCTCAGTGGGACCTCCTGGCTTTTCACATTCCTTTCTTTCTCGTGTCCTTGTATTCACCCTTGTGAGACAAACTGCTGTTCCATTGTCAGTCAGCAATGGGACCTGTCGGCAATCAGTTGTGTCGGGGAATCCTGGAGATAGGCATTCGGGAACAATCAGGAGGTGCCTGAGGTGGCTCCAACACACTGTAGTATCCGTCCAGTAATGTGTTTCTTGTCTTGGTTATGTTCCGATCAAGATCCCGTGGACTCCCAACAGAACCACTCATTTGCATGTAGTTGGTCTCAGCCAAGTTAGCTCAACAAGGCAAGGCAGATCCAAGATCGCCAGCGGGCCGAGAACCAGCAGTGAAATTTAGGGCCGCTCATAGTTGGCAGGAGGTTCTTGATTGCTCTTCTGTCAATGAGAAAAGTGCTTTATGCTTTGAGTGTAGCCAATTCAGCACAACCCACAATCCTTGTCGGCATGGCTCAGTATACACCAAATAGGGCAATGACCCACTGAATCATTGTGCGATCCGTGATCTTACATCTTGCATTTAAACTGTCATTAAGTGTGCTTCCCTGAGTCAGGCTTAGGAACAAAAGTAGGCCATTCTGCCTATCAAGGATAGCAAAGATCAGTATGATGAAGGAGGCCATTCGGCCCATGTAGCTCATCCTCCCACAGCATCCTATGGTTCCTCCCCATCACTGCATATGGCTGCCACTTGTGTTGCTTGCACTGCTTCCAGGCATGAAAATGTGCTTCCGGACTCCAGTTCTGACACAGGGGACGGTGCCAGGTTTGACCTCCGTTGTGTTTTGAGTTAACTGATCTCAGCCAGGCTCACATTAGTGATGCTGCAATTAGCGTCAGCACTTCTAGTCTAAGGACAGATACAGAAAATCAGCCAGTTCCACCCCGATCATTATCCAGGGATCCCACCCCTGCAATAGAAACTACATGGGCGAGGTATGGATTGGTGTCACTGGTGATGTCACTCTTGGTTTTGTAGCCTGCTGTCACTCATTGCCCAGGCTTATACATGAAGAGTGGGAATGAGGGGTACCAGGGAGTGGGAATGAGGTACCAGTGAGTGTGCATAAGGTACCAGGGAGTGGATATGAGGGGTACCAGGGAGTGGGTATGAGGGGGTACCAGGGAGTGAGAATGAGGTACTAGAGAGTGGGTATGAGGGGGTACCAGGGAGTGGGTATGAGGTACCAGTGAGTGTGCACAAGTTACCAGGGCGTGTGTATGAGGGGTACCAGGGAGTGGGTATGAGGTACCAGTGAGTGTGCACAAGGTACCAGGGAGTGGGTATGAGGGGGTACCAGGGAGTGGGTATGAGGGGGTACCAGGGAGTGGGTATGAGAGGTACCAGGGAGTGGGAATGAGAGGTACCAGGGAGTGGGAATGAGGGGTACCAGGGAGTGGGAATGAGGGCTACCAGGGACTGGGAATGAGGGGTACCAGGGAGTGGGTATGAGGGGTACCAAGTAGTGGGTATGAGGTACCAGTGAGTGTGCACAAGGTACCAGGGAGTGGGTATGAGGGGGTACCAGGGAGTGGGTATGAGGGGGTACCAGGGAGTGGGTATGAGAGGTACCAGGGAGTGGGAATGAGGGGTACCAGGGAGTGTGAATGAGGGGTACCAGGGAGTGGGAATGAGGGGTACCAGGGAGTGGGGATGAGGTACCAGTGAGTGTGCACAAGGTACCAGGGAGTGGATATGAGGGGTACCAGGGAGTGGATATGAGGGGTACCAGGGAGTGGGAATGAGGTACCAGGGAATGGATACGATGGGTACCGGGAGTGGGAATGAGGTACCGGAAGGCTGCCAGTGCTTGTGGAGCCAAACCCTGCAACAATTCAGGAGGGGAGTGGAAAATATTACGCATTGTAGCACCAAGGAGGAACAGTGGCCATTTATTGGGAACACACTGGCAGTTGAGGCGTTGTATCCTCTTCTGCGCAGAGACCTGATGACCCTTTACCAGAGCCACAGCGGTACTATTTAAATGCTGTAACATAGGGGGAGGGGCTTTGCCTCAGTAACATTCTATATTTGTTTTCAGCTGTGTTAAGTTATTAGAATAGTTAGGGCAGTCAGACATATGGTTTAGATTGTATTCTCAGACTCTGACAAGGGATGAGTGGGACCGATTGTTTCCTCTCTCTGCTCGACAGTGCTGTCTTGGCAGGCATTGGATGAGGTCATGTCCAAGAAAATGACAGACTGGATCCAGTCAGTTCCTGTTAACAGATTAACTGTTTTCCATCTTTTAAAACAAAATAATCACTGAACAGGAATGCAAAAGGCAGACCCATCATTTGAACTTAATAGCAGTTCATTTTAAAAAATACTGCCCCAAACCAAAAATAAAATTGCTGCCACTTGGCAGAAGTAAAAGATCAGATGTCTCAATCCTGGCGGGCATGATCCCAGAGTGTAACGCTGGCCCAGATTTATCACCAATTGGCACTAACATGCCAGTGTGACTCAGAAAGACCACAGGGTAGCTGAAGTGGAAAATGCGAGGACATCACACCAATACAGTTATGTAAACAATCTGGATGCAAACATGAGAATGATATTCATTGGGAATCTCCTTGGGTGCTCCTGTTCCGCCTCTGTATATTCGGAAACCCCGCTTGCCCACGTAAACTAGGTTTTCGCTAAAGTTATTGTGGCAGAACATGACCAGCGCTGAGGAGATTCCTGGTGATAGAAAACTTGTCGATGATACCAAAATTAAGGGACACGGCAGACTGTTGGCAAGGACATAGAGTGGGCAGATAGATGGCAGATGCAGTTCAATGCGTAAAAAAGCAATATGAAAGGAAGGACATTTCAAATGGCAAGATTCTTAACAAAGCAGAGATAATGTTGAATTTGTATGAGTTATTGGTTAGAGCATTATGAGACTATTGTGTGCAGTTCTGCGCAACCCGTTACAGGAAGGGCATCACAGCCATGGAAGAGTCACTCCGAATGAAGTCAAGAAGAAAGGCTCGTAAAAATGGGGCTTTTTTAATCAGAAAAGAGAAGATTAAAGGGGAACCCAGTGGATGTTTTTGAAATTTTAAGAGGGTGAACAGTGAAATATTGCCTCCACTAGTTGGTGAATCAGTAACAAGGAGCCAGCGATCGAGGCTCAACATTGGAACAGTAAAGAGAGAAGTTAGGAGAGGGTTATTCAAACATTGAATGAAAGCTTTACTACAAAGTGGGTAGAGACTATAGCATAATTTAAAAGGGAATTGAATAAGTTGTTGAAAAGGCAGAATGTACAAGGATATAGTGAAATGAGATTAGAATAGATAGCTCCAATTCAAAAGCTAGAACCTGCATCAATGGGCTGCATCAATCGCCTGTGCTGTACTTTTGATGGTTCTAAGCAGTGGAGGTAGCTTCTCTGAGCTAGGAGCTCAGGAGCCTTGTTGGGGCAGAGCGTTGCTCTGCATCAATCCATGTTGTACCTGATCTGATCTGGGAGTTCCTGATGCTGACTGTGAATGAACAAAATAGAAGGTGTTCCCATTCTCGGCTACTAACAGCTCTCGCCCCGATGAGTGCAAAGTCTACACATAAAGGTGCAATATGCGTCGTGCTGGCACCACAGCATTACGCACTACAGAGAGATGGCATGTGGGTAAACGCAATGGCCTCCATATGGTGAATACCCAACCTAGTCACTTAAGCAAATGCCAAAAGTGCTATGTAAGGAGTCCATGGATAGGACATCTCCAGTGGGGCCCACACCTTGCCCCTTTGGAAACTGGTACGCCTCATCTCACTAGACTTGCCAGCTTCTAACTAGACACAGGAGCCCACGTGGCCCTTGAAAGCGGGAGCCCTCAATGGATATGGGCGGGCAGAAGCCATGCCTTTTATAAAATCGAGTGTCCTTAAACCACGAAAGTCCTTGTGATGATGGTGCTCTTAATGCCCTCTGAAGCCACTTATAAACAATTGTTACATTATTATGAAATGAGGATATGCGAGCGGGCGTCACCGGTGGCTGCAGACTTTGAAGTGAGGAGCGAGCAGAGATTCCAGACATTGTGCACTTACCTCCTGTTTATCTGCAGTGCTAAGGGAGTGCTGCACTGTCGGAATTGCCGCCTTTTGAATGAGATGTTAAACCCCTCAGGTGGATGTAAAAGATCCCATGGCACTATTTTGAAGAAGAGCAGGGGAGTTATCCCCGGTGTCCTGGCCAATATTTATCTCTCAATCAACCATCACAAAAACAGATTATCTGCTCATTATCACATTACTGTTTGTGGGAGCTTGCTGTGCATATTGGCTGCCACGTTTCCCACATTAAAGCAGTGACTACACTCCAAAAGTGTTTCATTGTCTGTAAAGCGCTTTGAGACGTCCGGTGGTTGTGAAAGGCGCAACATAAATGGAAGTCTGTCTGTCTTCTTTCTTTATCATTCCTCCTGGTGCAGTGAAATAACCTTCGAGAATAATTAACCAACTCCGCAGTGTTTTAACACATCAGCGTGGTATTGTTTCTTCCATCTTCAAAAGAACTAAGTGGATCTCTCTGGTGTTGTTGAGTTTTGATCCAGATTTTTGAGTGGTGATCAAAGTGAAGAGCTCCACGAACCTGAGGTTTATGTACTTAACAAAATGTCCTTGCCTGACAGTTACTGCAAAACGCTGTGTTATTCCAAGAGACACTTTAATATCAAGAGAGTGTTCTACTTGAAGTGTCAGGGTCAGTGAGAGGTCAGTCAAGACTGTTTATTTTAAAATATAGTGGTCTTGTACTATAAAGTATAATTCTACATCTGTATATTGTTTGTGTAAATAAATTTGGTTAGTGATTTTAACCTGTAGAAATCTGGTTTAGTGGTATAACCCGATAGACTGAAGACGTAGTCAGACTTGTAGGAGTGTAGTTCACCGCAATGGGGTAACGTAGACCAAGATCAAGCAAACCTCATGGACAGGAGCTGAAAGGTCCAGATTACAGATTGTACGTGATAAGCTCATAATAAAGGATGAAACTGAGTACTGTGTACTATGAACAAGTGTGACCTTAGCTCCTTTAATGAGACTCCAAAGTGCAGATACCTCGTGGGTGGCCTGCTTATATACCGTGCTCCCAAGGGATGCTGGGATCCCTTGGGACTCCAACAGGTAGGCCCTCTGGTGGTAGTGTAATGCAGGTTGCAAGGGGTTAAATACATAACATCACTCCCCCGTGAAGTCAATAGCACAGTTATTTACAAGGTGAGACGATCTGGGGCTTTTCGCTCCCTTGTCTATCGTCTCGGTACAAATGCGGGTGTGGGTGAGTTGGTTAGTTCTTGCCGGGCTGCTGGGGATGGTGAGTTCGGCTTCGTGGTCAACCATGATGTCAGTTGCCACTTTGTGTGTGTTGGAGGGTCAAAGTTGGTGGTGTCTTCTTCGGTTTGTTCGTAGCTGTTGGTGAACGGCAATTTGATTTGGTCCAAATGTTTTCTGCACGTTAGTCCATTGGTCAGTTTGACCTGAAACACCCTGTTCCCCTCTTTGGCTATGACCGTGCCAGCGAGCCATTCGGGACCATGTCCATAACTGAGTACAAACACAGGATCATTGATCTCAATATCGCGTGACAAATTTGCGTGGTCATGGTACACACTTTGTTGATGCTGCCTGCCCTCCACGTGATCATGGAGATCAGCATGGACAAGAGAGAGCCTTGTTTTAAGCGCCCTTTTCATGAGTAGCTCGGCTGGGGGAACCCCGGTGAGTGAGTGAGGTCTGGTGCGGTAGCTGAGCAGCACTCGGGACAGCCGGGTCTGCAAGGAGTCTTCCCACACGTGTTTCAAGCTTTGCTTGATGGTCTGAACTGCCCGTTCTGCCTGGCCGTTGGATGCGGGCTTGAAACGGGGCAGATGTGATGTGCTTGATCCCATTGCGGGTCATGAATTCCGTGAATTCAGCACTGGTGAAACAGGGCCCATTGTCGCTGACCAGGACATCAGGCCGTGCGTGGCAAACATGGATCGTAGGCTTTCAATAGTGGCCGTGGACATGCTTAGAGACATTATCACACATTCCATCCATTTTGAGTAAGCATCCACGACAACCAAAAACATTTCGCCGAGGAATGGGCCCGCATAGTCCACGTGGATCCTCGACCATGGTTTGGCGGGACACGACCACAAACTTAGCGGTGCCTCTCTGGGTGCATTGCTCAGCTGAGAGTAAGTGTTGCACTAGCGCACGCATGACTCTAAATCTGAGTCGATGCTGGGCCACCACACATGGGATCTGGCTATGGCTTTCATCATTACGATGCCTGGGTGGGTGCTGTGCAGTTCACAAATGAACGTACCTCTGCCTTTCTTGGGCAAGACCACGCGATTGCACCAAAACAGACAGTCCTGCAGGGACATTTCGCCTTTGCGCCTGTGGAACAGTTTAATTGCCTCCTTCATCTCTGCTGCGATGCTGGACCAGCTCCCATGGAGGACACAGTTTTTTACCATGGACAGTAAAGGACCTGGCTGGTCCAGGTCCTGATCTGGTGGGCCGTGACGGGGGACTTCTTGTTCTCGAATGCACCCATTACCATGAGCAAGTCCGCTGGCTGTGCCATTTCCACCCCAATGGCAGCCGACTGAGAGCATCTACGCAGTTCTCTGTGCCCGGTCTGTGGCGGATTACATAGTTGTATGCTGACAGCGTGAGCGCCCATCTTTGGATGCGGGTAGAGGCATTGGTGTTCATCCCTTTGCTCTCTCAGAATAGCCATATGAGCGGCTTGTGGTCAGTTTCAAGCTCAGACTTGAGGCCAAATAAGTACTGGTGCATTTTTTTTACCCTGTAAACGCTCGCCAGAGCCTCTTTTTCAATCATGCTGTAGGCCCTTTCGGCCTTGGACAAACTCCTGGACGCATAAGCGACTGGTTGCAAAATCCACGATTCGATAGCCTGTTGTAACACACACCCGACCGCGTATGCCGATGCATCACAAGCTAGCACTAATCGTTTACAAGGGTTATACAGGACAAGCAGTTTGTTTGAACACATTAGATTTCTGGCTTTCTTAAAGGCAGCCTCTTGTGAATTCCCCCATATACAGTCGTTTCCCTTGTGCAGTAGCATATGTAGGGGTTCTAGCAGGGTGCTTAACCCAGGTAGGAAATTACCGAAATAGTTAAGGAGTCCCAGGAACGACCGCAGCTCCATCACGTTCTGTGGTCTCGGCGCGTTCTTGATGGCCTCCATCTTGGCGTCGGTGGGTCTGATGCCGTCTGCTGCGATTCTTCTTCCCGAGAACTCGACCTCCTGCGCCAGGAAAACACACTTTGAGCATTTCAACCTGAGCCCCACCCAATCCAACCAACTAAGAATCTCTTCCAGGTTCTGCAAGTGTTCGATGGTGTCCTGACCTGTAACCAGTTTGTCGTCCTGGAAAACCACGATGCGAATAACCGACTTTAGCAGGCTCTCCGTGTTCCGTTGGAAGATTGCCGAGGCCGACCGAATCCCGAACGGGCACCGGTTATAGATGAACAGATCTTTGTGCTTGTTGATGCAGGTGAGGCCTTTTGAAGACTCCTCCAGCTCCTGCGTCATGTAGGCCGAGGTCAGGCACAGCTTGGTGAATGTCTTCCCTCCAGCCAGGGTCGCAAATAGGTCATCTGCCCTGGGTAGCGGGTACTGGTCCTGTAGCGAAAAACGGTTAATCGTTACTTTATAGTTCCCACAAATTCTGACCGTGCCGTCCTCTTTAAGTACCGGAACAATCAGACTAGCCCATTCGTTGAATTCTACCGGTGCGCTGATGCCTTCTTGCTGCAGCCTGTCCAGCTCAATTTCCACTTTCTCACGCATCATATACGGTATCGCCCATGCTTTGTGTTGGATGGGTCGCGTACCGGGAACCAAATGGATCTGCACTTTCGCCCCCGAGAAGCTTCCAATGCCTGGCTTGAACAACGATGGAAACTTTCTCAGAACCTGAGCACATGAGGCGTCGTCGACGGATGAGAGCGCTCGGATGTCATCCCAGTTCCAGCGGATTTTTCCCAGCCAGCTTCTGCCAAACAATGTGGGGCTATTCCCTAGCACAATTCACAGCGGGAGTTCATGTACTGCTCCATCATAGGAGACTTTGACTTCTGTACTGCCAATTACAGTGATTAGTTCCTTGGTGTAAGTCCTTAGTTTGGTGTGAATGGGGCAGAGCTTGGGCCTGTTGTACCACAACCTGTCGAAGGCCTTTTTACTCATTATGGTCTGACTCACATCCGTGTCCAGTTCCATCAATACTGGAATTCCGTTCAGTTCAACTTTCAACATTATTGGTGGACATTTCGTGGTGAATGTGTGTACCCCGTACACTTCTGCCTCCTCGGTTCGAGTTTCCGATTCAGTCTGACCCATAGTGGAGCAATCTTCCTCTGCAACGTGGTGGTTTGCAGGGTTTTCAGCTCGCCTGCAAATTTGCTGGAGGTGTCCCATTGTTCTGCAAACGTTGCAGGCATAGTGCTTCAAGCGGCATTGATGGGGCCGATGATCACCTCCATAGCGCCAACAAGGTGTTAACTGCCTCGCATTAACGATTGATGGCGGACTCTGGGTCATCTGAGGTCGTGCAGCAGCAGCCGGCGTGTACATTCTGCCAAGTATATTCCTGCTCGAAAAAGACGTTACTTTGTTCGCAGTACTGGCCGAAACTTCTTTGTTCTGCAAAATCTGTTTGGTGTTGTCGCTGGTGGACATAAATGCCTGGGCTATCATTATGGCTTTACTTAGATTCGGAGGTTCAAGGGTTAACAGTTTGCAAAGGATTGCCTCATGGCCCATGCCCAGTATGAAAGAGTCTAAGCATTTGTTCTAGGAATCCCTCAAATTCACAATGTCCTGCAAGGCGCCTTAGTTCAGCGACATAGCTCGCCACTTCCTGGCCCTCCGACCGTTGACACATGTAGAACCTATATCTCGCCATCAAAACGCTTCCCTTAGGATTTAGGTGCTCCCGGACCAACATACACAATTCTTCATAGGAGTTAGCTGTTGGTTTTGCTGGAGCTAGGAGATTCTTCATGAGGCCATAGGTTGTTGCCCCACAGACAGTTAGGAGGATCGCTCTTCGTTTGGCAGCGTTCTCGTCCCCTTCCAGATCGTTGGCCACAAAGTATTGGTTGCGTCTCTCCACGAAGGCCTCTCAATCGTTCCCTTCTGAGAACTTCTCCAGGATACCAACTGTTCTTTGCATTTTTGCGCGGTTGTTCGTTACCTCGTCGCCAATTGGTATACTCATAATAAAGGATGAAACTGAGTATTGTGTACAATGAGCAAGTGTGACCTTAGCTCCTTTAATGTGACTCCAGTGTGCAGGTACCTCGTGTGTGTCCTGCTTATATACCGTGCTCCCAAGAGATGCTGGGACTCCAACAAGTAGGCCCTCTGGTGGTAGTGTAATACAGGTTGCAAGGGGTTAACTACATAACAGTACGTGACAGTTTTGTAAACGGATTCTGTCTCAAGTATTTCAATGGAAACTTTTTTTTAAGCAGATTGAGCCACAACTGTGCCGCTGTTTTGGAAAGGTGGGTGTGGCTGGTCCTGTGGGATTAGCCCCCCGTTTGAAGAGTACGGTCGGTTGGGGCCAGGCTTGGGAATAGCGGATTGTTTTGAGTGTGCAGGAAGAGAGAAATCTTGAGAACAAAATGTGCATCAGATCCAGAGTCGGCTGGATGATAATTACTGCAATTCAAACCTTTGCTAGTGGAACAGAGCTGATTTGGGATAAAGCATCATCATGAAGCTCTTTTAATAAGGCTTCAGTAGACGAGATCTGAATCAAAAGGTTGTGGGTTCAAGCCCCGCTCTGGACACTTGAGCCCATAATCTAGGCTCACACTGAGGGAGTGCTGCACTGTCGGAGGTGCCGTCTTTCTGATGGGACGTTAAACTGAGACCCAGTCTTCCCTCTCAGATGGACGTAAAATATCCCATGGCACTATTCGAAGAAGAGTCACGGGAGTTTTCTCCAGTGTTCTGGCAACTTTTAATCCCTCAACCAACATCACTAAAACAGAATATCTGGTCATTATCTCATGGGCAGATTAGTTGCTGTAATATATGCACCTGTGAGGATGCTCACAGGGTTGTAGAGAATAGTTGCCGGTTTTAATGTCTCCCTCCCCTTTTACAGGGGGCACTTGTAAAAAAAATTATGATTTCAGTGCCCCCAAAAAAAATACAAAAAATACAAAAAAAAAGGGCATTTGAAAAATGTTTGGAGTGTCCCCCAGATTGGGGGGCACTTGATTTAACTGTTAATGTTGTCTCCTTTAAAAAGAGTTGTAGAGAATAGTTGTTGAGCTGTTGAGTTGGGAGTGACTTAGCCAGTCACGTGATGTTCACAAGACTCAATAAAACCCCAGCCAGTTGGGTTGGGGGATCCACGATAAGGCAGGTGGTTGTGAGCCTGCTGGATGAACTGGTAATGCGAGGTGTGGTTGTTAAACCTTTGCTAATAAACCAAATTAATAGCAATGTGTTGCTCTGAATTCTTAAGCAAAGAACCCATGAAGCAAATGCATTACAGATGCCACATTTCCTACATTACAACAGTCACTACACTTAAAAATACTTAATTGGCTGTAAAGTGCTTTGGGACATCCTGAGGTTGTGAAAGGTGCTATAGAAATGCAACTGCTTTCTTTCTAACTGCAGACTAAAAGCACATCGCTTTAAATGTCATTCCCCATAAATACGTCGTTCCTTCCTCAATTTTATTACATGCAGAAAGCCTGGTTTTGAATTTCATCCCTGCTGTCTCCAATGCTGATGACTGCTGATAAATGTACTGAATCGTTTGCCAAGAAATTCTTTGGACCAGGCCCCTCTAAACTCTGGATAAAAATAGCTACTTTGCAAATCTTTGAACGGGAGCCCATTTCACTATTCATTCAGTTACTCAATCCAAACAATCCCCCCTAGAAAACAATGAACAAGACTAGGTTTGAAACAAAGCATATTCGCTTTCCAAAATGTATAGCTGCCTTGAAGTTCGGTGTTGCAGTAATTTTGACCATATTAGGTATGCTGTGCCTGACAAATCGAGACCAGGGCAGTTTCTTTGATGCTGGTAGGCGTGAATCATTTATTCTACACAATACAAGGCAACGGGACAGTGTGATCCATTGAAATTCTGTACGATAAAGTGAATAGGATGGGGTTTGGTGTACTGGGATTCTATATCATGGAAGTGATTGGAAGTTGCTTTGATCCATACATAAGGAATGAAGGAGAAGGGGTTTGATCAATAGGGTTTCTATAAATTGAGAGCGAATGCAAAGGGATCCATCCATGAGAATGTAACATAGTGGGAATAAATGGGAAGGTATTTGCTCCATTAGAATTTCATACAGTGAGAGTGACTGTGAAGGGATTTGTCTATTCGAATTCCATGCAATGGGAATGGATTTGTTCCATGGAAATTCTATACAAAGGGAGTGAATGGGGAGGGGTTTAGTCCATTAGAATTTTTTTTATTTATTCATTCGCCCTAATTGCCCTTGAGAAGGTGGTGGTGAGCCACCTTCTTGAACTGCTGCAGTCTGTGTGGTGAAAGTTCTCCCACAGTGCTGTTAGGGATGGAGTTCCAGGATTTTGACCCAGATACGATGAAGGGATGGCAATATATTTCCAAGTCAGGATGGTGTGTGACTTGGAGGGGAACTTGCAGGTGATTGTGTTCCCATGTGTCTGCTGTCCTTGTCCTTCTAGATGGTAGAGGTCGTGGGTTTAGGAGGTGCTGTTGGAGAAGCCTTGGCGAGTTGCTGCAGTGCATCTTGTAGATGGTACACACTGCAGCCACAGTGCGCCGGTGGTGGAGGGAGTGAATGTTTGAGGGTGGATGGGGTGCAAATCAAGCGGGCTGCTTTGTTCTGGATGGTGGCGAGCTTCTTAAATGTTGTTGGAGCTGCACTCATCCAGGCAAGCGGAGAGTATTTCATCACAATCCTGACTTGTGCTTTGTCGGTGGTGGAAAGACTTTGGGGATTCAGGAGGCGAGACACTCGCCGCAGGATGAAAAGGGATTTAGTCCATTAGAATTTCATACAATGGGAGTGAATGGGAACTGATTTAGTCTATTATAATTCCTTACAGTAGGAATGAATAGGAAAATATTTAGCCCATTAGAATACAATGAGAATGAATGGGAAGGAATGCTGGCTATCTGTCTGTATTATTGAACAGCCACTGAGCTATTTGGATGGAATGATAGTTCATTGCAATTTGATACAATAACAATATATCGGATGGTGTTTGGTCCATTTTTGCAGATTGTGAACAGTATATTAAAAGTCACTCATCGTGTACACTTCCTGCAAGTATCCTACTTCCTGTAACATTTTCTCTCTGATGTTCTAGACCTGACTATTCCAACGCACTCCTGGCTGGCCTCCCACATTCTACCCTACGTAAACTAGAGGCGATCCAAAACTCGGCTGCCCTTGCCCTAACTCGCACCAAATCCCACAGAAGTTTTCTCTTTTTTTTTACTCACTCACACGCCACCACCAAACGTCTTGAAACAGGGCTGGAGGGTCGTAGCTTTGGCCGGCATCACCCCTGTGCTCGCTGTGACCTACATTGGCTTCCAGTTAAGCAACGCCTCGATTTCAAAATTCTCATCCTTATTTTCAAAGCCCTCCCTATCTCTGTAATCTCCTCCAGCTCCCCCCCCCCCGCCCCCCGAGATGTCTGCGCTCCTCTAATTCTGCCCTCTTGAGCATCCCTGATTATAATCGTTCAACCATTGGTGGCCGTGCCTTCTGCTGCCTAGGTCCCAAGCTCTGGAACTCCTTTCCTAAACCTCTCTGCCTCTTTTTCCTTCTTCAAGACTCTCCTTAAAACCTACCTCTTTGACCAAGCTTTTGATCACCTGTGCTAATTTCTACTTGTGCGGCTCGGTGTCAAATCTTTATCTCATAATACTCCTGTGAAGCGCCTTGGGACGTTTCACTACATTAAAGGCGCTATATAAATACACATGTTTTTGTCACACTTTCCCCATCACACATTGTTGATAACTCTCCTTTTGTTATAGAGCAGGTTGTCCTGTCACTCACTTGTGAACAATGCCATAGATGCAAAAATAAAACCACAGAAAGATGATGAAAATGTGAAGCTTGCGCTCTCGCACGATAAAAAAGAAACACTACGTCAAATACTGAAAGTATTGAATAATATTGCAATTTACAATGCAGGGCGAAACCAAAATAATCTTGAGCTGAGATCTTGCAACTATTCTGTCAGGTTGTGCGTGCTGTTTGTAGACATGATGTCACGTTAGAATGTCACGGGCAAAGGGCGGCTAGTAAAGGCAGCCAGCACTGGTGAAAATCATTCCATACCGGAGCGGCTGATTACGACATATTAAGTCACCTGTAAGTTGGCTCTGTGACAGCGAAACCCAGGGAGGTCGATCCTGAAATTGAAACCACATTTTCTGCGTTCTCCCGAAGTGCTCCGTTCTCAGGGTAGCTGCTTACCTTTGGCTTTCAGCCCAGTGCTGTTTTGTAATCTCTAATCTGTTCCGTACTCTGTGAGGAGTGTCGGGGAAGTTGGCACACACCACAAAACACACAGCACCTCAGCCGCCTACAGACGTGAGCGTATGAGTGTTCTCCGGAAGATCCCAGCACACCACACCCCTGGGGTGGAAAAACTGCTGTTAATATTACCGCTGAGGCCTGCTTACAGATCTATTAGTGACAGGAAATACACTTGCACTCCATATTCTATAGGCCATAGAAAAGGGCTTTCCCTTTGTACTTGTTCATTCGAACAATCATCAGAGATGAAGACTGCATTACAACACTCTGTCTTGTGCACTAGAGAGCGCCAATTTTGTTGGCAGTTAGCAATGTTAAATATTTCTGATTAACGTGTAACCAATGTGTCATTCTCAGGTTAGAAGTGAAACTACACTGGAAAGCATGTTGTATGTGTTAACACTTCATTCCTATCAGGGCTGAGTGTATGTACTGCCCTCCAACCCCCGTAGCTGGAATATCCTGTGGATGACACACCCCTTAGATACCATGGGGGTGAAATTGGGCTCCTGTGCACCTGCCGCTAGCGCCTCCGGGCGAGTTATCAGAGGCGCAAAACTGGCAGCGCCCCGCTCCCGACAGTCGCGCCCCGAGCCGCTGTGCCAGCGATGATGACGTCATCGGCATGCGCAGCGACCCGTTTTCGCTCCGCAGCGGAAATTGGGCAGCGCCCCGCGAGGCCGTCCCGGGGCGATGGCCTCGCGGGTTACAAAGCGGGCTGCACTCCGCTCGCAGGGCAAAAATTAAAGGGGAAATGCGCGGTGCCAGTTTTCTCTGCTGTCCTTTCAATGCTGTATTGCGCGGGGCCCGTGGTGCGATGGTGCAGTCCAGAAGTCCGCCCTTGCCGCACTGCACAGCTCGCAGCGTACCCTCCCCTTTAATGGAAGGGAAGGGTCCTGTGCTGGCATCAGCGCTATGCGGAGAGGCTGCATGGCGCTGCAACATTCGTGCGCTGACTGCCCCAGTCCCGCCCGCCAGAGGAAGTGGAGTGCTCGACATTGCGCTCCACTTTCCTCTCAGGGACGGGAATCCCAATTTAAGGCCTGGGCTGGGCTGGGCTTCTGCACCCAGCGCAGGAAGTCCCACCTCACCTCGGTTACCACCCCTAAACAGGCCCGTACCTAATTTCAACCCCCATATTCCCTGGATAATTTTTCCCTTCCCCTTTTAATGCCCCATTTCCTGATTTGAGCCCTCCATTTAACTGCCCCTATTTATTGGGTGACTCTCAGCCTGTCTTTGATGTGCTGTAGTGAGTAAACAAGGCATCATTCAGTGTCTCCGTTAGCCGACATTTCATTGTTTCCTATTGACACAACTTTGAAAATGCTTGTGTTATAAACAGAAAGGGCACAGATTAATTTTATTATTCCACTTGTGACCTTCACTCCTAGCCTTTATCAGATGAAATTGAATGCACATCGTAGTCTAACCTACAACACTCGACTGCTATTGGATAGGAGTCAACACGGGCTGAATCAAAGTTATGCACTTCATGAAACATGAGACATAGATCAGCCAGGAACATTCACCATTGGCTTACTACTGAAATGGTTTGAAAACAATCAGGTTAGACATTGGCCTCTCTTACTCCAGAACTTGGACAATGAGTTCAAACATTGGTATTTATAGTGGGATCCCCAGAAGTGTGTCAATATTTACAGGGGATCCCCAAGAATGTGTCAGTATGTGAAGGGGTCCTCCACATTGAAAGGTGATGAGTTAAGGTCATCGTTGAACGACATGGTGGTAACATTACAGTTTATAGGTTGAAGTGCAACTTTTCCAACTGGTGTAATGAACAGACGCAATGCCCCAGTTGTTGGGCAGTCCCATTGTGTCACGTGTTCAAACCTGGACCAAAGCAAAGAATCGGTGGAGGATGGGCTTGAAGTCATGACTAACAATAAATTCAGAGTAGGAAACTGGGCCGCTGAAGTGTGCAGGTTGTACCAGGTCAGCCGGTTACAATTAATTATCATTTACACTGCCACACCCCAGTTTTCAAATCACAGGAAGACAGCTTTAATCTTTGCAGCGTAACTGTACTGCTGTCAGGAAAAAATAAATCATCGGCCCTGTTTAACAGGAAATATTCAGCCCAGCGGCATGACCTGTAACCCCTCGATGTCTTCACCTTGCTTTCTCCAGTGTAGTACTGAGGGACAGCTGTGTTAGACTGTCTGCCCTCTCAGGTGGCTGTAAATGATCCCAAGTCACTGTTGGAAGAAGAGCAGGGAAGCTCTCCCCACTGTCTTGGCCAGTATTTAATCCTCAAACAACAACTAAAAATAATCTAACTGGTCATTATCACATCGCTGTTTGTGGGAGCTTGCTATGCGTAACTTGGCTGCTGCTTTTCCTAAATTACAACAGTGACGGTACTTCCAAACAACTTCATTGGCTGTAAAGCGTTTTGGGACATCCCGAGCTCCTTAGAGATGCTATATAAATGCAAGTCTTATTTTCTGTGCTGTGAATGACCTTGGTCTCCCAGTCATCCCTTTGTTCCTCCCTCCGGCTGTTGCTGTGGGTTGCAGTCCCTACAAGTGCCAGGTACAAGTCCAGTAGCTCACTAACGTGGCCATTCCTGAGCTGTGAGTCAAACTCATCATCATCATAGGCAGTCCCTTGGAATCGAGGAAGACTTGCTTCCACTCTTAGAATGAGTCCTTAGGTAGCTGAACAGTCCAATACGAGAGCCACAGTCCCTGTCACAGGTGGGACAGACAGTCGTTGAGGGTAAGGGTGAGTGGGACTGGTTTGCCGCACGCTTTCCGCTGCCTGCGCTTGATTTCTGCATGCTCTCGGCCATGAGACTTGAGGTGCTCAGCGCCCTCCTGGATGCACCTCCTCCACTTAGGGGTGGTCTTTGGCCTGGGAGTCCTAGTTATCGGTGGGGATATGTTGCACTTTATCAGGGAGGCTTTGAGGATGTTCTTGTACCGTTTCCTCTGCCCAACTTGGGCTCGTTTGCCGCGAAGGAGTTCCGAGTAGAACACTTGCTTTGGAAGTCTCGTGTCTGGCATGCAGACAATGTGGCCCGCCCAGCGGAACTGATCAAGTGTGGTCAGTGTTTCAATGCTGCGGATGTTGGCCTGGTCGAGGACGCTAATGTTGATGCGTCTGTCCTCCCAGGGGATTTGTAGGATCTTGTGGACATCGTTGGCAGTATTTCTCCAGCGACTTGAGGTGTCTACTGTACATGGTCCATGGCTCTGAACCATACAGGAGGGCGGGTATTACTACAGCCCTGTAGACCATGAGCTTGGTGGTAGGTTTGAGGGCCTGGTCTTCGAACACTCTTTTTCTCAGGCGGCCGAAGGCTGCGCTGGCGCACTGGAGGTGGTGTTGAATTTCCTCATCGATGTCTGCTTTTGTTGATGAGGCTCCCGAGGTTTGGGGAATGGTCCACAGTGTCCAGGGCCATGCCGCTTTATGACTGGGGGGGCAGTGCTGTGTGGCGAGGACAGGCTGGTGGAGGACCTTTGTCTTACGGATGTTTAGCGTAGGGTCCATGCTTTCGTACGTCTCAGTAAATACGTCGACTATGTCCTGGAGTTCAGCCTCTGTATGTGCACAGACGCAGGCGTCGTCCGCATACTGTAGTTCGACGACAGAGGTTGGGATGGTCTTGGACCTGACCTGGAGGCGGCGTAGGTTGAACAGCTTCCCACTGATTCTGTAGTTTAGTTCCACTCCAGCGGGGAGCTTGTTGATTGTGAGGTGGAGCATGGCGGCGAGGAAGATTGAAAAGAGGGTTGGGGCGATGACGCAGCCCTGTTTGACCCCGGTCCGGATGTGGATTGGGTCTGTAATGGATCTGTTGGAAAGGATCACGGCCTGCATGTCGTCGTGGAGCAGGCGGAGGATGTTGACAACCTTTTTGGGGCATCTGAAACGGAGAAGGACGCTACATAGACCCTTGTTGTTGACAGTGTCAAAGGCCTTTGTGAGGTCGAAGAAGGCCATGTATAAGGGCTGGTGCTGTTCCCTGCATTTTTCCTGCAACTGTCGCGCTGTAAAAACAATGTCCGTTGTGCCCCGTAGGGGACGAAATCCGCACTGTGACTCCGGGAGGAGCTCCTCGATCACAGGGAGAAGACGGTTGAGGGGGACTCTAGCAACAACTTTCCCAGTGGCTGATAAAGGGAGATTCCTCTGTAGTTGCCACAGTCGGACTTGTCCCGTTTTTTAAAGATGGTCACGATCACTGCATCTCTGAGATCTCCCGGCATGCTCTCCTCCCTCCAGATGAGAGATGAGGTCATGAATTTGCGCCAACAGTGCCTCTCCGCCATATTTTAGTGCCTCAGCAGGGATTCCATCCGCTCCCGTAGCCTTGTTGTTCTTAAGTCCATTGGTCATTAACGTGGCTATTCCTGAGCTGTGAGCCAAACTAGCGAGTGTAGGTCGGCTATTTAGTCATGAGGGCTATCACAGCCGAACCTGATCACATCCTCAGTCACATTCCACCTTCGTACACTTTCCAGATGGAGATCATAGAATATATTATGATAGCCATGCAAATTTTTCCGTTTCACGTATATATCCAACTAAGAGATGGTTCAGTGAGAGGCCTGTTGGTCATGTCCCAGCTGCTGCTGCTGTAGTTGAGGTCACTGAGCTGAGCAAAGAGCCTGCGGATTAAGGTTGAGATCCTCTCAGGTCTATATTGCTTAGTGTCACATCACGGTGGATGTCCTCAAACACATTACGAATGCAGAACAATCTGAAGTAGAGCAAGCAGGCAGAATATCGTAACGATCCCTGAGCTCACTAACTTTCATTGGCTCCGGTCCACCAATGCCTCAAATTTTAAATTCCCATCCTCGTCTTAAAATCCCTCCACTGCCTTGCCGCTACCTATCGCCCCTCCCTATCTCTGTAACCGCCTCCAGCCCTACAACTCTTGGAGATCGCTGCATTCCTCTAACTCTGGCCTCTTGTGTAACCCCACATCCTTCACCCCACCATCGGCAGCCATGCCTTCAGTTGCCTAGGCCCTAAGCGCTCGAATTCCTTATAGCTCTCGCCCCTCCTTGAAGATGCTCCTGATAAAACTACCTGTTCTAATGTCTCCTTATTTGGCCCGGTGTCAATTTTTGACTAATTACGCTCTGGTGAAGCGCTTTGTTTATTACGTTAAAGGCACTATATAAATGCAAGTTGTTGTTGTTGCTCCAACCAGTCAGTTGACCAAAGCTCCTCCTACAATCTGCCACTTGGGGAAAGAGCAGGGTAAGTGGGACTAATGGGATTGCTCTTTCAAAGGGCCAGCTCAGGCACGATGGACTGTGTGATTTTATGAAATGATCTACACCTACAATGCCATTTCCATCCAGTGGGTGAGTCATCTACAGAGAGAGAAAGCAAGAGTGGGAGAGCTCATGGAAAACTCCAGGGCCCGTTTACATGCAAGCAATTTTTTTTACAATTAGGCCTTTTACAACTGTAAATTCAGAATGACATCAAAGCCTCTGAGCCTCACAGTGACATTAAGTTATTAAGCTGAACATTAGAACGTGCCGATTTGACAGATTTCCAACTTGGCTTTAGCCCTCGCTGTATTACAAAACATTTTTTTAATGTCTCAGCCAGTTGAACGGATTTGGAATTATTTTTTTGAAAGGATTGCAACTGGGACTATAGACCAACTATGTGAGCGCGCAGTCTGACACTGACCGACCTAGCATTAGCTTCTCCCCCGTGTACTCGCTGTGCTGATGAATCCGAGCATTTTCACCGCCTTATAGACGAATAGACTCCTTCCCATTTCCCGTCTACATTTTTCTGCATGTCTCTTTAGCCTCAAAATGACTTTGCCGGACATGAGTGTACAAGTGTTGATCGCTTTTGTAAGAAATTCCTTCCTTTTAAACAGGGGTGTAAACCCATTTAAAATCGACAGGCTATAATGGCTCCATTAAAATAGTAAGTGAGGAATTTCACACAGGCACGGTGAAAACGTTCGTACGCTGGTATGTTGAGACATAACGCTGGGGCGTTGTTATTTGACAGCCTGTGGGTGACGCAGCGTTTTGCTGGAGAGTGAGCGAAAACATGATTGCCATGGAGGCAGAGCTATCCCAGCATTCCGAGTGACCGGGAAAGCCCTCTGTTGACCATGTGGGTTAGCTAAGACACTAAGATGATCAGAACTCCACAGGACTTAATGTTGCCATGTTGATCTTGGTGGGAAGAGTGCTGCATACCAAGATTGAATAGTGGAGGTGGATATTGCAATGTATTTGCTTCATGGGTTCTTTGCTTAAGAATTCATTGCTATTAGAACGAGTTGGCTTATTAGCAAAGGTTTAACAATCACACTACACATTACCAGTTCATCCACCAGGCTCACAACCACCTGCCTCACCGTGGATCCCCCGAACCCAATTGGCTGGGGTTTTATTGAGTCTTGTGAACATCACGTGACTGGCTAAGCCACTCCCAACTCAACAGCTCCACAACTATTTTAAACTAAACTTTAAATCAAGTGCTCCCTTTTGGCAAGGGCACTAGAGCCCAGAAATTTAGAAATTAACTGGGAACTTTGCCAATCAAATTAAAATTCTGTTGCCAGGGGTGATGATACACTCCAGTCCTTCCAGTGCCCACCTCTTGCGGAAGGCCGCGAGCGTACCGGTGGACACTGCATGCTCCATTTCCAGGAACACCCTGGCGCGAACGTAGCCGCGGAAGAGAGGTAGGCAGTCGGGCTTCAACAGCTCTACAAACCTGTGAGCATACGCACAGGTGCCTACACTACAGATACGTATTCTTTGAGAACCAGTGAGTATTCATACCGAACTTTCCCTCCGAAAATTAAATGGACGACACAGAACATTGAAAGGCTTTTTCTCATCCCATGTTTTCTTCTGCTTCAAAATATTTTGCCGTATGAAAATAAGTAGGTCTTAAGTTCACTGTAAAACATGTCTGCTGTAAACGTATTCAAGAATGAAGAGCAGGTGGGCCCCGATATAATATATAATGCTGCAAAACGGAAAACAAAAAATTTGCATACTTGAACTAATGTGAAGCATGGATCGTGTGTGTTTTAGTTGTTAATCCCGCTGGGCCCTGCATGTGCTGGGCAAGGCTACCTTCTGGAGAGTACAGCCTATCTGTCAAGGAACAGCTGTTTCCCAATCTCACTGAGCTCCCTGTGCAAAAGCTGATCCTGCAAACATTGTTCATTCTGAGTTTGAACAGTCTGACAGACGGCACTAGCTGATATATGTTCTCGGTACAGATGCCAGGGCAGGCAGAGACCGAGCCTTTGTTCCATGACAGCGTTAGTGTTGCCAACTCTGCTGGACATGTTCCTGGAGCCAGCATCACATGATCTCCCGCCTTCAGCCACCCCACCCAGTTAAACCGTCCTCACTCCTGCCATTGGTCGCCCCCACCTGCCCATCCTCGTGACCTTCCCAGGCCAATTCGAAAGCGAATAGGCTCTTTGTTACCTGATTGGTTGATCCTTGACTTGTCAGTGAAACAGCCTTCATTCCTAATATTTTTATAACTAAGGAAAGAAAGAAAACGCTTTACAGCCAATGAAGTACTTTTGAAGTGTAGCACTGTTGTAATGTGGGAAACGCGGCAGCCAATTTGCGCACAGCAAGCTCCCACAAACAGCAATGTGATTATGACCAGATAATCTTTTTTTTTGATACGTTGATTGAGGGATAAATATTGTCCAGGGCACTGGGGATAACTCCCCTGCTCTTCTTCGAAATAGTGCCATGAGATCTTTTACATCCTCCTGAGAGATCAGATGGGACCTCGGTTTAACATCTTGGCTGAAAGACGGCACCTCCGACAGTGCAGCACTCCCTCAGCACTGCACTGGAGTGTCAGCCTAGATTTATGTGCTCCAGTCCCTGGAGTGGGACTTGAACCCACAACCTTCTGACTCAGAGTCGAGAGTGCTACCCACTGAGCCACAGCTGACACTAATAAATAAAAGTATTCAAAGAAAATTTTAAAAACCCACAATTTTTACTGCCCCTAGGATTTATCTCTGGCCTGCTCAGAGCAAAGTCCTGGAGGTCCATTTGTAATTCCTGTAGACTCCAGGCCAATGCTGGAGGGCTGGAAACCTCAGACAGTAGCCACCGTGGGTTCCATGCCAATAGGAATTGGACGGTGGGGGCTGAAATGTATTTTGTTCCATCAATTCGTTCCCCCCCGCCTCCAAACCCGCCCTCTCCTGACTCCATGGGGGTAGATTTTCAGCCTCCGCCCAGGTGGAGCTGGCCTTGGAGATCGGCCACATCCGTAATAGGAACTGCCTGATTTTCATTTCCACTGACGGGGGCCTCGGTTTAACGCCTTATCCAAAAGGCAGCACCTCCGATAGTGCAGTGCTCCACCAAGAGAAGCTCTTTAACCCTCTCAACACCTCGCTTCTTAAAAACAAAATTATCCTTCATTTCTAAAGCTACTATTTGTTTTGCATCCATCGCGGGTAAGAAGGAAGAGCAAGCAGCATTGATGTAGGCTGGGGCTGGTTTCTCTGGGAAAGAGAAAGCTACGAGCTGACCTGATCGAGGTCTTTGAAGGGGTTCAGTAGAATGGATGTGGAAAAGATGTTTCCATTTGTGGGAGAGTCCAGAACTAGGGGCCATAAATATAAGATAGTCACTAATAAATCCATAAGGAATTCAGGAGAAACGTCTTTACCCAGAGAGTTGTTAGAATGTGGAACTCGCTACCACAAGTAATGGTTGAGGTGGATAGCACAGATACATTAAAGGGGAAGCTTGATAAGCACAGGAGGGAGAAAGGAGTAGAAAGATATACTGATAGTGGGATGAAGTAGAGTGGGAGCAGACTCGTGTGGAGCAGAAACACCGACAGACCAGTTGGGCTGAATGGCCTGTTGCTGCACTGTATATTCGACGTAAGTTCTCATTCCCGTCTGGTTGGGGCATGAATGTTGACGGAAATAGCCCTCAAAGGGAGGAGGGGAACAGACAAGATGCAACTTCCAGCGGAAGATCAGGCTGTCTTTGCCACCAAGTTGGCGGCAGTGAAGCGGACTCCTGGAGTCCGCAGACACACAACCAATGTCGATCCGGGAGACTGGAGCGTACTGCAGGCTTGAGCTGGGCGCTCAGGTGGATGTGAAAGGGTGAATACGCAGACTGTCCTCATTCCTCCTCTCTTCCCGGATAAATGGAGCACCGGGAATGCTGCCAACAGGAGCGGCAGAAAGCGGAAAGAAGAAAAGGAGTGAGAAAAAAAATCCCTTTTATGAAAGGAACTGACCAATTCCGTAAAACAAAAGTCCTGTCGGCCTCTCTGTTAATTGGAATGTGGCAAATCCTGGGGTTATTTATATTTCCACTTCCCTTCCCCTCCGATGTATTGGAGAGTCGTTGATGAAAGGGTTGGCACACAGGAACTGCCTCCAGCATTGGAGCCAGGAAGAACTGTATCCTTAATGGGAGACGGTAATTAACCCTTTCTCTCTTCTTTGCTTTCCGAGTTAAACATACATCCAGTTTTTTTCCCCCAGCCCCCTTATTCTCCCACTACTCTTCTCTCCTGAAAACATTTGAGGGGAATATTCAGTGCAGGGTCGAATCAGAAGCATTTCTTTTTGCAGGGGGGCTGTTCTTTTCTGGCCCACCGCACTCATGTCGGAGGAGGCCCGCACTTCTGGCAAGCATGAAGCTATGTGAGGATTTGATGTCCCTCCACTGCACTGCTTCCTCACACACACCTCACGCAGTTTCACATCAGTTTCGCGAGTAATACCTCGAGTAAGGCCGGCATTTATTGCCCATCCCTAATTGCCCTTGAGAAGGTGGTGGTGAGCCGTGTTCATCTACCTCTGCAGACCTTGTGGTGAAGGTGCTCCCACAGTGCTGTTAGGCAGGGAGTTCCAGGATTTTGACCCAGTGACGATGCAGGAACAGCGATATATTTCCACGTCAGGATGGTGTGTAACTTGGAGGGAACATCATGGTGGTATTTTCATACATCTGCTGCCCTTGTCCTTCAAGGTGGTAGAGGTCGTGGGTTTGGGAGGTGCTGCCGAAGAAGCCTTGGCGAGTTGTTGCAGTGCGTCTTGTGGATGGTACACACTGCAGCCACGGTGCGCCGGTGGTGGAGGGAGTGAATGTTTAAGGTGGTGGATGGGGTGCTAATCAAGTGGGCTGCTTTGTCCTGGATGGTGTCGAGCTTCGAGCGTTGTTGGAGCTGCACTGATACAGGCAAAAGGGGAGTATTCCATCACCCTCCTGACTTGTAGCTTGTAGATGGTGGAAAGGCTTTGGGGAGTCAGGAGGTGAGACACTCGCCACTCTGACCTGCTCTTGTTGCCACAGTATTGATGTAGCTGGTCCAGTTAAGTTTCTGGTCAATGGTGACCACCAGAGTGTTAATGGTGGGGGATTCGACGATGGTAATGTCGTTGAATGTCAAGGGAGGTGGTTAGACTCTCCTGTTGGAGATGGTCATTGCCTGGCACTTGTAACATTTGTGTGATGCGAATGTTACACTGCTGCATGTGGGCACAGACTGCTTCATTATCTGAGGGATTGCGAACATTCCCACTTTTGACCTTATGATGTAAAAGAAAGAAAGACTTGGATTTATATAGCGTCTTTCACGACCACCGGACGTCTCAAAGCGCTTTACAGCCAATTAAGTACTTTTGGAGTGTAGTCACTGTTGTAATATGGAAAACACAGCAGCCAACTTGTGCACAGCAAGCTCCCACAAACAGCAATGTGATAATGACCAGATAATCTGCTTTTGTTACGTTGATTGAGGGATAAATATTGGCCAGGTCACCGGGGATAACTCCCCTGCTCTTCAAAGTGCCATGGGATCTTTTACGTCCACCTGAGAGAGCAGACGGGGCCTCTGTTTAATGTCTCATCCAAAAGACGGCACTTCCGACAGTGCAGCACTCCCTCAGTACTGCACGGGAGCGGGGACTTGAACCCACAACCTTCTGACTCGGAGGCAAGCGTGCTACCCACTGAGCCACAGCTGACACTGTAGGGAAGTTCTGATTTCTGTCGCACTCCTTGACAGCGAGCCCTCACTCTTGATCTCCAAGACCGACTCGGGGGAGGGGTGGGTGTCCCACGGATGCCAGCTGGAGGGGATTGAGAAGGGAGCTGTGTGGGCGTGCTCACAGGTCATCGGCTACTTGCCCTGGCCCGGTGCCAGGTATCTGAAGGAAATGCCTCAGTGTGAGTTCAGTGCAAACAGGACGGCTCCCCTCTATTAAACAGAGCAACCAGAGTGCACTGTCAATCAAACAACTAATGCCAGGGTTTAACCAGGCTTAACACTCTGTGTTTAGGAAGTAGCATTTAGCTGAGGCAGGATGTAGTAATTGCCCATTTAAACTGGTGGGAGGGTGGGGAAGGCCAGGGGGACTGTGTGAAACTTTACTTTTACTAATAGATAATCTGGAATGTGTTGCCTGTCTGTCATTAAGCCGTTTGGGGAGGATTTGTGGCTAATTTTGATTCTTGTGCTCTCCTCCCTCATTCGGCGGAGAATCTGGGACATGATGGTTTATTCTATCCCCTCCCCTCCCCACCACCCTCCCTTCCTCCAGCCCCAGGGACCGTTGTTAGGCCCTTATTGACTTTAACGATCTTGGAGATTTGACCACGAGTGATTACTGTTGGGAGTGAGCAGCAGTTAATGGAGACAAGCCCTGTGATGTGTGCAGCATCAATAGGTCTCAGAGGACTGTGGGAGGAATAGGCAGTTAGCTGGAGTAACATGACTAAAATAAGCCCCCGAGGTGCCCACAGGCACTCTGTTTCCTTCTCTCCACTTTCCTCTACTCAGCGGAACAAGGCTCATAGGCATACGGTTGGTTCCATTGGTGCTATTCGACCATATGTGGCATTGCAGCCGAGCCCTATCCTGCAGAGAGTGGTAGCACTGGATAGTGATCGGGAGCAGGAACCCTGGCTGATTCTCCCTCCCAGACTAGGTGCACTGAGGGAACTTATAACACCATTAGCTGCCCTGGTCTGTATCCATGTTTGTACTGGTGGATCTGCATCCCTTGCAAATGGACTAATAGTGTTAAGTCCTCCTCGATTCCGAGGGACTGTCTATGATGATGATGAGTGTAGATGGTGCCAGATTCACTCCACTTCACATGGCAGGATGCATTTGACTTCCCCCACCACCTCACCTCAGTTAACATCAGTTAAAGCAACTGGGCATACGCAACATTCAAGATCCAGGGTTGTTCAAAAGTAACAGTTTCTCCCCCAAAAGTTGGAAAGGGTGCACCATGTTGGGGGTAGTACACTCAAATTGCTACAGCTCAGAGTAACAGGTTTCCCTTCGATTGGTACAGCCCAGGGATGGCGGTCCCTCTACATTGGTACAGCCCAGGATTGGCGGTCCCTCTACATTGGTACAGTCCAGTGATGGCGGTCCCTCTGCATTGGTACATTCCAGGGATGGCGGTCCCTCTGCATTGGTATAGCCCAGGGATGCCAGTTCTCTCGATTATTTCCAATATGGTGCTACATTGATAAATGTTTATCCTTTCAAAAATGATGGCAGATTGGCACAAATCAAAAAACCCTTAAACATGAGAATACAAGAGGAGCTCCAGGAATCTGGCATCGATCGGTACGCTCGGCCTCTTGAGTCAGAGTGAGTGATGATTTTGTTCAACATATTTGGTTTGTGTATTAGATTCACTCCCCAACCCTTGGTAATCTTTCCAGGATTAGCAGCACGGGACAGCTGGGCTTCTGCACTCAGCACCTCGGACAATGAAGCATTGACCTGGTCACCACGTCAACATCCCAGCAGTCTAAGCAACAATACACTCACGCAAAGCAAATCATCACTGGTGTCGCACTTCATTAGCGTCTTCATTAGCAACGGATGGGGAACCCAGTCACAGAAATATAACCGCTGTTCAGTATGTGGGGGCATCTGCGCAGTCTCTGTTCCTATCTCCAGTGACTTTTGCTCATTGGTTATCGATGGAAGGCCATTTAGAGGCTCCAAGTCTCTGTCACACAAAAACATAAGAAATAGGAGCAGGGGTAGGCCATACGGCCCCTCGAGCCAGCTCCGCCATTTAATACGATCATGGACTCAGGTCCATTTCCCCACCCGCTCCCCATAACCCCTTATCCCCTTATCGGTTAAGAAGCTGTCTATCTCTATCTTAAATATATTTGATGTCCCAGCTTCCACAGCTCTCTGAGGCAGCGAATTCCTCAGATTTGCAACCCTCTGAGAGAAGAAATTCCTCCTCATCTCAGTTTTAAATGGGCGACCCCTTATTCTAAAAATGCCCCCTAGTTCTAGTCTCCCCTATCAGTGAAAACATTCTCTCTGCATCCACCTTGTCGAGCCCCCTCATAATCTTATACGTTTCGATAAGATCACCTCTCATTCTTCTGAATTCCAATGAGTAGAGGCCCAACCTGCTCAACCTTTCCTCATTAATCAACCCCCTCATCTCCGGAATCAACCTAGTGAATCTTCTCTGAACTGCCTCCAAAGCAAGTATATCCTTTCTTAAACCAAAATTGTACGCAGTATTCCAGGTGTGGCCTCGCCAATACCCTGTATAACTGTAGCAAGACTTTCCTGCTTTTATACTCCATCCCCTTTGCAATAAAGGCCAAGATTCCATTGGCCTTCCTGATCACTTGCTATACCTGCATACCAATCTTTTGTGTTTCATGCACCAGGACCCCCAGGTCCCGCTGCATTGCAGCACTTTGCAATCTTTCTCCATTTAAATAATAACTTGCTCTTCGATTTTTTTTTTCTGCCAAAGTGCATAACTTCACACTTTCCAACATTATACTTCATTTGGCAAATTTTTGCCCACTCACTTAACCTGTCTATGTCCTTTTGCAGGTTTTTTGTGTCCTCCTCACACATTGCTTTTTCTCCCATCTTTGTATCATCAGCAAACTTGGCTACGTTACACTCAATCCTTTCATCCAAGTCGTTAATATAGATTGTAAATAGTTGGGGTTCTAGCACTGAACCCTGTGGCACCCAACTAGTTACTGATTGCCAACCCGAGAATGAACCATTTATACCGACTCTCTGTTTTCTGTTAGTTATCCAATCCTCTATCCATGCTAATATTTTACCCCCAACCCCGTGAACTTTTATCTTGTGCAGTAACCTTTTATGTGACACCTTCCTTCTGGAAGTCCAAATACACCACATCCACTGGTTCCCCTTTATCCACCCTGTTTGTTATATCCTCAAAGAATTCCAGTAAATTTGTCAAACATGACTTCTGTTATGTATGCATGTTAATGTATGTACTGTAACACTAGACCACTGAATGTACCTTCACCGTGTATACATTATACCTGTACCATCAGAGGGTACTGATGCTGGAGACCCAAGGGTCACCTGTACACTGCAGGTAACCCAGTATAAAAGGGAGCTCACCTCTTGGTGTCCTCACTCTAGGAGCTGCAATAAAGGACTAAGGTCACTACAGTTCAAGTACTATACCCTTACCTCATGGAGTCGTTATTAGAGTGCTTGCATATACCACAACTGGCGACGAGGTTACGAATTTCCATACACAATATGTCTAACCTAAACAACTTCCATCAATTCGCTGATGGGGAAGATTGGGATGTCTTTGTGGAAAGGCGAGAACAATTTTTCATCGTGAACGACCTGGCTGGGGACTCACCTATCTCACTGGCGACAAGCGCAGAGCCATCCTGCTCAGCAGTTGTGGGCCCACTATCCACGGCCTCATCAGGGACCTGCTAGCCCCAGCGAAGACAACAACCAAGACCAATGCAGAGCTTCTAACTTTAATACAAGAACAACTCAAACCTAAAGAGAGCATCGGTTTTACACTCACCGGCGGCCCGAAGGCCAAGAAGTTGCTAAATATGCTGCAGATCTGAGACGATTGGCTGCACCATGTGATTTTGGAGACCACCTCACCGAAGCACTAAGTGACATCTTTGTTATTGGAATCGCCCATGAGGTTCTCCTCCATAAGCTGCTCTCTGTGGACACTACGGTCACCTGCAGAAGGCAATCAAAGTGAGCCAGGCCTTCATGATTTCAGTCTGCGACTCCAAACGGATGATGACTCACACCCAGGACTCTAACCCGACGAGTACAGTGAACCAAATGGCGACTTTCAGAGGCAAGACTGCTGTCCTGAGTCCCACAACCCTCACTACAACCTCCCACAGCCCACTACTGATCACCTCCCCATGTCAGGGCAATAAGGACTTGGGAAAGGCTTAGACGGAAGTGTTGTTAGGTATGCATGTTAATATATGTACTGTAACACTAGACCACTGAATGTACCATCACCCTGTATACACTATACCTGTACCACCAGAGGGTGCTGCTGCTGGAGACCTATGGGTCACCTGTAAACTGCAGGTAACCAAGTATAAAAGGGAGCTCATCTCTTGGTGTCCTCACTCTAGGAGCTGCAATAAAGGACTACGGTCACTACAGTTCAAGTACTATACGCTTACCTCGTGGAGTCGTTATTAGAGTGCTTGCATATACCACAACTTCCCCTTCATAAATCCATGCTGACTCTGCCTGATCAGATTTTCCTTTTCCAAATGTCCTGCTACTACTTCTTTAATAACGGACTCCAACATTTTTCCAACCACAGATGTTAGGCTAACTGGTCTATAGTTTCCTGCTTTTTGTCTGTCACCTTTTTTAAATAGGGGCTTTACATTTACAGTTTTCCAATCTGCTAGCACCTCCCCAGAATCCAGACAATTTTGGTAAATTACACTCGACAGTCCCAGCCCAACAGGCACTGTAGTCAGCTATGGCTCAGTGGGTAGCACTGTCGCCTATGGGTCAGAAGGTTGTGGGTTCATGTCCTACTCCAGAGAGACTTGAGCACAAAACCTAGTGGAGGTGCTGTCTTTCGGATGAGAATTTAAACCGAGGCCTCGTCTGCTCTCTTAAGTGGGTGTAAACGATCACGTGGCACTATTCAAAGAAGAGCGTGTGTCCTGCCCAATATTTATCCCTCAACCAACATCACTAAAAACCTGCATCCTGAGATAATGAAAGGCAAAAGTCTTGAATTGAAGTATTTTCTTTTTACTCATACACACACAGCTCTGAGATACCTGAGATAACATTGTATATGGATCTGAGATAATGTTGTATATGGACTCTGACATAACATTGTATCTGACATAATGTATATGGACTCTGAGATACCGTACATGGACAGTGCGATATTGTTGTATAAATCTTGCTCATTAATACAGAATCACATGCAAAGACCCTGCCATGTGCCACTTGGCAGAAGGCAAGTGATGTTCCATGGTGCAGCATTCTATGGTGGATTTCCCCTCTTACACGTAGCGTGCTTTGCTGTCCAAGTGACAACGATTTTGATGAAACTATCCCCAGATCAGCTAGCAGTGGCTGAGCTGGATTGAAGGCAGAGTCAGCACCTTCAGCACAGTGAGCGGAGGGTTGGGCAAATGGTCCAAGCAGGAGCAGAGCTGAAAGGTGCCAGGGACCCACTGAAACGTAGAATATAGAAAATAGGTGCAGGAGTAGGCTATTCGGCCCTTCGAGCCTGCACCACCATTCAATAAGACCATGGCTGATCATTCACCTCAGTACCCCTTTCCTGCTTTCTCTCCATACCCCTTGATCCCCTTAGCCGTAAGGGCTATAATCTAACTCCCTCTTGAATATATCCAATGAACTGGCATCAACAATTCACTGCGATAGAGAATTCCACAGGTTAACAACTCTCTGAGTGAAGAAGTTTCTCCTCATCTCAGTCCTAAATGGCTTACCCCTTATCCTTAGACTGTGTCCCCTGGTTCTGGACTTCCCCAACATCGGGAACATTCTCCCTGCATCTAACCTGTCCAGTCCCATCAGAATTTTATATGTTTCTAAGAGATCCCCTCTCATCCTTCTAAACTCCAGTGAATACAGGCCCAGTTGATCCAGTCTCTCCTCATATGTCAGTCCTGCCATCCCTGGAATCAGTCTGGTGAACCTTCGCTGCACTCCCTCAATAGCAAGAATGTCCTCCTTCAAATTAGGAGACCAAAACTGAACACAATATTCCAGGTGAGGCCTCACCAAGGCTCTGTACAACCGCAGTAAGACCTCCCTACTCCTATACTTAAATCCCCTAGCTGTGAAGGCCAACATACCATTTGCCTTCTTCACCGCCTGTTGTACCTGCATGTCAACTTTCAATGACTGATGAACCATGACACCCAGTCTCGTTGCACCTCCCCTTTTCCGAATCTGCCACCATTCAGTTAATAATCTGCATTCCTGTTTTTGCCACCAAAGTGGATAACCTCACATTTATCCACATTATACCGCATCTGCCATGCATTTGCCCACTCACCTAACCTGTCCAAGTGACCCTGCAGCCTCTTGGCATCCTCCTCACAAACCGGATGGTCTGCACCTGGGCAGGACCGGAACCAATGTCCTAGAGGGAGTGTTTGGTAGTGCTGTTGGATGGGGTTAAACTAATATGGCAGGGGAATGGGAACCTATGCAGGGAGACACAGGGAAGTAGAATGGGGCAGAAGCAAAAGATAGAAAGAAGAAAAGTAAAAGTGGAGGGCAGAGAAACCCAAGACAAAAATCAAAAAGGGCCACATTACAGCAAATTCAAAAAGGACCGCATTACAGCAAAATTCTAAAGGGGCAAAGTGTGTTAAAAAGACAAGCCTGAGACACACTGCAACTGCTCTGAGAGTGAGCTTCCAGATCACCCGTGCGAACTATCAGTAAAGATTCAGCAGGCTGTGGCTCTTCTCTCTGGAAAGAGCAGATGTAGAGAAGCTCTGATTCTAAGGCCTTTAAAGTTAAGGTGTTCGATAGGGTGGATGTGGAGAACCGCACCTGGAGTAGTGTGTGCAGTTTTGGTCTCCTTACCTAAGGAAGGATATACTTGCCATAGAGGGAGTGAAAAAAAGGTTCCAGGGATGGGGGGATTGTCCCATGAGGAGAGATTGAGTAGACTAGGCCTCTATATTCTCTAGTTTAGAAGAATGAGTGGTGATCTCATTGAAATATACAACATTCTTACAGGGCTTGACCGGGTAGATGCAGGGAGGATGTTTCCTCTGGCTGGGGAGTCTAGAACCAGGGGTCATAGTCTCAGAATAAGGGGTCGGCCATTTAGGACTGAGATGAGGAGAAACGTCTTCACTCAGAGGGTGGTGAATCTTTGGAATTCGCTACCCAAAGGGGTGTGGAGGCTCAGTTGTTGAGTATATTCAAGACAGAGATCGATAGATTTTTGGATATTAAGGGGTTATTAATGGATATGGGGATAGTGCAGGAAAGTGGAGTTGAGGTAGAAGATCAGCCATGATCTCATTGAATGACGGAGCAGGCTCGAGGGGCCGAATGGCCTACTCCTGCTCCTACTAATGTTCTTATGTTCTTAAACTGTCAAGAACAAACGGGCATAAGATAGCCACTTACTGATAACAGAGAGTGGTGAGAATGTGGTCCTCGCTGCCCCATGGAGTGGCTGAAACCGATAACATTGATGCATTTATGGGGAGACTTGTTGCACGTGTGAGGGAGAAGAGAAGAGCGGGATACGGAGCCGGTAATTAGAGTGGGAGGAGGCTCGAGTGGAGTATAAACACCGGCATTTACATAATGGCCTGTTTCTGTGTTGCAGATTCTGTGTCATTTTATGTAACAATTCATATTGTTGCTCATTAATAGGAAATTATATATCACGTTTCATGCTGTATGAGAATTTCTAAATGATGCTCCCTAGTGGGTACAGCCCACTATATAAAGTCCAGACCATTTGAATGACCTGATTGAATTGTGTGTGGGTTGTCTTATCATTACTGAAGGAAGTGGGGTACGAGAAGCTTTGAGACCGAGTTATGTCTGAAGCTTGCACTTAAAAGACAATTACAGGCAGTCTCGAGAGGCCTTACATGCCAGTCTGTTATTAAAACACTCCTATCTTTTACCGTTGGGTCCACTTATTGCAGGCGCGACATCCTGCTGTTGGTGGGAGGTCTTTATGGGATGTTGGTTGTGCACGGGCTGGGGCGGTTTCCACGGTAACGGGCTTTTCCCATTTCTCCACAGCACGGTTTTGTGGAGCCAAGCCTTTAGCTAGCTTTACAGAGGTCCGACAGCTTCGTGGTGCCCTGATGCTGCCCCAACTTCCAAAAAAAGGTTATTTGGCAACACAACCTCAAACCATATATACAGTATGTGAGTTAGAACATTCCAACGTGGCCTCATCTGCAGCCCTCCTGAAGAGCGTGATGTCAAAGTAGGCCCTCTCAGCCAATGGCTTCCTGTTCATTAAAGCTAATGGATAGAAAATTGCAGCTTGGGAGTTTGGAATTTTTAATCTTTAATAAAAAGCAACTTAAATCACAAACTCAAACAGCATCTCAGCGAGTTGTCCATTTCCATCACCTTGCCCAACGATGGAGTGAGACTTTTATCGAGGTGCCCCTGCCTCTCCAGCTGTTTATGGATGGATCTGTTTGTTTCGGTATCTCTCGACCCTCTTTTCCATCTCTCTACACCACTCTACTCTCCTTTTCACCTCTGTGTCTCTCTGCTCACTTTTCTATCTCTCCATCTCTCTCCGTCTCTCTGTTCCGTCTCTCTGTCTCGATGTTCCATCTCTCAGACTTGATGTTCCTAGCTGCTACTCTGTCTGATCAGCCCTCCTTTGACGGAGGCAAGGACCTGCATACCCTGACAGCTTTGTGATGCCATGTCCCTTAGCTGAAGTATATTACCATTTCCTGATTTCTCTGAGTTTGCTGAACAGATTGTGACAAGTTGATGTTTAAAAGAACCGGATAATTTTGGTATGAAAATATATAGCTGGGAGCTGTTTCTTGGGAGACAAGATGCAAAACAGACACAGGAGGAAAGTAATTATTATGTATGTAAACTTTCTACGCACTTACACCAAAGAGCTCATACCAGTCATTGGCAGTGCGGCAGTGAAGGTATCATACGATAGAGCTGTGCATGATTTACCACTATGGATTGTACCACGCTGTTCGGCAGAAGCTGGCAAGGAAAGATCTGATGGAACTGGGACGACATCAGAGCACTGTCTTCGGAGGATGACGCCTCGTGCACCCAAGTACTAAACAAATTCCCGTTGTTATTCGAGCCAAGCATCATAAACAAGTTGTGCATCTAGTCCCTGATGCACAACTTGTTTATCACAAGGCCCGAGCGGTTCCGTACATGATGCGAGAGAAAGTCGAGATCGAGCTGGACAGAATGAACGAGCGGGGATCATATCGCCAGTTGAGTTCAATCAGTGGGCCAGTCCAATTGTTCCAGTGTTGAAGAGCGATGGGACGATCAGAATCTGCGGGGACTACAAGGTAACGATCAACCGAGTCTAGTTACAGGACCAGTACTCACTACCTAAAGTGGATGACCTGCTTGGGGGGAAGTCGTTCACCAAGCTGGATCAAACCTTGGCTTACATGACACAGGAGCTGGCTGAACAGTCAAAAAAATTGCCGTGCATCAACATGCACAGAGGACTGTTGATATACCACAGATGCCCCTTTGGGATTCACTCGACTGCGGCCATCTTCCAGAGGAACATGGAGAGTCTGCTGAAATTGGTTCTGCGCACCGTGGTGTTTCAAGACGACATCCTGATCACTGGTCGCAACACCAATGAACACTTGCACAGCCTGGAAGAGGTTCTAAAGCGACTGGACAGAGTGGGACTCAGGTTGAAACGCTCCAAGTGTGTTTTCCTGGCGCCAGAAATCGAATTTCTGTGGAGAAAGATTGCGGCGGACGGCAGCAGACCCACGGACTCCAAGACGGAGGCCATCAAGAATGCACCCAGACCACAGAATGTGACAGACCTGCGTTCGTTCCTGGGACTCCTCAACTATTTTGGTAACTTTCTACCGGGGTTGAGCACTTTGCTGGAACTTTTGCATTTATTGCTACACAAGGGTGATGACTGGGTTTGGGGTAAATCACAAGAGACAGCCTTTAATAAGGCCAGAAACCTGCTATGTTCCAACAAGTTACTTGTATTGTACGACCCATGTAAACGTTTAGTACTAGCTTGTGATGCATCTTTCTACGAGGTCGATTGTGTGTTACAGCAAGCCAATGTGTCAGGCAAACTGCAACTGGTTGCATATGCGTAAGAAGTCTATCTGAGGCTGAAAGAGCCTACAGTACGGTTGAGAAAGAAGTATTAGCATGCGTATACAGGGTTAAGAAAATGCACCAATACCTATTTGGATTCCGGTTCGAGCTCGAAACCGACCACAAGCCGCTCATTTCGCTGTTCTCAGAAAGCAAAGGTATTAACACCAGTGCTTCATCCCGCATCCAAAGATGGGCACTAACGTTATCTGTATATGACTATGTAATCCACCATAAACTAGACACTGAGAACTGTGCAGATGCCCTCAGTCGGCTACCGGTGTGGAAATGGCACAACCCGCAGACTTGCTTCTTGTAATGGATGCTTTTGAGAGTGAGGGGTCACCCGTCACAGCTCGCCAGATCAGGACCTGGACTAGTCAGGACCCTGTGCTATCACTAGTAAAAAACTGCGTCCTTAATGGGAGCTGGTCGGTGGTTCCCGGGGAAATGCAATACGAAATTAAGGATGAAATGGCCATCCAATCGGATTGTCTCCTATGGGGGAATCGTGTAGTTTTGCCAAAAAAAGGCAGGGAAACGTTTATACGCGACCTTCACAGTATCCACCCAGGCATTGTCATGATGAAGGCTATTGCAAGGTCGCACGTTTGGTGACTCGGCATTGACTCGGAATTAGAGTAATGCATACACCAATGTAACACTTGCTCACACTTAAGCAATGCACCAAGGGAGGCCCCACTGAGTCTGTGGTCATGGCCCTCCAAACCGCGGTCCAGGTCCATGTAAATTTCGCTGGCCCCTTTCTAGGAAAGATGTTCCTATAGCAGTGGATGCTTACTCTAAATGGATTAAATGTATAATAATGTCATCATGTACGTCCACAGCCACCATTGAAAGCCTCCGGGCCATGTTCGCCACCCATGGTTTGCCCGACGTCCTGGTTAGTGACAATGGACCATGTTTCACCAGCTCGGAATTCAACAAATTCATGACCCGCAATGGCATCAAGCATGTCAGGTCTGCGCCGTTTAAGCCTGCATCCAATGGTCAAGCGGAACGGGCAGTCCAAACTATTAAGCAGAGCTTGAAACGCGTGACGGATAGTTCCCTGCAGACCCGGTTATCTCAGATTCTACTCAGCTACCGGACGCGACCCCACTCGCTTACCGGGGTTCCCCCGGCAGAATTGCTAATGAAGAGAGAACTCAAAACCAGGCTCTCCTTAGTCCACTCGGATCTCAATGATCATGTAGAAACCCGGCATCACCGGCAGAACGTATACCACGATCGCGCGGCTGTATCGCGTGACATTGAGGTTAATGACCCTGTGTTTGTTCTTAATTACGGTCATGGTCCCAAATGGGTTGCTGGCACTGTGTTAGCCAAGGAAGGGAATAGAGTGTTTGTTGTCAAACTTTTGAATGGACAAACATACAGAAAGCACTTGGATCAGACCAAACTGCGATTCACTGACAACCAGGACAGTTTGAAGAGGACATTACCGTCATTGATCTACCAACACACACCCAACCAGCAATCGACCTCGCGGTCAATCACGAGGATGAACCCACCATGCCCGACAGTCCGATCAGACCAGCCGCGCTGCAGTGCAGCAGTGATCCGACCGACTCACCCCATGCCAGGACTTCAACTCAGGCGATCAACCCGGGAACGAAGAGCCCCGGATCGCCTCAACTTGTAAATAACTTGTATCTCAGACTTTGGGGAGGAATGATGTTATGTATGTAAACATTACCAATGTGTAAGACTTGCCACCAGGGGGCACACCTGTGGGAGACCCAAGGGCCACCTGCACACCCTGGGCAAGCAGGTATAAAAAGCAGTCTACCATGCTGCTTATGCATTCTGGAGTTACATTAAAGAGACCAAGGTCACAGCATACAGTCTTGTGAAGTTATTCTGAACATAACAGTAATTGAAAGGTGGTGCAGGAGGGACCTGGTGTATTGTAGGGGCTGTTTGTGCAACCAGGAGACCATCATGGTTTTCAAATTGGGTAAAGTGAAAAATCAACGGTTTGTGAAGTTGTGCCTGTCTGTGGCACAGCCTCAATTTTGAAGGCCCCTGTGCAGATTTATACTGCTGTTGCCATGGCGATGGTTGTCCCTAATTGTGTTGCTCAGTATTTTCAGCTGTTTTGGGTCTTCCTTAACCCTTAAGATGCTGAAATAAAACCAGAAAATGCCCAGTATGTCAATGGACCAACTGCCAGCATGTTTTTGTGAAATTATGTCAAATAATTTCAATTTTACTTACAAGTACAGATATTCTGGTAATGACATCTCAACCTCCAGCTGGGGTTCCCTCCAGGATTATCCCCAGTGCACTGCTGAGAGCAACCCAGGAGAAAAATCATCGGGACATTAAAAAATGGCGGGATTTCTTTTCCCATCTTCTTCAAACACGTTCAATTTTAGTTATAAATATTGGAGATGAGATTTAAAAAAAAGGCTGTTTGGGTAATTGAAGCCTGCTTGCTTTTCAAATGGAGTGGGGAGATGGAGCACTGCAAGATGGAGGTGTCGGGCGCGGTGGTGGGGCAGATGGAGGTAGGAGAGAGTGTCAGGAAACCTCCAGGGATACATCCGACCAGAGTTGGCAACCCTCGTTTCAGCTCTTGATGGGTCTCCTCCGACAGTTCAGATGAGCTTGCTGGGTTTAAAAAAAAAAGCTGAGGAAAATAACGGCTATTTTTGTTCAAATTACTTTGGTTCAGTGAGCTTTAAGGTGACCACATTGAAGGTCAGCGGTTGTATGTTGTCATGGCAACAGACGTGACTGGGAAATTCACAAAAAGTGATTGATTTCTTGGGCATTGAGGTGGTGCCTGGAGAGAATGGAACAGAAATTTGTCAAAAGAAAGACGCAGGGTTTCAAAAGTAACAGTGGAGATAAAAAACCTTCAGTAGGCCCGATGTCAACACTTCGTACAGAATGTGACATCACGGGGCTGAAATTGCCCCTCCCGATAAGGCCTCTGGCGCCCGAAAGCGGCGGCCACAGGACAACGCGGAATGGCCGCCGCGATCCTCACGGAGGGGCCGCCATTTTAAACATTGCCCTTCCTCGGGGTCGGAGCGGTGTTAGGGGACTCCCCCTCCGTCCGTTTTCCCGTCGTGGCGTGCACGCGCCGACCAATGGCGACCCCTTCTCAAAATTGCTCCGCGGGAAAGATCCCCTTTTGTGGAATTGTGCCGCGGTAGTGTGCCCGCCAATCAGTGCCTCCGGCGGCTTCTTGTGTCGGTGCAGTCCTTGTTGGTCGGTGGCACGGCCACCCTTAAAGGGGAGGTGGCGCTGCTGGCGATGCCATGTTATTTTTTGTTGTCTGCCGACTGCCGGGCCAATCCGACAATTATGGCCCCAGGTTCGTTGGCAGCCTGGTACCCCCGGCCGTAAACCCTCCCTGGTGGCCCAGTGAACCGCGGTGAAAAATATGCAGAGCTCGCAGTGGCCCTCCCCTTTTAACCGAAGGGGAGGAATGTTGTTACACGTCAGCGCGGCGCGCCAGGGTTGCGGCAGAAAACTATTTTTTTTTTAAACGGAGGGTGCGTCTCGTTTCGGGCGGTGGGCAATTTGGCCCCCCCCCCCCCCCCCCACCTCTTGTGCATGTAGAAAACTGGACCGTACATCTATCACAACCCCTACCCCACCCACTGAAATCAGGAAGGACTTTACCACAAAGGGTAGTAGAAATCTGGAAATCTGGAATTCTCTTCCCCCCCCCCCCCCCCAAAAAGGCTGTGGATGCTGGGGTCAATTGAAATGTTTATCAATAGATTAATCGACCTAAAATGTTTCTCTTTCCACCGATGCTGCTGAGTATTTCCAGCATTTTCTCTCTCTCTTTCAGTAGATTTTTGTTGGGTAAGGGGAGTAAATACAACAACAACATGTATTTATATAGCGCCTTTAACATAGTGAAACGTCCCAAGGCGCTTCACAGGAGTATTATGAGATAAAAATTTGACACCGAGCCGTACAAGTAGAAATTAGTGCAGATTGGTCAAAGAGGTAGGTTTTCAGGAGCGATGTGAAGGAGGAAAGAGAAGTAAAGCGATGGAGAGGTTTAAGGAGGGAGTTCCAGAGCTTGGGGCCTAGGCAACAGAAGGCACGGCCACCAATGGTTGAGCGATTATAATCAAGAATGCTCAAGAGGGCAGAATTAGAGGAGCGCAGATATCTCGAGGGGGTTGGGGTGGGGGGGGGTGGGGGGCGGTGGTTTGTGGGGCTGGAGGAGATTACAGAGATAGGGAGTGGTTGAGGCCATGGAGGGATTTCAAAATAAGGATGAGAATTTTGAAATCGAGGCGTTGGTTAACCGGGAGCCAATGGAGGTCAGTGAGCACAGGGGGTGATGGGTGAGCGGGACTTGGTGCGAGTTACGACACGGGCTGCCGAGTTTTGGATCACCTCTGGTTTACATAGGTTAGAATGTGGGAGGTTAGCCAGGAGTGCGTTGGAATAGTCAAGTCTAGAGGTAACAAGGGCACGGATGAGGGCTTCAGCAGCAGATGAGCTGAGGCAAAATAGGGTTAAGGTGATCCATGACCTAATTGAATGGCAGAGCAGGCTTGAGGGGCTAAATGGCTCACTCCTGTTTCCATGTTGACGGCTGTTGTGTGAAATCCGAGCGGGTGAGCCTGCCCTTTCTGTATGCTCAGATTCCGTAGCGCGGTTAATCCATAATAAAGCAGTGACTTGACACCAAGCACTGTTAAACCAAGTTGTTTCAAGAAGACAGTGGGATTAAGTCTCCATGAGCACCTGTTGGGCCTATTAGTTTCAGCAACACGGGACACTGTCTGTCAGACCGTACACAGTCTGCTGTTAGTCTCCCTGCTCACTCACTGTTAAAAGCAAAATGGATTATCCAAATGGAGCCAGCCGCAAGCAAAATAACATTAAAAGTCTTGCAAAATAGGCCACTGAGCAATTTTGTGAATATGCCCAGGATTTCTAAAAGGCGGAGCTATACTAAGAGAGTTTGTAATTGGTGTTTCGAGAGATGTTTTTAGTGGTGGAGGGGGGCGGGGGGTGAGGGGGCTGTAACGCTTTATGTTACGAGAAGTTTTTTTTAATGTTTAGTCCCCTATTTGTCCTGGGATTTGTGGGAGTGAATGTATTTATATAATGATTTGATTCTGTTTTTTTCACTCTGCTTTGGTCTGGTGTCTTATCAGTCACTCTGGGGTCCGGTTCCCCAGGAGGCCCTCTGGTACCTCGCCCAGGTGGATATCATGTGTGAGGCTGGAGCAACGAGTCATCATCATCATCATAGGCAGTCCCTCGGAATCGAGGAGGACTTGCTTCCACTCTTTAAATGAGTCCTTAGATGGTTGAACAGTCCAATAGAGAGCCACAGTCCCTGTCACAGGTGGGACAGACAGTGGTTGAGGGAAAGGGTGGATGGTACAGGTTTACCGCACACTCCTTCCGCTGCCTGCGCTTGATTTCTGCATGCTCTCGGCGATGAGACTGGAGGTGCTCAGCGCCCTCCCGGATGCACTTCCTCCACTTAGGGCGGTCTTTGGCCAGGGACTCCCAGATGTCAGTGGGGATTTTGCACTTTATCAGGGAGGCTTTGAGAATGTCCTTGTAATGTTTCCTCTGCCCACCTTTGGCTCGCTTGCCTTGTAGGAGTTCCGAGTAGAGCGCTTGCTTTGGGAGCCTCGTGTCTGGCATGCGGACAATGTGGCCTGCCTAGCGGAGCTGGTCAAGTGTGGTCAGTGCTGCAATGCTGGGGATGTTGGCCTGGTCGAGGACGCTAACGTTGGTGCGTCTGTCCTCCCAGGGCATTTGCAGGATCTTGCGGAGACATCGCTGGTGATATTTCTCCAGTGACTTGAGGTGTCTGCTGTACATGGTCCATGTCTCTGAGCCATACAGGAGGGCGAGTATCACTACAGCCCTGTAGACCATGAGCTTGGTGGTGGGCTGCTCAACTGCTGGGGCATCACGTGCCTGCTCCCATTTTCACCTGATACCCGCCCATGCTCACTCTCCAGCGTAGGTTCACTGAAAGTAATCAATAAAGAAAGACCTGCATTTATATTACGCCTTTCAGGATCTCAGGATGTCCCAAAATGCTTCACTGCCAAAGAAATGTAGGAAAGGCAGCAGGCAAGGCCCCACAAACAGCAATGAGATAATGAACAGATAGTTTGTTTTAAGTGATAAATATTGGTTAAAGTATAAATATTAGCCAGGACACTGGAGAGAACTCCCCTGCTCTTGTTCGAATAGTGCTGTGGGAGTTTTATGTTTACCTGAGAAGGCAGACGGGGCCTCGGTTTAACGTTTCATCCGAAAGACGGCACTTCCAACATTGCAGCACTCCCTCAGTACTGCACTGGAGTGTCAGCCTGGATTATTGGCACAAATCTCTGGAGTGAGGCTTGAACCCACAACCTTCTGACTCAGAGGCAAGACTCCTGGCCAATATTTATCCCTCAACCAACATCTAAATCAGATTATCTGGTCATTTATCTCATTGTTGTTCATCGGAGCTTACTGTGTGCAAATTGGCTGCCATGTTTCCTATATTACAAGGATGATTACACTTCAAAAGAACTTCATTGGCACTGTTCAAGTAAAGTGCTTAGGGTTTCCGCAGGTCGTGAAAGGCACTATATCAATGCAAGTTATTTCTATTTAAAATAGCCACACAAGTGTAAGCCACTCCCAACACTTTGGGTGCACAGTGGATGAAGGTGACCTGAGCAGGCCTGGAAAAACTAGGCCGTAATCCAATACCGTTCCCTATCCACTGACTCCATCCCTCTTCCCAACTCCTGTCGGAGGCATGGTGTCATATTTGACTCTGAAAGAAGTTTCCGACCACATATCTGCAGCATAACTAAGACTGCCCTTTCCACCTCCATAACATCGCCCATCTCCGCCCTTGCCTCAGCTCATCTGTTGCTGAAACCCTCAACCATGCCTTTATTAACTCTAGACTCCTGGCTGGCCTCCCAGATTCTACCCTACGTAAATTAAAGGCAATCCAAAACTCGGCTGCCGTGTCCTAACTCGTACCAAGTCCCGCTCACACACCACCCCTGTGCTCGCTGACCTACATTGGCTTCCAGTTAAGTAACGCTTCGATTTCAACCCCCCCCTCCCGAGATATCTGCGCTCCTCTAATTCTGCCCTCATGAGCATCCCTAATTATAATCGTTCAACCATTGGTGGCCGTGCCTTCTGTTGCCTGGGCCCCAAGCTCCGGAACTCCCTGCCTAAACCTCTCCATCTCTCTTTCCTCCTTCAAGACGCTTCTTAAAACATACCTCTTTGACCAAACTTTTGGTCGCCTGCGCTAATTTCTACTTATGTGGCTCAGTGTCAAATTTTTTATCTCCTAATACGCTTGCGAAGCGCCTTATTATGTTTCACTACGTTAAAGGCGCTATATAAATACAACTTGTTGAAAGTCCTTGAGAGTGTGAGCTGGAGCTCTCATCAAAGATTTGTGTCCTGAAGGGTTGGGGTGGGGGAGGGGGGATCTGAGGAATGACGTATAGAGGACAAACAAACACAAGTTCCATAATTTTAACAAAGTATTTTGAGTTCTGCGGTTTCACTGGGGAGTTGGATTCTTTTTGAAACAATGACTAGGGTGGTGGGAGGAAGCAGCAGGTGGAATGTTTGCTCTCCATTCAGTGCCGTGTAAATCCCCGGACGCGATTCTCTCTGCGAAGTCATTTCTCTGTGACCCGTTTGATTATTTTCCGACTCTTTGGAGATTTACTGGCCCGAGCCCAGGGCCTACGATGCTGTTAAAACTCAAAAGAGGCATCTCTTGTTTTGTGACGGCTGGTTTTTGTAATCTAGAGCCCCCCTAGTGGACTACTGCTCCCCCTAGTGGCCGAGTGGACTACTGCTCCCCTTAGTGGACTACTGCTCCCCCTAGTGGCCTAGTGGACTACTGCTCCCCCTAGTGGACTACTGCTCCCCCTAGTGGCCCAGTGGACTATTGCTCCCCCTAGTGGACTATTGCTCCACCTAGTGACCTACTGCTCCCCCCTGGTAGACTACTGCTCTGCTGCTCCCCCTAGTGGACTACTGCGCTCCCTACTGGACTACTGTGGTAATGCAACTATTGATGTACATAATAAAAGGATCATGTGACAAGGTGTCATGACAAGTTTCTGTCGAGCCATCTTGTGTGCTTAGTGATGTCATAAAAAATATATCACATTTTCAACTGGATTTATATTGTCTTTCCTCCCCCACATTTCATGGTATTGGTCTCTCCGACACTGCACAGAGGGATGTTTCACTCTACTTGTGGCTTCAGAAGCCGCATTTGTGGCACGATGCTTCGGAAAATTGTATGCACGCCACGAAGATAAAACAAGTGCAGTGCCCGTCAGCTGCTGGGTGTGGTATTCAGCCCTGCAGAGCAGGTGGGACTTGGGACCAATGCTTAGCCTGGAATTCATTGATCTTAGTTGGGGCTCCAGTCAGGCGCCCTCAGCACCACAGAAGGAAGAATTTGGCCAATTAGCCATGGAACTATATCGCAGCAGGTGACTCACTGTCTTCATCTGCTGACCCATCCATCCACCTTCTCTTCCTACATCTCTGTCTCTCGCCCTTCCTCTATCTCTCTTCCCACTATCTTGTCTTTGCCCTCTCTTTCTCCTTCTTCCTCACTCTTTCTGTCTCTCCCTCTGTCCGTCTGTCTCTCCTCTCTCTCCACGGATTTGAAATATGCTGAGGGATCTTTGCAAGCACTGAACGCTTGTGTCTGACATTCCTTCCCTTGCTATTTTAATTAAGTTATGGCAGGAGATTGGAGGAAACTCTAGGAACAGGAGGAGGCCATTCAGCCCATCAAACCTGTTTCGCAATGCAATCAAATCACGGCTGATCTATATCTTAACTTCATCTGTCCGCCTTGGTGCCATATGTCTTAATACCCTTACCCAACAGAAATCCTAGCAATCTCCGTTTTTAATTTTCAATTGACCCCTGACATCAACAGCTTTTTGGGGGAGAGAGTTCCAGATTCCCATTACCCTTTGTGTGAAGAAGTGTTTCCTGACGTCACCCCTGAACAGCCTTGCTCTAATTTTAAGGTTATGTCCTTGTACTGGACTCTCCCATCAGAGGAAATAGTTTCCCTCTATCTACCCTATCAAATCCTTGAATCATTTTAAACACCCCGATCAGATCACCCTCAGTCTTCTATACTCGAGGGAATACGAGCCGAGTCTATGCAACCCGTCCACATAATTTAACCCCTTTAGCCCCGGTGAATCTGCGTTGCACCTCCTCCAAGGACAATATATCCTTTCTGAGGTGCTATGCCCAGAACTGAAGTCAGTGCTCCAGATGGGGTCTGACCAGAGCTCTGTACAGCTGTAACATAACTTCCATCCCTCTGTATTCCAGCCCTCGTGAGCTAAAGGCCAACATTCCATTAGCATTTTAAATGATTTTTTGTACCTGCCCACGAGCATTTAGTGATTTCTGTATATGGACCCTTCAACCTCCCTGCGCATTCACAGTTCTGAGCTTTTCACCATTTAGAAAATACTCTGATCTATCTTTCTTGGGTCCATTGTGGATGATCTCACACTTCCACACATTGAACTCCATCTACATCATCATCATAGGCAGTCCCTCGAAACGAGGATGACTTGCTTCCACATCAAAAAAGGATGAGTTCACAGGTGTTTCAATGAAGGACCTAATATTCCAGGTCCTGAACTACATCCTGAAGGGTGGAAGATGCCTATGTGTGGATTTTTTTAACGTGTGGTGATTGTTGCACACCAGTCACCACACGGACTTGACAGAGATAGGTCTTGGTCCAGTGGCAAGGATTACCCAAAATGACTGGAGACCAGCTCTGCTGCACAGACCGAGTGCTTCTGGGTCCCGAACTCTTACCTCTCCTGGGCCCCGATCACGTCCCTCTACAATGTCTCGTCGCTCCTTCGCCCCGACCTCGCCGCTCCTGCTGGACCTGCCCACGCTCCAATCACCGACCTGGATCTTGATGACATCACTCTTCGCTGCCATCGCCCTCCTGCACCAGCTCGTGCTGTACCTTGCTGTGGTACGCTGCCACGCTGCCCATGGCCCCGACCTGCCGCTGATTGTCTCTCACAGGTCGGGGCCTCCACAGGTCAGGTAATGAGTTACAGACTTAGAGGCATATACTTTACTCTGAGTCAAGCAAAGCACGCAGCCTTCTTCCTTGCTTCTTAATCTGGTCTTATGGAGAGGGAGGTTTCCTGTTTTGCCGCGTCTCCATAGGATTACATGGGATATATGACACAGAAACAGGCCATTCGGCCCAACCAGTCCATGCCGCGTTTATGCTCCATTCTTTCCTCATCTAAATCTATCAGTGTAACCCTCTATTCCCTTCTCCCTCATATGCTTGTCCAGCCTCCCCTTAAATGCATCGATACTATTCGCTTCAACCACTCCCTGTGGTAGCGAGTTCCACATTCTCACCACTCTTTGGGTAAAGAAGTTTCTTCTAATTTCCCTATTGGATTTCTTGGTCACTACCTTATATTGATGGTCTCTTGTTATGCTCTTCCCCACAAGTGGAAACATTCTCTCTGTATCCACTCTATCAAAACCTTTCATCATTTTAAAGACCTCTATTAGATCACCCCCTCAGCCTTTTTTTCAAGAGAAAAGACTCCCAGCCTGTTCATCATTTCCTGATATGTATACCCTCGCATTACTTGTAAATCTTCTCTGCACCGTTTCCAGTGCCTCTATATCCTTTTTGTAATATGGCAACCAGAACTGTTCACGGTACTCCATGTGGTCTAAACAAGGCTCGATACAGGTTTAGCATAAGCCCCCCTACTTTTCAATTCTATACCTCTAGAAATAAATTACCACAGTTTTGCCCACTCACTTAACCTATCAATGTCTCTTTGCAACTTTCCAATCCTATGTTCCAGAGGGCGGAGAGAGATGGGGAGAGGAAGGGAGAGAGACAGAAGAGAGACGGGTAATGAGCGAGAATTGGGGGGGACAGACAAATAGATGGATCGACAGCGAGCGACGTTCTGGGGTACAGTTCCATGGGTATCTGTCTGACGAACCAGAGGGGAGATGAGGAAACATTTTTTACGCAGCGAGTTGTTATGCGCTGCCTGAAAGGGTGGTGGAAGCAGATTCAATAGTAACTTTCAAAAGAGAATTGGATATGCACTCGAAAAGTAAAATGTCAGTGCTATGGGTAAAGAGCAGGGCAGTGCGATTAATAGGATAACTCGTTCAAAGAGCCGGCATGGCACGATGGGCCGAATAGCCACCTCCTGTGTGGTAAGATTCTACGATTCTTCCTTCTGTGATGCTGAGTTCCTTCGACTGTTGCCCAAGCAGAGATCAGTTAACTCTGGACTGAGTGAGCATTGATCCCCGGTCCCCTCCCGGCAGCTAACAAGTGTCTTATTTGCTGAAGAAGTCGCTGGATGGACATACGGATGGACATACCTGGAGGACCGGGTGTTGGCGATTCCTGGGAGCCAAGCTGGATTGTGTGAGCACTGTGCCCGTGTGGGGGTCTGTGTTTCTACATGTGAGCTGTGTCGCACAAGTGAGTGAGAATACAGGAGGTCAGCAATATGGGTAAATGACCCTTGACTTGCGAGTGGAGAGATTTTATAATTCATTCACCTTCTCTCTCGGCAATTCACACCAGTCCCTTCACTGCTCGTCAGGTAGGGGTGGGTTGAAATCTTTTAAAGTTCATATATTAAAACTGCTTTCTCGCACGTTCTTTAAAACTTCAGGTGTGAAGGGAATGCTTTAGACCGCAGGGAGAAATTAAAATAACGCAAAGCTGCAATAGACAAATGAGTTGCGACTTGTAAAGAAAGATTTGCCTTTATATGGCGCCTTTGACAACCTTGGGACATCCCGAGGGCTAGAAATTCATTACCGCCCCGTTTGGGGGCAGAAACTTCCAGGAGGCGTGACATTTTGCGGAAGCCCCGACCCACTCGCTAAATTCGGGTTACAGCCCCTGACAGGTTCCACTTCCTTCCTGGGCGGGAACGGGGCGCACGTTTCAGCAGCGCAATGCTGCCGTGTACGAGGGGCTCGACCCTCAATTAAAGGGAAGGGCCTATGCTGCACACTCTGTGGTATAGGAACCCATCCACCTGGACCACCGGGAGCAGGGATGCTGCGTCATCAGCCCGCCACTCACCCACACCCCACGGCCAAAGCGTGACCAGAGCAGCGAGGAAAACAACGCATTTTTTTGTCCGCAGCAGCCGGCCAGCTCCCCTTTAACTCGCATCCCGCTAGCGGCAGGCCGCCCGATACGCGTCCCGTGAAGCTATATCGTCATCGCCCGGCGCAGCTTAAGGGGACGATACCCAACGTAGGGTCCGGGGCGATGCTCACGGCGATGACGTCGCGATCTCCCGGCGCCGCTGTTAAAACACCCGGCGAATTTAGCGGGAGTCGTTAGCAGTGTCGCGCCTGGTTGCAAGGTTATTTGTGCCCCATTAGTGCCCCCCAGGGGTGCTAACGGGAGGTGCAAATGCACCCAATTTCTCCCCCAAATCTCTTCACAGCCAAGAAAGTACTTTTGGAGTGTAGTCACTGTTATAATGTAGGAAACACAGCAGCCTATTAATGCACAGCAAGCTGCCACAAACAGCAATGTGATGATGACCAGATAATCTGTTTTTACGTATTGGTGGAGCGATGAATATTGGCCAGGGCACCAGAGAAAACTATTCCACTCTTCTATATAGTGACTATCTGATCTTTTACATCAACCTGAGAGGGCAGACGGGGCCTCGGTATAACGTCTCAACCTCAGCACTTCACTGAAGTGTCAGCCTCAATATTTTGTGCTCAAGTCTCTGGAGCGGGGCTTTAAACCAGGACCTTCTGATTCAGAGGCGAGAGAGCTATCCACTGAACTCATTTCAATCTATCAAGTGTCAGTTACCCACTGCTCACTCATCAGAACTGCCTTGGGCGGAAGCTGGGTGGTGGCCAAATGTTGGCACTGAATCTCAGAACGTGACGTTCACAAAGGACCCGGGACAACTTTGAACAGAGAGGATCGCTTTCATTCCATTGTCCCGTAATCTGAAACTATTACAGTAAAATGGGAGATACTTGGGCACATCCTTCAGATCAGTTTTACTCCTCATCGAGGTGAACGAGATCAGTACAGCATGGGTTAGATACAGAGTAAAGCTCCCTCTACACTGTCCCATCAAACACTGCCAGGGCAGGTACAGGGGGTTAGATACAGAGTAAAGCTCCCTCTACACTGTCCCATCAAACACTCCCAGGGCAGGTACAGCATGGGTTAGATACAGAGTAAAGCTCCCTCTACACTGTCCCATCAAACACTCCCAGGGCAGGTACAGCATGGGTTAGATACAGAGTAAAGCTCCCTCTACACTGTCCCATCAAACACTCCCAGGGCAGGTACAGCATGGGTTAGATACAGAGTAAAGCTCCCTCTACACTGTCCCATCAAACACTCCCAGCGCAGGTACAGCACGGGTTAGATACAGAGTAAAGCTCCCTCTACACTGTCCCATCAAACACTCCCAGGGCAGGTACAGCACGGGTTAGATACAGAGTAAAGCTCCCTCAACATTGTCCCATCATACGCTCCCAGGGCAGGTACAGCACGGGGTTAGATACAGAGTAAAGCTCCCTCTACACTGTCCCATCAAACACTTCCAGGGCAGGTACAGCACGGGTTAGATACAGAGTACAGCTCCCTCTACACTGTCCCATCAAACACTCCCAGGGCAGGTACAGCACGGGTTAGATACAGAGTAAAGCTCCCTCAACATTGTCCCATCATACGCTCCCAGGGCAGGTACAGCACGGGGTTAGATACAGAGTAAAGCTCCCTCTACACTGTCCCATCAAACACTCCCAGGGCGGGTACAGCATGGGGTTAGATACAGAGTACAGCTCCCTCTACACTGTCCCATCAAACACTCCCAGGGCAGGTACACCATGGGTTAGATACAGAGTAAAGCTCCCTCTACACTGTCCCATCAAACACTCCCAGGGCAGGTACAGCATGGGGTTAGATACAGAGTAAAGCTCCCTCTACACTGTCCCACCAAACACTCCCAGGGCGGGTACAGCATGGGGTTAGATACAAAGTAAAGCTCCCTCTACACTGTCCCGTCAAACACTCCCAGGGCGGGTACAGCATGGGGTTAGATACAGAGTAAAGCTCCCTCTACACTGTCCCATCAAACACTCCCAGGACAGGTACAGCACGGGTTAGATACAGATACACCAGCTAAGATACATTCGTTTCAGCAACTTGAGTTATAACAGATTAATGAGGCTGTGGATTTAAACTTTACTTGTGGCTCTCTCGGGTCAGTGATAGACACCTAAACAGCCCAAGAACTCTGGTAACCCTGTGCTACAGGAACTGTACTCATTTTGTCTCCAGTTATATTTAAACCAGTTTTTTTCATGAATGCCACTGCTTATCTGGTCGTTTCTCACACACAGCGCCTTTGAATGACTTGGTTGAGATAGTAACAGCCCGAGGCCTAGCCCCATTCCTTCCCCTCCCAGCGTATGCGAAGTCCAATTATCCACGGAGAGAGCAGCTGCTTCTGATTTCCTTTGGAGTAATTTGGATCGCAATGGTTATTTATAGCGTGAAACAAATTCCAGAATTCTTCATCAACCATTTCCCCAGCGAATTGGAGGCACTTCCAGCAGAAAGCCCTGTGACTGCCAAGTCCCTAATTATTGAGCATGTTCAGAGTGGGACAGGCCTCTTTCCTTAAATTAGCATATTCCTTTCATATCACTGAACATACCTTTTTTATTGTCTTAAAAAGCTTGCAGCAGCACATAAAGTACTTTGTCAGATTTCAGGGAGAGGGGGAATTATTCATTGTAATCCCAGCAAACGAGCTGCCACTTTAATATAAATACTCTGATCTTACTTGTGACCCACCTCGATATCTGCTCCGGGGCTGGGTGGGTGGATCGGGGAGACACGATGGTGCATGAGATATAAGTAGGGATGAGAGCCAGAGCCTTGAGAACTGTTGGTATTGGAGTGACTGGCAGAAGATGATTGGTGTCCAAGCCAAAGAGTCACAGTTGTAGTTGAACTTTGCCCTCTCCACACTGACCTGTGTCATTGGCTTCATGTAGGTGCACACTGGGATAGGTGAACTGTATACATATACAGGTATGGATAGAACTGTGCACAGTTAAAGGTATAGATAGAACTGTAGAGAGAGAGTTATAGATAGAACTGTATACAGATAAAGGTATAGATAGAACTGTATAGAGAGAGGTATAGATAGAACTGTATACAGATAAAGGTATAGATAGAACTGTATACAGATAAAGGTATAGATAGAACTGTATAGAGAGATGTATAGATAGAACTGTATAGAGAGAGGTATAGATAGAACTGTATACAGATAAAGGTATAGATAGAACTGTATAGAGAGGTATAGATTGAACTATCTATACCTTTATCTGTATACAGTTCAATCTATACCTTTTATCTGTATTCAGAACTGTATAAAGATAAAGGTATAGATAGAACTGTATAGAGAGAGGTATAGATAGAACTGTATACAGATAAAGGTATGGATAGAACTATATATAGAGAGGCATAGATAGAACTGTATACAGATAAAGGTATAGATAGAACTGTATAGAGAGAGGTATAGATAGAACTGTATACAGATAAAGGTATGGATAGAACTGTATAGAGAGAGGTATAGATAGAACTGTATACAGATAAAGGTATAGATAGAACTGTATAGAGAGGTATAAATTGAACTATCTATACCTTTATCTGTATACAGTTCAATCTATACCTTTTATCTGTATTCAGAACTGTATAAAGATAAAGGTATAGATAGAACTGTATAGAGAGAGGTATAGATAGAACTGTATACAGATAAAGGTATGGATAGAACTATATATAGAGAGGCATAGATAGAACTGTATACAGATACAGGCATAGATAGAACTGTATACAGATACAGGCATAGATAGAACTGTATACAGATAAAGGTATAGATAGAACTGAATACAGATAAAGGTATGGATAGAACTGTATAGAGAGAGGTGTAGATAGAACCGTATACAGATACAGGCATAGATAGAACTGTATACAGATAAAGGTATAGATAAAACTGTATAGAGAGAGGTATAGATAGAACTGTATACAGATAAAGGTATGGATCGAACTGTATAGAGAGAGGTATAGATAGAACTGTATACAGATACAGGTATAGATAGAACTGTATAGAGAGAGGTGTAGATAGAACCGTATACAGATACAGGCATAGATAGAACTGTATACAGATACAGGCATAGATAGAACTGTATACAGATAAAGGTATAGATAAAACTGTATAGAGAGAGGTATAGATAGAACTGTATACAGATAAAGGTATGGATAGAACTGTATAGAGAGAGGTATAGATAGAACTGTATACAGATACAGGTATAGATAAAACTGTATACAGATAAAGGTATCGATAGAACTGTATAGAGAGAGGTATAGATAGAACTGTATACAGATAAAGGTATAGATAGAACTGTATACAGATAAAGGTATAGATAGAACTGTATAGAGAGGTATAGATTGAACTATCTATACCTTTATCTGTATACAGTTCAATCTATACCTTTTATCTGTATTCAGAACTGTATAAAGATAAAGGTATAGATAGAACTGTATAGAGAGAGGTATAGATAGAACTGTATACAGATAAAGGTATGGATAGAACTATATATAGAGAGGCATAGATAGAACTGTATACAGATAAAGGTATAGATAGAACTGTATAGAGAGAGGTATAGATTGAACTGTATACAGATAAAGGTATGGATAGAACTGTATAGAGAGAGGTATAGATAGAACTGTATACAGATAAAGGTATAGATAGAACTGTATACAGATAAAGGTGTAGATAGAACTGTATAGAGAGATGTATAGATAGAACTGTATAGAGAGAGGTATAGATAGAACTGTATTCAGATAAAGGTATAGATAGAACTGTATAGAGAGGTATAGATTGAACTATCTATACCTTTATCTGTATACAGTTCAATCTATACCTTTTATCTGTATTCAGAACTGTATAAAGATAAAGGTATAGATAGAACTGTATAGAGAGAGGTATAGATAGAACTGTATACAGATAAAGGTATGGATAGAACTATATATAGAGAGGCATAGATAGAACTGTATACAGATAAAGGTATAGATAGAACTGTATAGAGAGAGGTATAGATAGAACTGTATACAGATAAAGGTATGGATAGAACTGTATAGAGAGAGGTATAGATAGAACTGTATACAGATAAAGGTATAGATAGAACTGTATAGAGAGGTATAAATTGAACTATCTATACCTTTATCTGTATACAGTTCAATCTATACCTTTTATCTGTATTCAGAACTGTATAAAGATAAAGGTATAGATAGAACTGTATAGAGAGAAGTATAGATAGAACTGTATACAGATAAAGGTATGGATAGAACTATATATAGAGAGGCATAGATAGAACTGTATACAGATAAAGGTATAGATAGAACTGTATAGAGAGAGGTATAGATTGAACTGTATACAGATAAAGGTATGGATAGAACTGTATAGAGAGAGGTATAGATAGAACTGTATACAGATAAAGGTATAGATAGAACTGTATACAGATAAAGGTATGGATAGAACTGTATAGAGAGAGGTAAAGATAGAACTGTATACAGATAAAGGTATAGATAGAACTGAATACAGATACAGGCATAGATAGAACTGTATACAGATAAAGGTATAGATAAAACTGTATACAGATAAAGGTATAGATAGAACTGTATAGAGAGATGTATAGATAGAACTGTATAGAGAGAGGTATAGATAGAACTGTATACAGATAAAGGTATAGATAGAACTGTATAGAGAGGTATAGATTGAACTATCTATACCTTTATCTGTATACAGTTCAATCTATACCTTTTATCTGTATTCAGAACTGTATAAAGATAAAGGTATAGATAGAACTGTATAGAGAGAGGTATAGATAGAACTGTATACAGATAAAGGTATGGATAGAACTATATATAGAGAGGCATAGATAGAACTGTATACAGATAAAGGTATAGATAGAACTGTATAGAGAGAGGTATAGATAGAACTGTATACAGATAAAGGTATGGATAGAACTGTATAGAGAGAGGTATAGATAGAACTGTATACAGATAAAGGTATAGATAGAACTGTATAGAGAGGTATAAATTGAACTATCTATACCTTTATCTGTATACAGTTCAATCTATACCTTTTATCTGTATTCAGAACTGTATAAAGATAAAGGTATAGATAGAACTGTATAGAGAGAAGTATAGATAGAACTGTATACAGATAAAGGTATGGATAGAACTATATATAGAGAGGCATAGATAGAACTGTATAGAGAGGTATAGATTGAACTGTATACAGATAAAGGTATGGATAGAACTGTATAGAGAGAGGTATAGATAGAACTGTATACAGATAAAGGTATAGATAGAACTGTATACAGATAAAGGTATGGATAGAACTGTATAGAGAGAGGTATAGATAGAACTGTATACAGATAAAGGTATAGATAGAACTGAATACAGATACAGGCATAGATAGAACTGTATACAGATAAAGGTATAGATAAAACTGTATAGAGAGAGGTATAGATAGAACTGTATACAGATAAAGGTATGGATAGAACTGTATAGAGAGAGGTATAGATAGAACTGTATACAGATACAGGTATAGATAGAACTGTATACAGATAAAGGTATCGATAGAACTGTATAGAGAGAGGTATAGATAGAACTGTATACAGATAAAGGTATAGATAGAACTGTATAGAGAGAGGTATAGATAGAACTGTATACAGATAAAGGTATAGATAGAACTGTATAGAGAGAGGTATAGATAGAACTGTATACAGATAAAGGTATAGATAGAACTGTATGCAGATAAAGGTATAGATAGAACTGTATAGAGAGGTATAGATTGAACTATCTATACCTTTATCTGTATACAGTTCAATCTATACTTTTTATCTGTATTCAGAACTGTATAAAGATAAGGTATAGATAGAACTGTATAGAGAGAGGTATAGATAGAACTGTATACAGATAAAGGTATGGATAGAACTATATATAGAGAGGCATAGATAGAACTGTATACAGATAAAGGTATAGATAGAACTGTATAGAGAGAGCTATAGATAGAACTGTATACAGATAAAGGTATGGATAGAACTGTATAGAGAGAGGTATAGATAGAACTGTATACAGATAAAGGTATAGATAGAACTGAATACAGATAAAGGTATGGATAGAACTGTATAGAGAGAGGTGTAGATAGAACCGTATACAGATACAGGCATAGATAGAACTGTATACAGATAAAGGTATAGATAAAACTGTATAGAGAGAGGTATAGATAGAACTGTATACAGATAAAGGTATGGATCGAACTGTATAGAGAGAGGTATAGATAGAACTGTATACAGATACAGGTATAGATAGAACTGTATAGAGAGAGGTGTAGATAGAACCGTATACAGATACAGGCATAGATAGAACTGTATACAGATAAAGGTATAGATAAAACTGTATAGAGAGAGGTATAGATAGAACTGTATACAGATAAAGGTATGGATAGAACTTTATAGAGAGAGGTATAGATAGAACTGTATACAGATACAGGTATAGATAGAACTGTATACAGATACAGGCATAGATAGAACTGTATAGAGAGAGTTATAGATAGAACTGTATACAGATAAAGGTATAGATAGAACTGTATAGAGAGAGGTAGAGATAGATCTGTGGACAGATAATGGTATATATTTAGATTAGATGTCAAAATTTATATCAATTTTGTAAACATTTCTGTACAATATTAAAAACCTCTTCATTTTAGTAAGGGAGGATTATATCATATCATAAATACTGAATCATACAATTTCCTACATACACATGCATATAAAGATGGAATTACATAGAACATATGGCACAGAAACAGACTATTTGGCCCAATCAGTCCGTGCCGCCGTTTATGCTCCACTCAAGCCTCCTCTCGTCTTTCCTCATTTTCTTCTATAAGCCTCTATTTCCTTCTCCCTCATGTTTAGCTAGCTGCCCCTTAAATGCATCTATACTATACACCACAATTACACCCTGTGGTAGCGAATTCCACATTCTCACCACTCTCTGGCATTGGATTTCTCAGTGACTCTCTTATATTGATGGTCTCTAGTTTTGCTCTTCACCACAAGTGGAAACGCGCTCTCTCAAAATCTTTCATAATTTTAAAGACCTCTCTTAGGTCATCCCTCAGCCTTCTATTTTCTAGAGCCAGCCTGCTCATCCTTTCCTGGTAGGTATAACCTCGCAGTTCTGGTATCATCCTTGTAAAAATGTTGCACCCTCTCCAGTGCCTCTATACCCTTCTTATAATATGGCGACCAGAACTGTACGCAGACTCTAAGTGTGGTCTAACCAAGGTGCGATACAGGTTTAACATAATTTCCCTACTTTTCAGTTCTATCCCTCTAGAAATAAACCCTAGTGCTTGGTTTGCTTTTGTTACGGTTTTATTGACCTGCGTCGCAACTTTTAGTAATTTATGTATTTGTACTCCCAAATCTCATTGCTCATCGACCCCATTTACATTCTTATTTTTCAAGTAATAAGTGACCTCCTTATTTTTCTTACCAAAATCTAATATCTCACACTTATCCATGTTGAAATTCATTTTCAATTATCAGCCTACTTTGCAAGTTTATAATGTCGTCTTGTAATTTATTGCAGTCCTCCTCCTAAATTTGCAGACAACAATTTGGTGTTGTCTGCTAATTTAGAAATTGTGTTTTTCATTCCAAAGTCTAAATTGTTAATATAAACTGTAAACAACAGTGGTCCCAGCACTGATCCTTATGGAACACCACTGCCCACCTTCTGCCACTGTGAATAGCCACCCTTTACCCCTACTCTCTGCTTTCTGTCTTGAAGCCAGCTAGCGATCCATTCTGCTACTTGTCCCCTGACTCCGCATTCTCTGACCTTGTTCATCAGTCTATTATGGGGTACCTTATCAAAGGCCTTTTAGAAATCTAGATATATTACATCTACTCCATTTCCCTCGTCTAATCTCTCTGTTACTTCTTCAAAGAATTCAATGAGGTTGGTCAAGCGAGACTTTCCCTTTTGAAATCCATATTGACTATTCCTTATTATGTTTTTGGTTTCTAGATGGTTTGCTATCTTCTCCGTTAGTAGAGATTTAATGTGGATAAATATGATGTTATCCACTTTGGTTGTAAAAACAGAGAGACAGACTATTATCTGAATGGTGACAGATTAGGAAAAGGGAAGATGCAACGAGACCTGGGTGTCATGGTACATCAGTCATTGAAGGTTGGCATGCAGGTACAGCAGGCGGTTAAGAAAGCAAATGGCATGTTGGCCTTCATAGCGAGGGGATTTGAGTACAGGGGCAGGGAGGTGTTACTAGAGTTGTACAGGGCCTTGGTGAGGCCACACCTGGAGTATTGTGTACAGTTTTGGTCACCTAACTTGAGGAAGGACATTCTTGCTATTGAGGGAGTGCAGCAAAGGTTCACCAGACTGATTCCTGGGATGGCGGGACTGACATATCAAGAAAGCCTGGATCAACTGGGCTTGTATTCACTGGAATTCAGAAGAATGAGAGAGGATCTCATAGAAACGTTAAAAATTCTGACGGGTTTAGAGAGGTTAGATGCAGGAAGAATGTTTCCAATGTTGGGGAAGTCCAAACCAGGGGTCACAATCTAAGGGTAAGGGGTAAGCCATTTAGGACCGAGATGAGGAGAAACTTCTTCACCCAGAGAATGGTGAACCTGTGGAATTCTCTATCACAGAAAGTTGTTGAGGCCAATTCACTAAATATATTCAAAAAGGCGTTAAATGTAGTCCTTACTACTAGGGGGATCAAGGGGTATGGCGAGAAAGCAGGAATGGGGTACTGAAGTTGCATGTTCAGCCATGAACTCATTGAATGGCAGTGCAGGCTCGAAGGGCTGAATGGCCTACTCCTGCACCTATTTTCTATGTTTCTATGTTTCATAATTTTTCCTACAACCGATATTAAGCTGACTGGTCTACAGTTCTCTGGACATGTTCTATCTCTCTTCTGAAATATAGGTATAGCGTTCGCTATATGCCAGTTCTCTGGCACTACGTCCTATTGTAACATTATTAAATATGTGTACTAGTGCCGACAGTAACATTGCCTCTGCAATTTCTTCCCTAGTTTCTTTCAAAATACACGGATACAATCCGTCCAGATCAGAGGGTTTATCCTCTTTGAGTTTGATGAGTTTATTTAACATGTCTCCTCTTTATATAGTTAATAAATATAAACTTTATTTCCCTTAAGCAATTATTTTAAATGTTGATATAGAATATAAGCCTAGTCGCTGGAGAGATACCACCAACAATGTCTCCGCAAGATCCTACAAATCCCCTGGGAGGACAGACGCACCAACATCAGTGTTCTTGTCCAGGCTAACATCCCCAGCAGTGAAGCACTGACCACACTTGATCAGCTCCGCTGGGCAGGCCACATTGTCCGCATGCCTGGGGGGGGGGAGGTGCTGGGGTGGGTGATCAACCACGATCTTGTTGAATGGCGGTGCAGGCTCGAAGGGCCGAATGGCCTACTCCTGCACCTATTTTCTATGTTTCTATGCCAGACATGAGACTCCCAAAGCAAGTGCTCTATGCGGAGCTCCTTCACGGCAAACGAGCCAAAGGTGGGCCTCGGAAACATTACAAGGACACCTTCAAAGCCTCCCTGATAAAGTGCGACATCCCCACTGACACCTGGGAGTCCCTGGCCAAAGACCGCCCTAAGTGGAGAAAGTGCATCTGGGAGGGCGCTGAACACTTCGAGTCTCAATGCCGAGAGCATGCAGAAATCAAGCGCAGGCAGCGGAAAGAGTGTGCGGCAAACCAGTCCCACTCACCCTTTCCTTCAACAACTATCTGTCCCACCTGTGACAGAGTCTGTGGCTCTCGTATTGGACTGTTCAGCCACCAAAGAACTCACTTCAGGAGTGGAAGCAAGTCTTCCTCGATTCCGAGGGACTGCCTATGATGATGATGACGATGATGAGATGTAACTATACAGGATATTCACGCAGCCTATTTCTAGGAGATTCTTTTGCCCGCCGTTTAATAGTGGCATCACCCAGTACGCGGGTCATTCCTGCGTTCAAATCGTCCGCAAGGAATACTAGTGTCAACCTTGGCTCTCTGGGTAGCTCTTGCCTCTGAGTTAGCTTAAGTTGCAGTCCAGAGACCTGAGCACATAATGTAGGCCAACACTCCCATCACCAAAACATTCACTTCACTGCAGCGGTCACTGGATAAACTATCAGGAGCAGGGACACTGGCTGATCCTCCCCTCCTGAGGCCAAGGCCCATCGAGGCTAACCGTGACACCAGCTGTTGCCCTGGCTAGGATCAGCACAGACAGGGTGGGAGTCCCAAACTTGGGGGCTTCTGGTCTGGGTGCTCGAGTTTCTCGACACCTCCACCAACTGAGAGGTGGGACAGATGACTAAAAGCTTGGTCAACGACGTTGCCCCTTTAAGTGTGCATTGTGTATGAACTATGAGACTGCGCGCACAGTGGAAGTAGACAGGTATTGAACTGTGAGTCAGGTTAATTAAACCACTTTTGGGGCAGTTCCTGTCTGATTTATTCTCCTTCCATCGGGCTGAGGTGGTTCGATGCTGGCGTTGTCTGCTATTGCCCTCTGCTGGCCAGTGCTGGAAAGTGCACCCGCTGAGTCACATCATTTTCTTTTCCCAGGTGCCACACGGGATATCGGCTCAGCCCTGACTCGGATGTGCATGAGGCATCGCAGCATCGAAGCGAAGCTCCGACATTTCACCAAGTGAGTGCTTCATTTATAAATCTTTTAGTCTGGGGTTTGATGGGCAAAGGCTGTGGTACTGAGTCATACAGTAAGCTGAGTTAGTTGATCTCGGATTGGGCACGACAATTGGGTTCTACAATGGGCTTCAGTGCCGGGGGATCGGGGAATCGGCGTTCTACATTGGGCTTCAGGATCAGGGGAGTTGGGGTTCTACATTGGGCTTCAGTGCTGGGAGTTCGGGGGGAATGGGGGCTGGGCATCGTGGTGAGTCGGGGTTCTACAATGGGATTCAGTGCCTGGGGTTCAGGGGTGTAGTGTATGCACCTGTGAGGATGCAGTGTCCCCCCTCCCCCCCTTTAACCAGGGGGCACTTGATCATTGTTTACAACAAAATAGTTGTTGAGTGGGGAGTGGCTTAGCCAGTCACGTGATGTTCACAAGACTCAATAAACCCCCAGCCAGTTGGGATTGGGGGATCCACGATGAGGCAGATGGTTGTGAGCCTGGTGGATGAACTGGTAATGTGTAGTATGATTGTTAAACCTTCGCTAATAAACCAAGTAGTTCTTAATAGCAATGTGTTATTACAGGGGGGAGTTGAGGTTCTACGATGGGAACTGCGGTTCGGGAAGTGTAGGGGGGTTTACACTGGGGGTTCGAGGGGAGTAGGGGATCTACACTGGGGGTTCAGGGAGTAGGGGATCTACACTGGTGGTTCGGGGGGAGTAGGAGGTTTACACTGGGGGATCGGGGGGAGTAGGGGCTTTACACTGGGGGTTTGGGGCAGTAGGGGGTTTACACTGGGGGATTAGGTGGTTTACACTGGGGGTTCAGGGGGAGTAGGGTTTTACACTGGGGGAGTAGGGGGTTTACACTGGGGGTTCAGGGGGAGTAGGGGGTTTACACTGGGGGATCAGGGGCAGTCAGAGGTTTACACTGGGGGCTCGGGGGGAGTAGGGGGTTTACACTGGGGGATCTGGGGGAGTAGGGGGTTTACACTGGTGATTCGGGGGTAGGGAGTTTACACTGGGGGTTCGGGGGTAGGGAGTTTACACTGGGGGTTCGGGGGAGTACGGGGTTTACACTGGGGGTTCGGGGGTAGGGGGTTTACACTGGGGGTTTGGGGGAGTACGGGGTTTACACTGGGGGTTCGGGGGTAGGGGGTTTACACTGGGGGTTTGGGGGGGGTAGGGGGTTTACACTGGGGGATTAGGTGGTTTACACTGGGGGTTCAGGGTGAGTAGGGTTTTTCACTGGGGGTGTAGGGTTTACACTGGGGGTTCGGGGGGGGTAGGGGATTTACACTGGGGGATCAGGGGCAGTCAGGGGTTTACACTGGGGGCTCGGGGGGAGTAGGGGGTTTACACTGGGGGATCGGGGGGAGTAGGGGGTTTACACTGGGGGATCGGGAGGAGTAGGGGGTTTACACTGGGGGATCGGGGGGAGTAGGGGGTTTACACTGGGGGTATGGGGGGGTAGGGAGTTTACACTGGGGGATCGGGGGGAGTCGGGGGTTTACACTGGGGGTTCGGGGGGAGTAGGGGGTTTACAATGAGTGTTCCTCCCTGGGGTTCTGGAGGAAGAAATCTGTATGAGCTCCCTCTCCGGTTCACGTGCATAGATGTCGGGCAAGGTGAGTGTTGCATTTGGCTACGATGTTCCCCACGGTTGAAAAGTCACCAACATGGATGAACAGCGAGGTTCACATGTGAGGGTGTCCGGCACCCATGGAACTGTGTCCCAGCAAGAGTGACACACCTTCAGGAAAAAGTCGAGGGGAAAAGAGGGATTCTCATTCCCCATTAAAAACAAAATGGTTTCATGAAAAGGTTGCATCAGAGCAGATTGCCATGGTTTCCGCGTGGTGGGCTTATTGAGTGTGATGCCTCTTTATAAAGCAGTGGCAATGGCCAGTGCTGCCGATGATGCCGCTCTCTCTCTCTCTCTCTCTCTCTCACACTCTCTCTCTCGCTCGTGCTCAGTACAATGCCATTTCCTTTCTCTAGTGCCCTGATGGAGAGTTTGATCAACCCTTTGCAGGAGCGGATAGAGGACTGGAAGAAATCCAGCAACCAGCTGGACAAGGACCATGCCAAAGGTACAGCTGTAAACTCTCCCACCCTCTCCCTTCTCTAATTTGTCGATCTGATCTCGGATGAGTGCCAAGAACCAAAGCTTCAGCTCCTTACCCGCTTCTGGTCGTTGGCAGAAGGCTGTGATGTAATGCCACTTTCAGCCAGCTGGCGACACTGTGGCGCTTTGTAAATCAGCTCAGTGCAGAAAATGTTTGGAGATAATTTTCATTGTTGCTCCCTGGGCTGTGACCTGCGGGGTCGATCGCACGACCTTCATAGAACCCGCCCGGTTTTCATTCCTATCAATGGACTGATTAGAGGGCGGCTTCTATAAATGGTAGGCAACCCAGAAGACGTTAGGCGACCACTTAGCTTTTGCTAAAAGTTCCCATGTAAATCTTATTTCTAATAATTTGAATTAAATTTTAAAAACTAAAATACCCCGTAACTATGCTCAATGCGGACATATACAGTGTCTTCCTCCAGTGACGTGGGATCCCAGTCGTCTGTTGCAGTGATGCAGTGTGAGCACACTATATTAACAGTCATGGCATGGCAGATCATGCTGATATTTTACCGCTCAAATCCAAATCTGTCACATTCTTCCATAATATTCCCAGTATATAGAATCCCATATAGAACCCCCTCCCATTCACTCCCAGTATATAGAATCCCAATGGGTTAAACCCCCTCCCATTCACTCCCAGTGTATAGAATCCCAATGGGTTAAACCCCCTCCCATTCACTCTCAGTATATAGAAAATCCCAGTGTGCCTAAGCCCTTCCCATTCACTCCCAGTGTATAGAATCCCAATGGGTTAAACACACTCCCATTTACTCCCAGTGTATAGAATCCCAGTGTGCCTAACACCCTCCCATTCACTCCCAGTGTTTAGAATCCCAATGGGTTAAACCCACTCCCATTCATCCCCAGTGTATAGAAATCCAGTGTGCCTAACCCCCTCCCATTCACTCCCAGTATATTGAATCCCAATGGGAATGCCAGTCTGGGTACCAGATTTCTGAGCCGGATCTATACTGCAGTCCCTTGATGTTTCAGTGGTGTGAGATCCCTGTGTTAGTCCGCACTGAACCCCAACCCACAGTGACACATTGCTTCTTCCCCCTCACAGAGTACAAGCGAGCTCGGCACGAGATCAAGAAGAAATCGTCTGACACCCTCAAACTTCAGAAGAAAGCCCGGAAAGGTGAGTGACCTTCTCGTGAGCATCGGCCTGTTGTGACTTGCCACCTGGATCGGGTTCAGCTCTCCAACCCAATGTCACAACTAACTTACAGCTGGCAGGCACCCGCATCACATCCGGATCATTGATACCGTTGTAAATGTTCCTGTGCAGCCTCAAACAAGTTTCTGGATTCTCAGCCCATCGTCCCATTCTGGTCACTGCTCTATACAACAACAACTTGTATTTATATAGCGACTTTAACATAGTAAAATGTCCCAAGGTGCTTCACACGAGTGTTGTAAGACAAACATTTGACACTGAGCCACATAAGAAGAAATTACGACAGAAGCTTGGTCAACGAGATAGGTTTTAAGGAGCATCTTAAAGGAGGAAAGAGAAGTAGAGAGGTGGAGAGGTTTAGGGAGGGAGTTCTAGAGCTTCGGGCCCAGGCAGCTGAAGGCACGGCCACCAATGGTGGAGCAGTTATAATCAGGGATTCTCAAGAGATCAGAATTTGAGGAGCGCAGACATCTCGGTGGGGGGGGGGGGAGGTTGTTGGGCTGGAGGAGATTACAGAGATAGGGAGGGGCGAGGCCATGGAGGGATTTGTAAATAAGGATGAGAATTTTGAAATCAAGGCGTTACTTAACCGGAAGCCAATGTAGGTCAGCGAGCACAGGGGTGATGGGTGAGAGGGACACTTGGGGCGAGTTAGGACACGGGCTGCCGAGTTTTGGATCACCTCAAGTTTACGTGGGAGGCCAGCCAGGAGTGCGTTCGATTGGTCAAGTTTAGAGGTAACAAAAGCATGGATGAGGGTTTCAGCAGCGGATGAGCTGAGGCAACGGCGGAGACGGGTGATGTTAGAGGTGGAAATAGGCAGTCTTAGTTATGCTGCAGATATGTGGCCGGAAACTCATTTCAGGGTCAGATATGACACCAAGGTTGCAAACATTCTGGCTCAGCCTCAGATAGATTTTAGGGAGCGAGATGGAGTCATTGGCTAGGGAACGGAGTTTGTGGCGGGGAACGAAAACAATGGCTTCGGTCTTCCCTATATATAATTGGAGACAATTTCTGCTCATCCAGAACTAGATGTCGGACAAGCAGTCTGACAATTTAAAGGCTGTGGAGGGGTCGAGAGATGTGGTGGTGAGGTAGAGCTGGGTGTCGTCAGTGTACATGTGGAAAGTGACGCTGTGTTTTCGGATGATGTCACCAAGGAGCAACATGTAGATGAGAAATAGGAGAGGGCCAAAGATAGATCCTTGGGGAACACCAGAGGTAACGATGCGGGAGTGGGAAGCGAAGCCATTGCAGGTGATTCTCTGGCAACGATTAGTTAGATAAGAATGGATATTTTGGACACTGCTCTATACTCGAGGACATTGCCCCTTTCTGGACACTGGACACTGCTCTATACCCAGGCGACACACTTGCCGACAATCCAAGGCAGTTTAGATATCAGTAGAACTGAGCATGAGAAACCCAGCAAGAGCTCCATATGGACTGTGGTGTTTGCAGGAGTGCGATGATGTTTACGAGTTCTGGTAGTCAATCCAATCCCACTGTACAGGTTTGTGTGGGAGAGATGTGGCGGGCACTTTGGCCAGACGTGCCCTCCCCTTGCTGTGTCTGTTATGGAATGTCCTCAGTCAATAACAGTGCTGTTCCCACTCAGGGTACCTGCTTCTCTGATGGTCTTCCTTTCTCCCTTTACTCTCCTCCCTGTAGAACTCCTCGGTAAGTCACATGTCTGATGGACACGGGTCTTTCTCCACTCTCTCTCATGTTTGCTGTTTCATTTATTCCACCTTGCACAATCAGTGTCCGAGCAAGTGCTGTGATCGGATAAACGTTTAAGATCATCCTGCACCATCGAACTGATTCAATGTTGAGTGTTGGTCTCACTCAGAGAGATCGAGAGGTAGTGGGTGGGGAGCAGTGTAAATGTCGGCTTCGTACTTGATGGGACAGTGTAGAGGGAGCATTACTCTGTATCTAACCCCATGCTGTACCTGCCCTGGGAGTGTCTGATGGGACAGTGTAGAGGGAGCATTACTCTGTATCTAACCCCATGCTGTACCTGCCCTGGGAGTGTTTGATGGGACAGTGTAGAGGGAGCTTTACTCTGTATCTAACCCTGTGCTGTACCTGTCCTGGGAGTGTTTGATAGGACAGTGTAGAGGGAGCATTACTCTGTATCTAACCCCATGCTGTACCTGCCCTGGGAGTGTTTGATAGGACAGTGTAGAGGCAGCTTTACTCTGTATCTAACCCGTGCTGTACCTGCCCTGGGAGTGTTTGATGGGACAGTGTAGAGGGAGCTTTACTCTGTATCTAACCCCGTGCTGTACCTGCCCTGGGAGTGTTTGATGGGACAGTGTAGAGGGAGCTTTACTCTGTATCTAACCCGTGCTGTACCTGCCCTGGGAGTGTATGCTGACTGAGAGCTGTCAGTGGGGAAGTGTTGACGGTGTTTGTTGAGGAGTGGGGTTTGTGTTGCCCAACTGCGGCGGTTAATCTTTGCTGAGCCGATCCGTACTCCAGCACTTGCTCGCTGCGTTGACTGTGCAATAGTGACTTCATGTGCCTGTGGCCTGCTGCATCCTGTGTGCAGCTGTTGTTTGTGTTACCCTGGTTCCTGTGAGCTTCGTGCTCTGGACAAATCTGTGCTGTTGCATGACTGTCCCGGAATGCCTTGTGGTGCCGTGAATCTGTACAGTGTTTGCAATTGTCTTTTTTAGCCGTGAATGTGTCCAAATCTGTCCTGTGCTTGTCAGAATTTTTATTTTGAGGGGTGAACTGATGGAGTATATATAGCGCCACCTGTGAACTCCTGTGGCATTGCAGCCAGTGCTGTTTATAATAAAGAAGGGAACAGGTCAACCTGACAGACTTCCAGTGTGTTCTGCCATCTCAAGGCTGTGTGTGTTTGTGAGTTACTGAAGATATAACGGGAGGTATTTTTGAATTGAAACCTGAATGATTTTCTACCGTTAGACATGTCAGCCCTGACCCCAGCCTGTGCTGGGTTTGCTCATCACAATTGGGGCGGCAACAGGGTGTTATAATTATCCTCAGTGCCCCAGCGATGGGATGATGGGAACACTTAGAACACCACTGCCCCCTACAGGAAGGCCTGGGTTTGTTGGTGTTGAACAAGGAGAGGACTAGCTTCTGTAACGACGCTCTCCACAGTCGACTCGCCTGCCAGCACTCAGTGTCTGAGGTCACATTTGGATGAGGGTTCACTGGTGTCTGTATCCGTACCCGAACAGGGAGTCCAGCACACCGTCACGGGAGGTGATGGGGGGAGGGGGGGGGGGAGACTGGGGAGAAATAAACTTCTTACAGGGCCGGACAGGGTAGATGCAGGGAGAATGTTTCCTCTGGCTGAGGAGTCTAGACCCAGGGGTCACAGTCTCAGACTAAGGGGTCGGCCATTTAGGACTGCAATGAGGAGAAAGTTCTTCACTCAGAGGGTGCTGAATCTTTGGCATTCTCTACCCCAGAGGGCTGTGGAGGCTTAGTCTTTGGGTATATTCAAGACCGAGATCGATAGATTTTTGGATATTCAGGGAATTAATGGATATGGGGATCGGGCAGGAAAGTGGAGTTGAGATAGAAGATCAGCCATGATCTTATTAAATGGCGGAGCAGTCTCAAAGGGCCACATGGCCGACTCCTGCTCCTAATTCTTATGTCCTTGTGTTCTAAACAGTAAAGCCTATATAAAATTTATCTGTAAAAAGAAAAAGTGAACTGAAATCCATCATCATTGAAAGAGCTTGTATTTATATAGCACCTTCCACCACCACAGCACAGTACTGGACTTTTGAAGTGCAGTCACTATACTGGCATTTACCCTACTGAGGTGACAAGGCCTAATTGCCCCGGGGTAAGTAATTGAGAGTCAATCCAGTCCCAGCACATTTAATTTGAGCTACTTTTTGCTCTTTCTCAGTGTGATGAAGGGTTCTGGGTGCTGTCAATCAGGGAGCTGAAATCTGTGCCTGGCTCAGAGCAGCACCGGTAATGACCTGCAGGTGGCAATGCTGGTACACTATAGGGCCTCTTAATTCAAAGTCACTTAATTCAAATTATCTGTAAAATAATTCAAAATATCCAGTAACTCAAATTTTGTTAGTGTAAAATATGATTTTAAATTACTAGCAGACTAAATAAATGTTCTTTCCCTATCCCACCTCTATTTATTTTTAATTACTTGTGGTTATCTTTTATTTTCCCCCTCCGATTCTCCTTGAGGAAGTCGCCTCGGGAATTACTTTAAATTTCCTGTCCTGCTTTTGAAACATAATACTGTTTGGTTATGCTGGTGAAACGTCAGCTGCTGTGAGCTGCATTCTCAGTGAAAGTTTGAGCCGGGCTCAGGCCCTGTGCCATTTCCCTGCCTCTCGCTGGGAGGACAGGCTGCCAGCCTTGACCCTCGGTCTCTGTTGGTGCGGTGGAACCAGTTGCCTGGGATTTTTTCAGCCCCTTCCTTCAGGGAAACTGTGCTCCACCATTGGGACATTGTCTTCTGCGGCTGAAGCCACAACAACCATGCAGGCCCACATCACTCCCAGCATGTTAAACCACGTCCTGGATAGAGCCGCTTCTGGAGTGCAGTGGATTGTGGGTATTGCAGCCGCCATTATCTAATTGATGTATCGTGTGCCTCAGTGTGGGGGCGGATAGTGGCGGGAGACCATGTGATTGAACCTCCCCCCTCCCAATACGGTTCGACCAGATATCAAGATATTAAAGGGAACAGATAGAGAGAACCTATTTTCGCTGGTTGGGGATTCTAGGACTAGGGAGCATAGTCTAAATATTAGAGTCAGGTCTTTCAGGAGTGAAATTGGGAAACAGTTCGACAGACAAAGGGTGGTCGAAGTTTGGAACTCTTCCGCAAGCAGCAATTGATTCTAGATCAATTGTTAATTTTAAATCTGAGTTGAGAGCTTTTTGTTAACCAGTGGTATTAAAGGATATGGGACAAAGGCAGGTATATGGAGTTAGGTCACAGACATGATCTCATTGCATGGCGGAACATGCTCGAGGGGCTCAACGGCCTCCTCCTGTCCCTATGTACACATTCACCCGCTGAACCCCCCCAGGCTGTGCACTAGCAATCCATAACAATGGATTGGAGTGCCAGCAGATCGAATTAAACAGTTAAAACGCAATGAAAGCCCTTGTCAAATTGGCCTCACATGCCACAGGGAATTATTCCTCTCCGTTCATCTGCCGAGAAACCCTAGTGTTCAGAGAAGGTTCACGAGGCTGATTCCTGAGATGAAGGGATTGATTTATGAAGAAAGGTTGAGCAGGTTGGGCCTATACTCATTGGAGTTTAGAAGAATGAGAGGTGATCTTATTGAAACTTATAAGATTCTGAGGGGGCTTGACAAGGTGGATGCAGAGAGGATGTTTCCCCTCGTGGGGGAATCTAGAACTAGGGGACATAGTCTCAGAATAAGGGGTCGCCCATTTAAAACTGAGATGAGGAGGAATTTCTTCTCTGAGGGTTGTGAATCTTTGGAATTCTCTGCCCCAGGGAGCTGTGGAGGCTGGGACATTGAATATATTTAAGGTGGAGATGGACAGATTTTTGAACGATAAGGGAGTAAAGGGTTATGGGGAGCGGGCTGAGTCCAGGATCAGATCAGCCATGATCTTATTGAATGGCGGAGCAGGCTTGAGGGGCCAGATGGCTGACTCCTGCTCCTATTTCTAATGTTCTTATGTTCCCAATCCAGGTAAGGGTGACCTGAGGCCCCAGGTGGAACACGCGGTCCAGGATGTGAACGACATGTACCTGTTGCTGGAGGAGACGGAGAAACAGGCCGTGCGGAAGGCCCTGATCGAGGAGAGAGGCCGATTCTGCACTTTCATCACTTTCTTACAGCCCGTGGTGGTAAGGACCGGCCAGGGCCCAGCTCGCTATTGAGGGGGAGGATAAAGCAACCTTTGACCAGGAAACATTGCTCTGAATCAATTGTAATGGTCCCATGGTGTGGGAGTTAACGCACTGGCCCGTCATCTCTCAGAGCTGGATTCAAGGCCAGCCCAGACTTATGGGATGAAAGCTCTCCCTCTGTGTGTTGGCCGTGTAGGGACACCCGTGACCCGAGCTCCAGCCTGAACACAGCCTCGAGTCAGCCCCCGCCACAGTGCCACACTCATTTGGCCCAGAGCGGTGATATTATGGGCCCTGTAGGAATGAGAAGATGTCACACTCCTAAGATTGGGACTTAAGGAAGATGTGGGAAGGTTTTCACTTGTCCACGTGGTGGAACAGAATCATAAATCTGTTCTGGAAAAGCAGGACATTTCCGCCCTGTTAGCTGGGGCACAGTGGAGGCTTTATATTTGACCTGGGCTATGGCCTGGGCTATAACTGACCTGGGATTGCATGATACTGTCACTGAATGAAATGAGAAATGGTTCAATTCCCCAACGGTAACATTCCCACCAGAAACATTCACCAACACATGAGGATTTTAGCAGCTTCAATCTGACGTTGGTGCAGGCAGCGTAGTCTGTCCTGACTCTCTGATCTCTCGGTCCATAGACTATTATCCAGTTACCATGCAGTGATTAAACCATATTCACCCAGTCCTGACTAGACATTGGCACGTGTAAGCCACTCACAGATATTGAACTCCTGCAGGATAATTGTGACTTTGCGATAGTGTAGAACAGGTGATGGTGCGTTGGCCGTTACTTCAATGGAAATGAACATCGGGAGATGTAAAACAGATTGGCGACGGTCCACAAAGTCAACATTCCCCCTCGGTGTCCCCATTAAAAGCAACATTCCCCCCTCGGTGTCCCCATTAAAGGCAACATTCGCCCCTCGGTGTCCCCATTAAAGGCAACATTCCCCCCTCGGTGTCCCCATTAAAGGCAACATTCCCCCTCGGTGTCCCCATTAAAGACAACATTCCCCACTCGGTGTCCCCATTAAAGGGAACATTCCCCCCTCGGTGTCCCCATTAAAGGCAACATTCCCCCTCGGTGTCCCCATTAAAAGCAACATTCCCCCCTCGGTGTCCCCATTAAAAGCAACATTCCCCCCTCGGTGTCCCCATTAAAGGCAACATTCGCCCCTCGGTGTCCCCATTAAAAGCAACATTCCCCCCTCGGTGTCCCCATTAAAGACAACATTCCCCCCTCAGTGCCCCCATTAAAGACAACATTCCCCCTCGGTGTCCCCATTAAAGGCAACATTCCCCCTCGATGTCCCCATTAAAGGCAACATTCCCCCCCAGTGTCCCCACTAAAGACAACATTCCCCCTCAGTGTCCCCATTAAAGACAACATTCCCCCTCGGTGCCCCCATTAAAGTCAACATTCCGCCCTCGGTGTCCCCATTAAAGGCAATATTCCCCCTCGGTGTCCCCATTAAAGACAACATTCCCCCTCGGTGTCCCCATTAAAGACAACATTCCCCCCTCGGTGTCCCCATTAAAGACAACATTCCCCCCTCAGTGCCCCCATTAAAGACAACATTCCCCCTCGGTGTCCCCATTAAAGGCAACATTCCCCCTCGATGTCCCCATTAAAGGCAACATTCCCCCCCAGTGTCCCCATTAAAGACAACATTCCCCCTCGGTGTCCCCATTAAAGACAACATTCCCCCTCGGTGCCCCCATTAAAGTCAACATTCCCCCCTCGGTGTCCCCATTAAAGGCAATATTCCCCCTCGGTGTCCCCATTAAAGACAACATTCCCCCTCGGTGTCCCCATTAAAGACAACATTCCCCCCTCGGTGTCCCCATTAAAGACAACATTCCCCCCTCTGTGTCCCCATTAAAGCGGCTGTCAGCATCAAGTATCAAAATCAAGCAAAAACAATCTTCACTGTACCTCAATGAAATATTATCACCCAAATCCCTCGATTTGATTCCCGCCTGTAACTCACTCCCAGGTATCCATTATTCTATGTATAAACCATGTGAACCCCTCGGTTAGATTCCAGGAGATCACTCCCAGTGTACAGTGGAGATCCAGTGCCATGTACCTCAGGCCCTAACTCTCCCAGTGTACAGTGGAGCACCACTACACTGTATTCCGTGCCCTAAGCAGGGGAGGGGGGACAAACCAGTGTGGTCTGCCCCTCCTGCTCACAACTGAGGGACCCTGTGCTGGACAGTGTGAGTGTGTGAGCGTTTGTTTTAGGCCGTGATGCCCCCAAGGTTGAATTTATTCGGAAGTGTTGGAATGATGCCCATTTCTATGGAAATATAGCCCTGTATGAGTCAGCATCACTGGGAGGACCGGTGAGGGGAGGGGGATGTGAGGTATTGCAGTGATTTACAAGGTTTGTCAGCTTTAATCTGCTGTGTTTTTCTAGGACGGGGAGATTGCAATGCTGGGGGAGATCACACACCTCCAGGCAATCGTCGATGACCTCATTGTTCAGACTGCGGAACCCCACAAGCTGCCACCGGCCAGTGAGCAGGTAGGGCGAAAGCGCAAAACATACAGAGACCCCCGACCGTGAGCAATCCTCTCTCAACTTCCTGTATCTAACATGTGTCTGTGTGTGTGTGTATGGGGTCCCTGTGTGTGTGTATGGGATATGTGTGTGTGTATGGGATGTGTGTGTGTGTGTATGGGATATGTGTGTGTGTATGGGATGTGTGTGTGTGTGTGTATGGGATGTGTGTGTGTGTGTGTGTATGGGATGTGTGTGTGTGTGTATGGGATGTGTGTGTGTGTGGGATGTGTGTGTGTGGGATGTGTGTGTGTATGTATGGGATATGTGTGTGTGTGTGTGTGTGTGTGTGTGTGTGTATGGGATGTGTGTGTGTGTATATGTGTGTATGGGATGTGTGTGTGTGTATGGGATATGTGTGTGTGTGTATGGGATATGTGTGTGTGTGTGTGTGTGTGTATGGGATACGTGTGTGTGTGTATATGGGATACGTGTGTGTGTGTGTGTGTGTGTATGTGTGGGATATGTGTGTGTGTGTGTGTGTGTATGGGATACGTGTGTGTGTGTGTATGGGATATGTGTTTGTGTGTGTGTGTGTGTGTGTGTGTGTGTGTGTGTGTATGGGATACGTGTGTGTGTGTGTATGGGATACGTGTGTGTGTGTGTGTATGGGATACGTGTGTGTGTGTGTGTATGGGATACGTGTGTGTGTGTGTATGGAGTATGTGTATGGAATGTGTGTGTGTATGGGGTTTTATGTGTGTGTATGGGGTGTTGTGTTGTATGTATATATAGGGTTTTGTGTGTATGGGGTGTATAGGGTTTTGTGTGTGTGGGTATGGGGTGTTGTGTGTGTGTGTGTATATGGGGTGTTGTGTTTGTGTGTGTGTGGGGGATGTGTGTGTGTGTATGGGATGTATGTGTGTG